>NC_134103.1:106989218-107308860 GCF_000715075.1 Nicotiana tabacum
TAGGAATTTGAAAATAAGATTTGAGGATTTGGAGGTCGAGTTGATGTCGGAATTTGGTAAAATTGCTATGGTTAGACTCGTGGTTGAATAGGCTTTCGGATTTTATAACTTTTGTCGGGTTCCGAGACGTGGTCCCCACGGCGGTTTTTGGGTGAAATTTTGGATTTTGATGGGAAATCTGTATTTTCATATGGAATTAATTCCTATAAATTGTATTGACTGAAACGAATTAGTTATGGCTAGATTCGAGGCGTTCAGAGGCCGATTCGCGAGGCAAAGGCATAGAGAAGTAAAAGAATTATGCGGTTTGAGGTAAGTAACATTTCTAAACTTGGTTCTAAGGGTATGAATCCCCGAATTTTGTGTTATATCAATTGTTGGAGGTGACGCACATGCTAGGTAACAAGCGTGTGGGCGTGCATCATAGAAATTTTGACTTAAATAAATGTTGTGGAGTTGTAAAATTAAAGAATCATATTATTATCCACGTATCCTCCAAGTGTTAGAGAAATTGGGCTGAGGCTCGTATTAAAGGTCATGTTTAGGCTACGTGCCGATATTTTTGGACCCATAGGGTCGTGTTGCTGTTGAATTAATTATTTTAAAATGTACATTACATGCTCAGTTATGCTCATCCATTGTGAGGATATTTATGGGATCGGGGCTGCTCGCCTGCAGCAGGCCATATTGGTTTTATATATTATTATTATTATTATTATTATTATTATTATTATTATTATTATTATTATTATTATTATTATTATTATTATTATTATTATTATTATTATTATTATTATGGGATCGGGCTGCACTCCGCAGCAGCCGTTATAGGCTTTATTGTTCTAGATCGGGGTTGCACACCGCAGCAGGCCTTATAGGCTTTATTATTATGGGATTGGGTTGCATACCGCAACAGGCCTTATAGGCTTTATTGTTCTGGATCGAGGCTGCATGCCGCAACAGGACTTATTGGCTTTATTATTATATGGATCGGGGTTGTCCGCTGCAGTAGGCCACATCGTCTTTATATCACGCTTGGGCTGAAGGAGCCCCTCCGGAGTCTGTACACACCCCCAATGAGTGTAGATGATTATATATTCGGGATGGACTTCTGTCATGACCCAATTTCCCCTCTGTGTGACGTCGTGACGACACCTAGTCTCTACAACTAGGTAAGCCTAACATTTTTGCGGAAATATGAAATAAAAATATAAATTTAACCAACTATACAAAAATACACAACAAATCCCAAAACCCGGAACATCGTGAATCACAAACTACAGAAGGAAAGATCTAGTGTCTCTATACATAAGAGTCTAACAAGGAAAAATACATAAGATAATGGACATGGGAAAGAGTAGAAGGGGACTCCGAGGTCTACGGACGCGGCAGATATACCTTGAAGTCTCCAAAACTGTCCCGGCTCACTGATAGTGCGGCTGATAAGGTGCACTTGGATCTGCACACGAAAAACATGTGCAGAGAGTAGCATGAGTACACAAAAATCGGTACCCAGTAAGTGCTAAGCCTAACCTCGATCGAGTAGTGACGAGGTCGGGTCAGGGCCCTACTGGTAAATATAAAATAAAACAATATAGAGTGTAATACAACAATAAAATAAAGGCTGAAATTTAACAATAATGAAATCATAGATTGTAACAGCTCAGTACACAGAAATACAACAGGGGATCTCCCGAGATACCGTCTCGTAGTCCCAACGTAAATGAGTAGGGGGATCTCCCGGAATACCGTTCTATAGTCCCAAAGTAAATGTGCAGGGAGATCTCCCGGAATACCATTCCGTAGTCCCAAAGTAAATGTGCATGGGGATCTCCCGGAATACCGTTCTGTAGTCCCAAAGTAAATATGCAAGACAGGGGGATCTCCCGGAATACCGTTCTGTAGTCCCAAAGTAATTATGCAGTACAGGGGGATCTCCCTGAATATCGTTGTGTAGTCCCAAAGTAAATATGCAGCGCGAATGGTAGAAATACAACTACATCACGAAATTCTTACAATTTAGACTAAGTACCAGTCAGGGAAGAAGCAGGAAGTTCACTAAGCATGCTGCACATAATTCACATAAACAATTAAGACACGTAGACATGTTGTATTAGACTAAACATGGCAGCTACACATATTGGAATAACTCAATTAAGAATAAAAATAGATTAGTACTCATTAAAATTTTATAGCTCAAAATAACTGGAAAACATGTTGCTGCTCGGTAAGAAAATCGGGTTTTACCACCACTAGCCCGGGTACGTATTCGTCACCTCACGTAAACGGCGCTCACATATCATAATAGTTCCAAAATCTTAAGGGGATTTACCCCACACAAAGTTAGGCAAGCCACTTACCTCGAGTCAAGCTCAATTAATCGGTCACAATGCCTTTCCCATTAATATCCGGCTCTGAAAGGCCCAAATCTAGCCAAAAGAAATTACGTATCATAAATACAACAATAATAGACTCATCCTTTAGCGCATCTGCGGGCATCGCAGATGCGGCATTTCCCATCGCACCTGTGACCCCTTACCACACATACCAAATCCGCTTCTGCGCTTGCCTCTCCCCACGTGCGATCACACACCTGCGGTCTCTCCTCTGCAGGTGCAAAAATGACAGATGCCTGAAGACTTCAGCAGCAACACAAATCCAACTTTTGATCTGTTAAGCACTCGAAACTCACCCGAGGCCCCCGGGACCTCAACCAAACCTACCAATCAATCATATAACACCATACGAACTTAGTAGAGCTCTCAAATCACATCAAACAACACTAAAATCACGAATCACCCTCTGATTCAAACTTAAAGAACTTAAAACTTCAAAATTCTACAACCGATGCCGAAACCTATCAAATCACGTCTGATTGACCTCAAATTTTGCGCACAGGGAATAATCAACATTACGGACCTATCTAACTTCCAGAATCAGAAAATGACCCCGATATCAAAAATTTCACTACCGGCCCAAAACTCCAAAAATTTGACTTTCGCCATTACAAGCCTAAATGAGCTACGGACCTCCAAAACACAATCCGAACACGCCGCTATTCCCAAAATCACCTAACGGAGCTAACAGAACCGACAGAATTTCATTCCGGAGATGTCTTCTCACAGTTCCAACTACGGTCCAAATCCTAAGGCTTAAGCTCTCATTTAGGGACTAAGTGTCCCAAAACACTTTGAAACTCAAAACCAATCATCCCGGCAAGTCACAATAGCAGAAATAGATATGGGGAAAGCAATTAATAGGGGTTCAGGTCTCTAACTCTCAAAACGACCGGTCGGGTCATTACCACTTCCCAGGGCATATACTTGCATTACTTGTTTATATTGTGATTTTCACGCCTTTCAAAACCTCAAAGGCGCAATCCAGTTAGGGGTGGAACTGCGTTTTATCGCTGCCAAGCTTCCGGTAGCGAGAGCATCTCTTCCCGGGTCAACCCACTCAATATCCGAGAGAGGGTAGGCTTTTGGCGGCCGCAGAGGTGCTGTCATCTATCTCGACCAGTTTCCCGAGGCGTTGGAAATCCAGACCGGCTCAGAGCCTAGCCATTTCACTCTACCCGAGTAAATTTCTCTGGACATGAATCTTGTCTATATCATTTACATTTAGGAATGTGTGTATATATATATATACGAGGTGGAATTTTCCAGGGCTGGATTAGCCTTAAACAGTACCGAGCAACTGAATGATTTGTGACCAGTAGTATATGAGGTCTTACCACTGAGATGTCATATTCCTCATATCACGTAGTATTGATCTATTTTTGCTTGTACTGAGTTTAACTGTTGGAATTGAAAGCATGCCTTCATTTATGTACCATTATTTATGTACTAAACTGTACATGCGGAGCTCGTCACTACTTTCAGCCCAGAGGTTAGTTTTGTTACTTATTGAGTTGGTTGTACTCATACTACACTCTGCACTTCGTGTGCAGATCCAGGTGTTTTCGGACGCTGCGAATGTTTGATCTTAGAGTGCTATCAGTTGGAGACTATCAAGGTAGCTATCTGGAGTCCGCTAACCTTGACTCTCATTCTTTCAGTTATTGTTTTGTTTAATACTTTTAGATAGTGTTTTAACAGCCAGACTTTATTATTATTTAGATACTCATGTACTTAGTGACACCGGGTTTTGGGAGTTTAATTATAACAGATATATTGGGATTTTATGTAAAAATCTAATTATTATGTTTTCAAACTTAAAAGAATTTGGGATTTATTAAGGTTATTGGCTTTCCTAGTATCGAGATAGGCACCATTACGACATGAGAGATTTTGGGTCGTGACAAGTTGGTATCAGAGCCCTAGGTTACATAGGTCTCACGAGTCATGAGCAAGTGTCTAGTAGAGTCTTCCGGATCAGTATGATGATGTCCATACTTATCTTTGAGAGGCTACAGGGCATTTTAGGATTAAACTTCCCATCTTTCTCTCCTTATCATGCGGAATTGATTCATCTTGAAATATAACTCTTTGAATTCCTTCCACGCATTCGTCTGCGCATGTGAGCGCTCGGTATCACTTGTGCATCGCCGGCTTATGATTCCATGAACAAGGTTTGAGATGTGTATTCTGTGTTTTGGTGATGGGCCAGTTTGGAGGACTTGAGGCCGGGTTTAGAGCACAACTTAGACTCGGTAGTTTCAACTGTGTGAAGTTTTACATTTGAACTCATATGTTTGGAAATGTCCCTATGAGTGGAATTTGTGCCTCGATGAGCGGTTAAATGACCATATGATGAGTATGTGTGACTGCGGAATGTGTCCAGATGGTTCAGATATGACGGGATGAGTTTGTTGGGATGTAAAAAAAACTATTGGGTGCTTGATTTCAATCTTGATGTGACGTATAGTCCCGAGTTATGAGTGTGTTGAAAGATGTTTTTTTCTTTTCATGTTGTTTAATTGTGGAACTAAATAGATTTTTCATGTCTTGTGGTGAGTTCAGACCCAGGGAGATTAAGCGATTGTATAGTAATTGTGGATGCGGTAGGGCGTATCAAGATGTCAGTTTGAGGCTAAACAAGCGGGTTATCACCTGCGGAATAAACTACAGAGGTGTGATCTTTATAATGTTGTGTGGAGAATATTATTTTCTATCAGTAGGGTAGATGCATTGAGATTAGAATTTGAATTAGTCAAGAAAGTTGACCTGACCGTCATGGGAATGAAGGCGAGCTTAGTAGACGATTTGAGGTACCATATAGGTTGTGTTGCATGAGCTTGGGAAGAATTTAGTTAAATCTCACTACGGTGTTATGGCAGTAATTGAATATGGGTATTGTAAATTATTGAATGTTTTGATCTATGACTTTGAGCCAAGTGGGGGAGCCTGCTATTGACAATTCGATTTCATGGTTATCGGTTAAATTTAGGTTTTGGTCCGAGACTTACTTGTGGAGCAGTTATGACTGCATAGGCTGAGATCGAGGATGACTCGAGTAAGGAAATTTCCTAAATATGGGATATAATTCACTTATAAATATATGAAAAAGAAATCATGGAATGATTAAGTTGTTAATTGCGAAGAATGTAGCTC
This sequence comes from Nicotiana tabacum, assembly GCF_000715075.1. Taxonomy (NCBI): domain Eukaryota; kingdom Viridiplantae; phylum Streptophyta; class Magnoliopsida; order Solanales; family Solanaceae; genus Nicotiana; species Nicotiana tabacum. The sequence goes on from NC_134103.1 coordinate 106,994,771, forward strand.
GCATGGAATATGAATTCGACCGGTGGTGTTAAGGCAGGGTTACTTCTTTGAGTGTTGTGCTAATGGGGCATGTGTCTTTTTGACCATTTGGGCGGTGCAATTCAGGTTTGAGCAGAGTGGGTGACTCTCTAGAAGGTTCTAATGGGTCCGAGATGTATATATGACAATTGAGAATGGAAAGAATCTGAGATTTGTATTTGATGGTGTTGGGACTTGCGGTAATTCTGTATGATTATGGATTCTACATTGCAGTATAAGAAAGGTAAAGAACAATTTTAAGTCCACATAAGGTCTATTTAGAGTGGGTATCTCGGTTGTGGTATTTATGAGGATAATTACGATGTGGTGAGGCTCTACAGATGTTTTATGCAACGACCCGGTCAGTTGTTTTGAATATTATAACCTTGTTCCCCCATTTATTGCTCAATTTATGCCTTGCAATTGATTTATGACGTATCGAGTTAGTTGGTTCGGGTCCGAAAGGAATTCAAAATGAAATGAGACACTTAGTCTCATAATTGAAAATTTTAAGTTAGAAAAGTGGACCGGATATGGACCTATGTGTAAATGACCTCGGATTTGAATTTTGATGATTCCAATAGCTCCGTATGGTGATTTTGGACTTAGGAGCGTGTCCGAAAAAATATTTGGAGGTCCGTAGAGGAATTAGGCTTGAAATACCGAAAGTTGAATTTTTGGAAAGTTTGACCGGGGTGTTGACTTTTTGATATCGGGGTCGAAATCCAATTCTAAAAATTTTAATAGGTCTGTTATATCATTTATGACTGGTGTGCAATATTTGAGGTCATTCGGACATGATTTGATAGGTTTCGGCGTTGTTTGTAGAAATGGAAAGTTTCAAAGTTCAATAGGCTTGAATTGGGGCGTAATTCATGGTTTAAGCGTTGTTTGAGGTGATTTGAGGATTCGACTAAGTTTGTATGATGTTTTAGGTCTTGTTGGAATATTTGGTGGAGGTCCCGAGGTCCTCGATTGAGTTTCGGATGGTTAACGGATCAAAAACATTGAACTACAACAGCTGCTGCAATTTCCTTTTGTTGGAAATTTCTTCTGCCAGAATCGAGCACAGAAAATCGAGCCCAGAATCGAGGACGATCGAGCCCAAGGTTGAGGGCCACGATCAAAGGCATGATCAAGGATCAGGCTCGAATCCACGATCGAGCCCAGGGTTGAGGGCCACAATCGAAGGCAGGGTTGAGGATCAGGCTCGAAGCCACGATCGAGCCCAGGGTCGAGGGCCACGATCGAGCCCAGGGTCGAGGGCCACGATCGAAGGCAGGGTCGAGACCAGGGTCGAGAGCAAGGATCGAGGACCAGGATCGAGGGCCAGGATTGATGCCTAGGATTGAGGCCCAGGATTGAGACCCAGGATCGAGGACCTCGATCAAAGGCCAAGATCGAGGCAGTCTGGGCAGAATTATAAAAAATAGGGACTTCGTCCCATTCGCCATTTTTGACAAATTGGAGCTTGAGGAGAGGCGATTTTTGATATATTTTCAAGGATTACTTGAGGTAAGTCCCTTGTGATCATTTCTACTCCATAATATTGAATTATTATCAAATAATCCGACAAGATTACATGATTTTGAGCTGTAAATTGGAGATTGGAACTTAGAAATTTGGAAATAAGATTTGTAGATTTGAGGGTCGAGTTGAGGTCGGATTTTGGTAAAATTGGTATGGGTAGACTAGTGGTTAAATGGGCTTTCAGATTTTGTAATTTTTGTCGGGTTCCGAGACGTGGGCCCCATGGGCGATTTTTGAGCTAATTTTTGGATGTTTATGATAAATCATTATTGTCTTATGGAATTAATTCCAATAAATTTTATTGACTGAAATGAATTATATATGACCAGATTCGAGGCGTTTGGAGACCAATTCACGAGGAAATGACATTTCAGAATAAGAATTTCACGTCTTGAAGTAAGTAACCGTTTTAAATCTGGTCCTGAGGGTTTGAAACCCCGGATTTTGGTATTATGTGATTATTTTGGAGGTGACGCACATGCTAGGTGATGGGCGTGTGGGCGTGCACCGAAGGGATTGTGACTTGGTCCGTCCCGGGAAATTGTAAAGTTGAATAATTTGTGGTTAGCTATATGCTCTCTATGTGTTGATAAAATTTGACTGTAAATCATGTTAGAAATCATGCTTAGGCTATGTGATAGTACTGTTGGGACCCACAGGGGTCGCGTACTTGTTGAACTGCCTGCTAAATGCTATATGTATTCAGTCGCAGGTTTTACTTGCACATTTTATCTCAGTCTCTATTATTATTATTATTAATACATCATATCATTGTTATTTGGGCTAATTTCATGATTAATAAGAGCCCGAGAGACTGGAGAGATTTATGACTGAGTGAGGCCGAGGGCCTGATTGTGAGATATTGATACTATAGCACGTGAGTTGTCCGTACAGCACGTGAGTTGGCCGTGCAGATCCTTATATTATACTATAGCACGTGAGTTGGTCGTGCATATCCCTATATTATACTATAGCACGTGAGTTAGCCGTGCAGATCCTTATATTATACTATAGTACGTGAGTTGGCCTTGAAGATCCTTATATTATACTATAGCACGTGAGTTGGCCGTGTGAATCCTTATATTATACTATAGCACGTGAGTTGGCCGTGCATCACGTGAGTTGGCCGTGCAGATTCAGATATTTATATTATGGCACGTGAGTTGTCCGTGTAGATTATAGCGCTTGGGCTGTAGGAGCCCCCCCGGAGTCTGTACACCCCCACTGAGCGCGGGTACCTATTGAGAGACTGATGAGGGTTAGGAGCCCAGTGAGTGATTATTGTCCTAAGAGTTTGTACTTGATTTCAATTTGTTGTTGCACTTAGTTGCTATCTGTCATTGTTGTGAAATCTCTGAAAGATTGTTGATATACGGATTACATGAACAGGAACTGTATAAAAAATTTATTTGACATTAATCTGCCAGATTTGATAGCGTGTCTATTCTTTGCTGGAATTACTCGAAATGAACCATAACTGTGTAGCTCGTTACTATCTTCAGTTCCTTATTTATTATTGTTACTTGCTGAGTTGGTTGTACTCATACTACACCCTGCACTTCGTGTGCAGATCCAAGTGTTCCCGGACATAGCGGGTGTTGATCCTTTCGCGTGGTTGATTCCAAAGAGATTTTGAGGTAGCTGCCATGTTCCGAAGACCTTGTCTCTCCTTCTCTATCTCTTTGTTTTCCGTATTTGGTCTCAGACTATTATAGTCTATATTTTTCAGACTTGTATTCATATTAGATGCTCATGTACTCAGTGACACCAGGTTTTGGGGAGTGTTTGTATTGTATTTAAATATTATATTTTCAAACTTAAGAAAAATTGTGGTTTATTAAGATTTTCGGCTTGCCTAGTATTGGGATAGGCACCATCACGACAGGTGAGATTTTGGGTCGTGATAAGTTGGTATCAGAGCCTAGGTTACATAGGTCTCACGAGTCATGAGCAGGTTTAGTAGAGTCTTGCGAATTGGTACAGAGACGTCTGTACTTATCTTCGAGATGCTGCAGAACTCTTAGGAAAATTTCACTTTCATGTATTCTATCGTGAGAATTTGTTGATTCTGGAAACTAAATTTCTACTATTCTATTCTCTCACATATGGTGAGGACACGTACTACCGAAATGGACGGTTAGCCACCAGTTAGGGCCACGAGAGGCCGGGGCCGTGGTAGAGGCCGAGGCCGAGGTAGAGGTCGAGGTGTAGCTCGAACCATAGTTGGAATAACACCCATAGTACCACCAATTGTTCCAGCACATGAGCAGATTCCAGATATAGTTGAGCCGACAGGATCAGCTCAGGCACCAGCTGTGCCCATTGAGATTGCAGGCATTCAGGAGACTTTGGCCCAGATATTGGCAGCCTGCACTGGCCTTGCTCAGGTGGTTTTGGCTCAGGCCATACCTGCCACTTCTCAGGATGGGGGAGGTACTCATACCCCCATTGCCCGTACTCCAGACCAGGTAGTACAGGGACTTCATATACCGGGGGCACTACCAGCCCAGCCGGTTGCAGCTACTCAGGCCCCGGTAGTTCCTGTTATGGCAGATGATAAGCAGAGGAGACTTGAGAGATTTGAGAGGCTTCGACCTCCACCATTTAGAGGTACTGAGTCAGAGGATGCTCATGATTTTCTGGATTGGTGTCAACGGATGCTTCGGACAGCGGGTATTCTGGAGACTAATGGGGTCTCATTCTCTACTTTTTAGTTTTTTGGGTCTGCACTCAGATGGTGGGAGACTTACGAGAGACGTAGGCCTGTTGGCGCAGCACCCTTTACTTGGAATCAGTTCTCTGTGGTCTTTTTGGAGAAGTTCGTACCCCAGTCCCGCAGAGAAGAGCTGCGCAGATAGTTTGAGCAGCTTCGCCAGGGTGATATGTCTGTGACACGGTACGAGATGAGATTTTTTGAGTTGGCTCGTCACGCAGTCTGGTTGGTTCCCACTGATAGGGAGAGGATTAGGAGGTTCATTGATGGCCTCATATATCAGCTGCAGTTACTTATGACTAGGGAGAGAGTATCTGGTGCTACTTTTGATAAGGTAGTGGACATTGCTCGGCAGATAGAGATGGTTCGTAGCGAGGAACATGGAGAGAGAGAGGCTAAGAGGCCTCGTGGTCCAGGTGATTATGGCTGTGTTCCTTCAGGGGGTACATCAGCTAGCCATAGTTCTTACAGTGCTCACTCAAGCCAGTCTTCATTCAGTGCACTACCAATGTAGAGTTCTCATCATGCCTCATCCGTACAGGCTTCTGCAGGTCATCCCTCGGGGTATCAGGAGCAGCAGTTCCGTCAGAGGAAGGGTTGTTTCGACTGCGGAAAATTTGGTCATTTCAAGAGAGAGTGTCCTAGGCTGTTGAATGGGGTTTCACAACAGAGTTCTCGACCGACGGCACCAGCACCATCAGTTACACTACCTGCCCTGCCATCTCGGGGTGGGGGTCAGGCAGCTAGGGGTTGCCCAAGAGGGGGAGGACGATCAAGAGGCGAGCAGGCTCGATTCTATGCTTTTCCTGCCAGGCCAGATGTTGTTGCCTCAGATGCCATGATCACAGGTATTGTTTCAGTGTGCCACAGGGAGGCTTCTATATTATTTGACCCTGGTTCCATTTATTCATATGTATCATCATATTTTTCTCATTATCTGGATATGCCCTGTGAGTCCTTAGTTTCACCTGTTTGTGTATCTATACTGGTGGGCAATATTATTATTGTGGATCGTGTGTATCGGTCGTGTGTGGTAACTATTGGGGAACTGGAGACTAGAGTTGATCTCTTATTACTTGGTATGGTTTATTTCAATATAATCCTAGATATGGATTGGTTGTCTCCATGTCATGCTATTCTGGACTGTCACGCAAAAATCGTGACGTTGACAATGCCGGGGTTGCCAAAGGTTGAATGGAGGGGTTCTCTAGATCTTTTTCCTAGCAGGGTAATTTCTTATTTGAAGGCCCAACTTATAGTTGGAAAGGGATGCTTGTCATATTTGGCCTTTGTGAGAGATGTTGATGCAGATGCTCCTATTATTGATTCAGTACCGGTCGTGCGAGACTTTCCAGATGTATTTCCTACAGACCTTCCATGGTATGCCACCTAACAGGGATATTGATTTCGGTATTGACTTGGTGTAGGGCACTCAGCCCATTTCTATTCCTCCGTATCGTATGGCACCAGCTGAATTAAAGGAATTGAAAGAGCAACTTCAGGAACTCCTTGAAAAGGGATTTATTAGGCCTAGTGTGTCACCTTGGGGTGCACCGGTTATGTTTGTGAAAAAAAGAAAGATGGTATTATACGAATGTGCATTGATTATAGGCAGTTGAATAAAGATACAATCAAGAATAAATATCCATTGCCGCGTATTGATGATTTATTTGACCAGCTTCAGGGAGCGAGGGTGTTCTCCAAAATTGATTTGAGGTCTTGGTATCACCAATTAAAAATTCGAGATTCGGATATTCTAAAGACGGCATTCAGGAGTCGTTATAGCCACTATGCATTTCTCTTGTGATGTCTTTTGGGCTAACCAATGCCCCAGCAGCATTTATGCATTTGATAAATAGTGTATTTCAGCCATATCTTGATTTGTTTGTCGTGGTATTCATTGATGATATTCTGGTGTACTCACGTAGCTAGGAGAAGCACGCACACCACTTGGGTATTGTATTACAGAGGCTGAGAGAGGAGAAACTTTATGCCAAATTCTCTAAGTGTGAGTTCTGGCTTAGTTCGGTGGCATTCTTGGGACATATAGTGTCCAGTGAAGGTATTAAGGTGGATCCGAAGAAAATAGAGGCAGTTCAGAATTGGCCCAAACCATCCTCAGTTACTGAGATTCAGAGTTTTCTCAGCTTGGCCAGTTATTATCGTCGTTTTGTTGAGGGTTTCTCGTCTATTGCATCGCCTATGACTAAATTGACCCAGAAAGGTGCTCCGTTCAGGTGGTCAGATGAATGTGAAGAGAGCTTTTAGAAGCTCAAGACAGCTTTGACTACAGCTCCAGTATTGGTGTTGCCTACAGGTTAAGAGTCTTATACTGTGTATTATGACGCATCGCGGATTGGTCTCGGCACAGTACTTATGCAAGACGGTAGGGTGATTGCCTATGTGTCCAGACAGTTAAAGGTACATGAGAAGAATTATCCAGTCCACGATCTTGAGTTAGCAGCTATTGTTCATGCCTTGAATATTTGGTGACATTACTTGTACGGTGTCCAGTGTGAGGTGTATACCGATCATCGGAGTCTACTACATTTGTTTAAATAGAAGGATCTTAACTTGCGGTAGCGAAGGTGGTTGGAGTTGCTTAAGGACTATGATATCACCATTCTCTATCATCCCGGAAAGGCCAATGTGGTGGCCGATGCCTTGAGTCGTAAGGCAGAGAGTTTGGGCAGCTTAGCATACTTACCGGTAGCAGAGAGGCCTTTAGCCTTGGAGGTTCAGGCCTTGGCTAATCAGTTTGTTAGATTGGATATTTTCGAGCCGAATCGAGTTTTGTCCTATGTGGTTTCTCGGTCTTCTTTATATGATCGCATCAGAGAGTGCCAGTATGATGATCCACATCTGCTTGTTCTTAAGGACACGGTTCAGCACGGTGATGCCAAGGAAGTCACTATTAGAGATGACGGTGTATTACGGATGCAGGGCAGGCTATGTGTACCTAATGTAGATGGTTTGAGTGAGATGATTCTCCAGGAAGCTCACTGTTCGCGGTACTCTATTCATCCAGGCGCCGCGAAGATGTATAAGGATTTGAGACAGCAATTGGTGGAGGCGGATGAAGAAAGATATAGTTGGGTTTGTATCTCGGTGTTTAAATTGTCAACAGGTAAAGTACGAGCACCAGAGACGGGTCGGGTTGCTACAAAGACTTGAAATTTTGTAGCGGAAGTGGGAGCATATTACCATGGACTTCATAGTTGGACTCCCACGGACTTTGAGAAAGTTTGATGCTGTTTGGGTGATAGTAGATCGGTTGACCAAGTCCACACATTTTATTCCAGTCGGTACTAATTATTCGCGAGATCGGTGGCTGGGATTTATATTTGCGAGATTATTCGCATACACGGTGTGTCGGTGTCTATTATTTCAGATCGGGGTATACAGTTTACCTAACAGTTTTGGAGGGCAGTGCAGCGAGAATTGGGCACACAGGTTCAGTTGAGTACAACATTTCACCCTCAGATGGACGGACAGTCCGAGCGCACTATTTAGATATTGGAGGATATGCTACGCACTTGTGTCATTGATTTTGGGGGTTCTTGGGATCAATTTCTGCCACTCCCAGAGTTTGCTTACAATAATAGCTACCAGTCAAGCATTCAGATGGCTCCGTATGAAGCTCTATACGGGAGACGGTGTCGGTCTCCGGTGGGTTGGTTTGAGCCTGGTGAGGTTAGACTATTGGGTACTGACTTGGTTCAGGATGCTTTAGAGAAGGTCAAAGTAATTCAGGAACGGCTTCGCACGGCACAGTCTAGACAGAAGAGTTATGCCGATAGGAAGGTTCGTGATGTTGTTCACATGGTTGGGGAGAAGGTTCTACTCAAGATTTCACCCATGAAGGGTGTGTTGAGGTTCGGGAAAAAGGGCAAGTTGAGCCCTCGGTATATTGGGCCTTTTGAGATACTTAAGAAAATTGGGGAGGTGGCTTATGAACTTGCTTTGCCACCTAGTCTATCAGGTGTTCATCCAGTGTTCCATGTATCCATGCTCCGAAAGTATGTCGGGGATCCGTCTCACATTCTGGATTTCAGTACAGTACAGCTGGACGGTAATTTGACTTATGATGTGTAGCCGGTGGCTATTTTAGACCGGCAGGTTCGAAAGCTAAGGTCAAACAACATAGCATCAGTGAAGGTGCAGTGGAGAGGCCAGCCAGTCGGAGAAGCTACTTGGGAGATGGAGCAGGAGATATGGAACAAATATCCACACTTATTTGAGACTCCAAGTATTATTCTAAACCCGTTTGAGAACGAACGTTTGTTTAAGAGGGGGAGAATGTAACGATCCATCCGGTCGTTTTGAATATTATTACCCTGTTCCTCCATTTATTGCTCAATTTATTCCTTGCAATTGATTTATGACGTATCGAGTTAGTTGGTTTGGGTCCGGAAGGAATTCGGAATGAAATGAGACACTTAGTCTCATAATTGAAAATTTTAAGTTAGAAAAGTGGATCGGATATGGACCTATGTGTAAATGACCTCGGAATTGAATTTTGATGATTCCAATAGCTATGTATGGTGATTTTGGACTTAGGAGCGTGTCCGAAAAATTGTTTGGAGGTCCGTAGAGGAATTAGGCTTGAAATACCGAAAGTTGAATTTTTGGAAAGTTTGACCGGGGTGTTGACTTTTTGATATCGGGGTCGAAATCCAATTCTAAAAATTTTAATAGGTCTGTTATATCATTTATGACTGGTGTGCAATATTTGAGGTCATTCGGACATGATTTGATAGGTTTCGGCGTTGTTTGTAGAAATGGAAAGTTTCAAAGTTCAATAGGCTTGAATTGGGGCGTAATTCATGGTTTTAGCGTTGTTTGAGGTGATTTGAGGATTCGACTAAGTTCGTATGATGTTTTAGGACTTGTTGGTATATTTGGTTGAGGTCCCGAGGGCCTCGGGTGAGTTTCGGATGGTTAACGAATCGAGCACAGAATCGAGGATGATCCAGCCCAGGGGCGAGGGCCACGATCGAAGGCAGGGTCGAGGATCAGGCTCGAAGCCACGATCGAGCCCAGGGTCGAGGGCCACGATCAAAGTCAGGGTTGAGGATCAGGCTCGAAGCCACGATCGAGCCCAGGGTCGAGGACCAGGATCGAGGGCCAGGATCGAGGCCTAGGATTGAGGCCCAGGATTGAGACCCAGGATCGAGAACCTCGATCGAAGGCCAAGATCGAGGCAGTCTAGGCAGAATTATAAAAAACAGGGACTTCATACCATTCGCCATTTTTGGCAAATTGGAGCTAGAGGAGAGGCGATTTTTGATATTTTTTCAAGGAAAACTTGAGGTAAGTCCCTTGTGATCATTTCTACTCCATAATATCGAATTATCATCGAATAATACGACTAGATTACATAATTTTGAGGTGTAAATCGGAGATTGGAACTTAGAAATTTGGAAATAAGATTTGTAGATTTGAGGGTCGAGTTGAGGTCAGATTTTGGTAAAATTGGTATGGGTAGACTAGTGGTTGAATGGGCTTTCGGATTTTGTAATTTTTGTCGGGTTCCGAGACGTGGGCCCCACGAGCGATATTTGAGCTAATTTTTGGATGTTTATGATAAATCATTATTTTCTTATGGAATTAATTCCAATAAATTTTATTGACTGAAACGAATTATATATGACCAGATTCGAGGCGTTTGGAGACCAATTCACGAGGAAATGACATTGTAGAATAAGAATTTCACGTCTTGAAGTAAGTAAACGTTTTAAATCTGGTCCTGAGGGTTTGAAACCCCGGATTTTGGTATTATGTGATTATTTTGGAGGTGACGCACATGCTAGGTGATGGGCGTGTGGGCGTGCACCGAAGGGATTGTGACTTGGTCCGTCCCGAGAAATTGTAAAGTTGAATAATTTGTGGTTAGCTATATGCTCTCTATGTGTTGATAAAATTTGACTGTAAATTATGTTAGAAATCATGCTTAGGCTATGTGATAGTACTGTTGGGACCCACAGGGGTCGCGTACTTGTTGAACTGCCTGCTAAATGCTATATATACTCAGTCGCAGGTTTTACTTGCACATTTTATCTCAGTCTCTATTATTATTATTAATACATCATATCATTGTTATTTGGGCTGATTTCATGATTAATAAGAGCCTGAGAGACTGGAGAGATTTATGACTGAGTGAGGCCGAGGGCCTGATTGTGAGATATTGATACTATAGCACGTGAGTTGTCCGTGCAGCACGTGAGTTGGCCGTGCAGATCCTTATATTATACTATAGCACGTGAGTTGGCTGTGCGAATCCTTATATTATACTATAGCACGTGAGTTAGTCATGCAGATCCTTATATTATACTATAGCACGTGAGTTGGCCGTGCGGATCCTTATATTATACTATAGCACGTGAGTTGGCCGTGCGGATCCTTATATTATACTATAGCACGTGAGTTGGCCGTGCAACACGTGAGTTGGCCGTGCGGATCCAAATATTTATATTATAGCACGTGACTTATCCGTACAGCATGTGAGTTATCCGTGTAGTTTATAGCGCTTGGGTTGTAGGAGCCCCTCCGGAGTCCGTACACCCCCACTGAGCGCGGGTACCCATTGAGAGAGTGATGAGGGCTGGGAGCCCAGTGAGTGATTGTTGTCCTAAGAGTTTGTACTTGATTTCTATTTGTTGTTGCACTTAGTTGCTATCTGTCATTATTGTGAAATCTATGAAAGATTGTTGATATACGGATTACATGAATAGGAACTGTATAAAAAATTGATTTGACATTAATCTTCCAGATTTGATAGCATGTCTATTCTTTGCTGGAATTACTCGAAATGAACCATAACTGTGTAGCTCGTTACTATCTTCAGTTCCTTATTTATTATTGTTACTTGCTAAGTTGGTTGTACTCATACTACACCCTGCACTTCGTGTGCTGATCCAGGAGTTCCCGGACATAGCGGGTGTTGATCCTTTCGCGCGGTTGATTCCCAGGAGATTTTGAGGTAGCTGTCGTGTTCTGCGTACCTTGGCTCTCCTTCTCTATCTCTTTGTTTTCCGTATTTGGTCTCAGACTATTATAGTCTATATTTTCCTGACTTGTATTCATATTAGATGCTCATGTACTCAGTGACACCAGGTTTTGCGGAGTGTTTGTATTGTATTTAAATATTATATTTTCAAACTTGAGAGAAATTTTGGTTTATTGAGATTTTTGGCTTGCCTAGTATTGAGATAGGGGCCATCACAACAGGTGAGATTTTTGGTCGTGACATTTTGGTGGCAATATTCTTAGGTTTGGTAACCTACGTGGCTTGGTCGAGTTAGAGGAATTCAGTTGTGATAGATTGGTTATGTGCAAACAGATTTCAAAGTGTTCTTGATGATTTCTACCATGGTTTGATCCGGATATTTTCTACCGATGTGAGAAACATGTTGTGTATTGTGATTTCCTCCTGGAAGGGAGCAGATGGAAGATTTCTTACTAATCGGGTGTGTATTCTACTGGTGACTTAGAGTTGATATGAAATTCTCGTACTTTTTGTATGGTGGTCTAATAGTGGCGGTGTGTCCCGTAGGATTGAGAATTGCATGTACAAGGTGGCAGTTCAGTTTTGAAGGGAAGGTCATGAATTATGGACAACATGGTCAGTTTCAGATATTTAGATTAATGTTATAACTGCTCGGTAATTCCTGAGAATGGTGCGCATTTCAGAAGGCGCATTGTGTTTTGATCTACGGATGTTTATTGGTATTGCGGTACTCACCCGGTTGATAGGCTGATGATATTCAAATTATTGTTATGTGGCATGGAAGAATTATGGAAGTATTCCTAGTGGGATGATCGCGCATGAAGGATGTTTTAGTCATTCGAGTGCTGGAGTTGTGATCAGTTACGGTGGTTCATGTGTTCTACGAATATGGGGACTGGGAGTTCTCAGAAGAAAATTGCTTCGGGGCCGCGGACTGTGAAGGTGTGGCCAAGTTAACTAGATAATAGTATGCGTTATGGTTAAGTCATTGAGGACTTTATAGAGGGCAATTTATCCATGCTCAGATTGCGTTTGGGCTATAATAAGCCTGGAATCGACTGTTGAGCTTTAAGCTATGATGTTTCTTATATCTGTAACATTGCATGATCTATTTGAGTCGTGATTGAGGCTACATAGGAGTTAAACTCCCTTAATGAACTTGATAAATTCCTCAGTGATGAAAGATTTTCGATTTGAGCTACGATAGTACACTTTCTACACTTTAGCATGTCATTTATACCAGTCCAGGAACATGAGAATCTTATCCTACTCATCATATACCTGTATACCTATTTAAATGCTCCCATACGATATATTTGTACTGGAGGCCTGGGACTATACCGGGTGGATTATATTATTGGTGCGTGAGTTGTCCGTGCGGGTTCTATTGTTAGCACGTGATTTGTCCGTGTAGTGTGTGGAATTTCCGTTTCCTTGATCATTTATCTGATTAATTGTTTCATTCCTGTACATGCTATGCTATCGCCTAATCGGGGCAGTTTGAGAGAGAAAAATATGCACATGCACACACATATGTTCTTCTCATAGAATTTGATGAGTTGGTTTTAAATAATGTTCTGTGCCGGAAAGGCAGGATTACACCAGAATAGCTAGAATAATTGAGTTTGGAGATATAAGGTCATTGGACCTAGAATGGTTACTATCAGGTTTGATTACAGCGTGTTGGAAGAATAATTTAGAATTCGGCTTAATTAATTGTCTATGGTACTTGTTGAACAAGGGAAAGCTCCGTGACTTGTTGATCTGGTAAGTGGTCATGAAATTTTGCGTGTTTCTTTCATTATCGGCAGTGTACGAATGGTTTGGAATGAGGTGATGTTTGATATGGGGTTAATACCGGTACCAGGTTTGTTTTTTTTAGCAGCTACAGTGATTAAAAATTATTGCAAGTATGCAAATTGTGTGGTATATCATGTGACTACATCTGGAGTTATGGCTAAAGCTTAATACAGCTTGTTAAGATTCATACAGAGTGTAGATGTGAGATTCGGGTCTTGAAAAGAAATCTTTGGATGTTGGAAATTGAATTCCAAGGTTTATGGGCTAATGCTAAATTAGTAATTTTCAGTTATGTGGTGTCGTCAGGCCTATATAGAATATGGTAATGTGGGATCACCCCCGGGTATGTGCGTGATAAGGTGAAATAGTGATTTGAAGGTTTAGGAACAACTCTTGGCACGTTCGAGGACGAACATATATTTAAGTGGGGGAGAATGTAATGACCCGGCTTGTCATTTTGAGAATTAGCGTTCTGTTCAGTGGCTTAAGGTCTCGAGCAGCTTTGAAATATGTATTATGACTTGCGAGTGTGGTCAAGTTTGGTTTTCGGATGATTCGGGATTTAATTGAAAGAACAATTCTTGTTTTGGAAGCTTAAGTTGAAATAATTGACCGGATGGTGAATTATGTGTAAACGACCCCGGAATGGAATTTTGATTGTTTCAATAGCTCCGTATGGTGATTTCGAACTTAGGAGTGTGTCCGGATATTTATTTTGAGGTTCGTAGCTAAATTAGGCTTGAAATGGAGAAAATAGGAAATTTAAGTTTGAAAGTTTGACCGGGGAGTTGACCTTTTGATATCGGGATCGAAATCTGATTCTGGAAATTGGAACAACTCCGTTATGTCATTTATGACTTGTGTGCAAAATTTGAGGTCAATCGGAGTTGATTTGATAGGTTTCGGCATCGAATGTAGAATTTGGAATTTGTTAGTTTTGAATAGGCTTGAATTGGGGTGCGATTTGTGATTTTAGTATTGTTTGATATGATTTGAGGCCTCGACTAAGTCCGTAATTTATTTCAAGACTTGTTGGTATGTTCGGACGGGGTACGGAGGGGCTCGGGTGAGTTTCAGAGTGGTTTCGGACTATTTCTAGGCCATTTTTAACTGCTAGTTTTTTTGCTACAGCAGTGTGCATCGCAGAAATTTCTACTGCACACGACTAACTTTGGAAGCTTATATCTCGTAATATATAAGGAATTTGGCAATGATCTAAAAATAAAAGGTGTAGCTGTTTGTATCTAGTTTTCAGAAATTTAAACCATTTGGCAGTTGGAGTTGGGTACAAGAAGTTATGATGGATATACTATAGGCTATCGGGGAAGAGTTTTGGAAGAGTTTGATTTTTTCAGCATAAGCATGTAATGATCCAAAGGTCCATTTTTAGTTCTAGAGATCAAAATTCGATTTTGATACTTTTGGGAGTTTGATAATGAATTGTAGGAATGATCTGGAAAGTTTGGTCTAATTTCATCAAGTCACGATTAGGTTTTTAGTGCGAAACATGAGTTAATTGTTTAACGAGCAAAATTAGAATCGCATTGAGCAAATGAGCTCCGAATTGAGTTTCGATTGAAGGACTAGGTTGGTATTATTATTTGTGACTCATACGAACAAGAATCGTCAAATTCTGAGCTCGTATGATGGAGTTAGAGCCTTTTTAGTGAAAATAAATATTGCTGGTGCAACAGGTTCTGGTGCGCACCTTTAACGATCAGATTTGGCACTTTTAGCCACAGAAATTGGGCTTGTAGCGACTAGAATAGTGTTTTTATTGAGAAGTTCTATTTTTTTAGCTCATTTCAACATTTTTGGATGAAAGAACACGACTTGGGGCGATTTTTGAGCAAGAAATCACAGTAAATCTTGAGGTAAGTCACTTGTGATCATTTCTACTCCATAATATTGAATTATCATCGAATAATCCGACTAGATTACATTATTTTGAGGTGTAAATCGGGGATTTGGACCTAGTAATTTAAAAATAAGATTTGAAGATTTGGAGGTTGAGTTGATGTCAAAATTTGGTAAAATTGATATGGTTAGACTCGTGATTGAATCGGCTTTCGGATTTTGTAAGTTTTATCGGGTTCCGAGACGTGGTCCCCACGGCAATATTTTGGTAAAATTTCGGATTTTGATGTGAAATCTGTATTTTCATATGGAATTAATTCCTATAAATTGTATTGACTGAATCGAATTAATTATGGCTAGATTTGAGGCGTTCAGAGGCCGATTCGTGAGGAAAAGGCATAGCGAAGTAAAAGAATATGATAACCCAAAAGGTCATCTTATATTTTAGAACTCGAATTTGAGCCCTTAAGCCTTACAAATCTCATTTTTACCCTCTTCGATTTGCGTGCGCAGTCCGGGCAGGTTTACAGAAAATTTTTATGTTGAAAACTAATAAAAATAAGAATTTTTGCCTTAAAAGTTGATTTTTGTTGACTTCGGTCAACATTTTTTATAAACGGGCCCGGATCCATGCTTTGACGGTCCCTATAGGTCCATATCGAATTATGGGACCTGGGCGTATGTCCGGAATTGAATTTGGAGGTCCCTAGCTTGAGTTATGAATTTTTGATGAAAATTAAAAGTCTAGAAATTATTTATTTTTAAGAATTGATTGATATTTGGCATTGTTAGTATCGGGTCCGTATTTTGGTTCGGGAACCCAGTACAGGTTCGTTATGATATTTAAGACCTTTATGTGAAATTAGGTAAGAAACGGAGTTGATTTGACGTGATTCGGACGTCCGGTTGAGAAGATAGAAATTTTAAAGTGTTCTTGAGAATTTCATTTGATTTGGTGCTGAATTCGTAGTTCTAGGTGTTATTTTGGCAATTTGATCGCGCGAGCAAGTCCGTATGATGTTTTTAGACTTGTGGGCATATTCGGTTTGGAACCCCGAGGGCTCGGGTGAGTTTCGGATAGGCCACGTGATGTTTTGAACTTAGAAAATTTTGCCGGTATAACTGAACCTGTTGCAGGCCTCTGATCTCGCAATTGCGAGATCAGGCTTCGCAAATGCGAACATAACAGGGTCCGCAATTGCGAGGCTTTCATCGCAATTGCGATCAGAAGCCTGGGCCAGCAGTTCTCGCATTTGCGAGGTTACCTTCGCAATTGCGAAGGGAGTCTAGGAAGGGCAGGTTCGCAAATGCGAACATCTACTCACATTTGTGAGGTTCAGTGGTCGTAAATGCGATACTTTCCTCGCATTTGCGAAGGCAGCACGATTGTGAAGGGAATCACAATTGCGATTGTTCCTTCGCATTTGCAAAGCTCAGGTCGCAATTGCGACACCTGCAGCTGAGTAAAAGGGACTTAGACGTGATTTTTCATTCATTCTTCATATTTTCAAAACCCTAAACCTTAAGAGGCGATTTTCCAAAGACCAAATCTTCCCCAAATTATAGGTAAGCGATTCCTAACTCTTTTCTCTCAATCTTTTACATCTTATAATAAGATTTCAACCTAAAATCTAGAGTTTTCATGGTAGAATTAGGGGTTAGGGTAGAAACTAGGGATTTCGGGAATTTGAGGATTTAGACCTTAATTTGAGGTCGGATTCCAAAACTAATTACATATTCGGGCTCGGGGGTGAATGGGTAAAAGGATTTTGGTCCGAACCTCGGGTTTTGACCAAGCGGGCCCGGGGTCAATTTTTCAACCTTTTGGAGAAAAATTTGGGGAATCTAATTTATGCAATATAATTGATTTCTTAAGCAATATTTGATATTATTGAGTCATTTTTGAATAGATAAGAGTGGCTAA
Source organism: Nicotiana tabacum (assembly GCF_000715075.1). Classification (NCBI taxonomy): domain Eukaryota; kingdom Viridiplantae; phylum Streptophyta; class Magnoliopsida; order Solanales; family Solanaceae; genus Nicotiana; species Nicotiana tabacum. The sequence goes on from NC_134103.1 coordinate 107,011,622, forward strand.
AGGAAAAGCTATGATTGAGAATTAAGTGGCATTCGGAGCGAGATAAGTGTCGTGTCTAACTTTGGCTTGAAGGAATAGGTATTATGTGTTCATTTTCTACGTGTTTGGTTGTTAAATACGATGTATAGGTGAGGTGACGAGCATCTATGCGTCGTTGTAGAGTCATAGCATGCGAGTGAAATTCTATTCATGTCTATTTTGTAGCCTTAATTCTACTATCCATGCTTAGCGGGTTATTTGAAATGTTGGGTGACTCACATCTGGTTTCACTGAGATTTGGTAACTTTCGAATATTTATTCAAGGTTGAGATTACATTGTGCTATTGATTATGGGTAAAATACTGGTTTCTTTGTGATACTCCTATCTATCCGTTGTTATTGATTCTGTGATTGGTGAGGAGGAATGTAAAGCACGAAGGGTGATGCCGTGCATGCATTATTTATATTGTGAGGAAGAGTGTAAAGCACAAAGGGTAATGCCGTGTATATTATGAGAGGTTTAAAGCACGAAGGGTGATGCCGTGTATATTATGAGAGGTTTAATGCACGAAGGGTGATGTCGTGCCGTTCTATTTATTTATTTGGTGAGGTTAAGAGTAAATGCACGAAAAGTGATGCCGTGCCATTCTATTTATTTATTTGGTGAGGTTGAGAGTAAAAGCACGAAGGGTGATGCCGTGCAGTTTTCTTTGTTGTTTTAATTGCTCAATTCGTTTAAGGATTTTCGGTTTAATTCTGTCTTTTCATTATTCTCACTCTTTATGTTGTATTCCCCCACTGTATGTTCCCTTCCCATTATTTCTGCATTATTTCTTTATTTACTGTTGTTGCCACTAGCATGATTATACTGTTCAGGTTATATGTGGGTGTCTTGTCCTAGCCTCGTCACCACTTCGCCGAGGTTAGGCTCGATATTTACCAGTACATTGGGTCGGTTGTACTAATGCTGCACTCTGCACTTTCTGTGCAGACTTTGATACCGGCTCAGGTTGATCGAGATTTTGCTATTGGTCTGCTGTCGGAGACTCAAGGTAGATTTGTCGGCGTTCACAGACCTTGAAGTCCCCGTCTACTTTTTATGTCACTATTATTTTCTTTCATTCAGACAGTTGTATTTCTTTCAGACTATTACTTGTAGTAAATTCTAGAATGCTCGTGAATTGTGACTCCAGATCCGGGTGGTAGTAATTAATACAGTTTTATAAAATTCTGCACCTCTTATATTTTATCTTAGTTAATTATTGTTATTTACTGAATGGAAATAAGGAATTGGTTTAACGATTTTCTAATGTTGGCTTGCCTAGCAAGTGAAATGTTAGGCGCCATCACGGTCCCGTCGGTGGAAAATTTTGGGTCGTGACAGTTGGTATCAGAGCACTAGGTTACATAGGTCTCATGAGTCACGAGCAATCTTAGTAGAGTCTGAAGGATCAGTACGGAGACGTCTGTACTTATCTTTCAGAGGCTATGGAATTTAGGAACAATTTCACTTCTATTCTACTTTGTCGTGCGATTTCATTCTATCATTGATGATTGAACTTTTCTATTCTTGTCCTCTCGCAAAATGGGGAGAACACGCACTGCGTTTACAACTGGATATGAGCCAGAGCCCCCAGTGACAGCTACGACTAAGGGCAAAGGACGAGGTCGAAGTCGTGCTAGAGGCCGACGTAGGAGCAAAGGTAGAGCTCAGTCCAGAGCTCGAGAAGCCGCACCTGTTGTAGAACCTTAGGTGGATCTTCAGGAGGAGGTTCCAGTTTAGAATGTACCAATTGGACCAGTTCAGGTCCCGGAAGGTTCATAGCCACTACAGTGCTTCAGGACACTCTAGTCCGTTTGGTGAGTCTTATGGAGGGCGTGGCCCATAATGGTACATTTCCAGTGGCGTCGGCCATCTCATAGGCTGGGGGAGGAGAACAAACTCCCACTACTCCCACTGCAGAGCAGATAGCTCCCCAGAATCAGGCTCCAGCAGCCCCGCCACTTGGGGTTGTTCAGCCGGTTGTTACGGCACAGACCGGTGATAGGCCCGCCATGTCTTTTGAGGCCTTATTGAGACTGGATAGGTTTATCAAGCTCTTTCCAGTCCACTTCAGAGGTACACCTTCTAAGGACCCACCGGATTATCTTGAACGCTGCCATGAGGTATTGCGGAACATGGGCATAGTTGAGACCAATGGGGTTGATTTTCCTGTATTTCATATGACGGGTTCTGCCAGGAGGTAGTGGAGGGATTATACATTGACTAGACCAGTTGGATCGCCTGCACTTATCTGGGAGCAGTTCTCTCAGCTATTTCTGGAGAAGTTCCTTTCTATCACACTGAGAGAGGACTTCCACAAGCAATTTGAACATCTACAGAAGGGCAGTATGACTGTTACTCAATACGAGTCCCGTTTTGTGGATTTGGCTCGTCATGCTCTTATTTTACTACCTACTGAGGGAGAGAGAGTGAAGAGGTTTATTGAGGGACTCACTCACCGTATCAGGCATCATATGGCTAAGGAGACCGGAAGTGAAATTTCTTTTCAGACGGCTGCTAATGTCACTAGGAGGATCGAGATGGTTCTCGCACATGAGAGAGGGCAGAGGTCTGATATGAGGCCTCGTTAGTTCAGTTATTTCAGTGGTGCCTCATCTGGAGGTAGGGGTACTTATGGCAGGGGTCAGGTACCTAGAGGTGGAGGTCAGACCATTAGTGGTGGAGGACAAGCGAGTAGAAGGTGTCCTAGAGGTGGAGACCCATCTGTTGTTATATTTGTTTTATGGTATGGCGGAGGTCGTTACATCAGATGCTACTGTTATGGGTACGACCTCAATTAAAAATAAAGGAATAATTTCCTTAACTTGATTCAATTCTGAGTATCAAGACGAGTCCTCCTATTGTGCTCCACTTATGAGTGAGCTTCGTAATTCTATAATCTACTTATGTGTTTACTCCTATTGGGAGATTCTATGGAGATAACTACGCCTATTATTCCATGTTGGTCACTAATAAGAGCTGTGAGGCCAAATGTGGCTTTCTGTTACTCATTTCGGTAAGTTTTGATGTAATTTACGGATAATTAATTACAAATTATGAATTATATGCTCTACCGGTGTGGGGTTCATTACGTGTTTTGATTTTGTGTAACCAAAATTATGTAAAAGGATAAAATGGAAATTTTCTATTGGCATGATATGCATATTACTTGTGATCCAGAACTGAGGACGAGATCCTCACATTTTTTTATATAAATTGATATGTTTAAACCGGGCTACGAGCTGCGGTGAAAGTTATATAAGGATGAGATCCGTATGAGGAAAAAATATTCTTGTGTTTAAGTTCTCCCTTGTGAAATTAAATTTGTACTATAGTACTAATAGGGAGTCATGCCTATTAGGCTTATTTGAGAATTCTTGTATGAAATTCTCTGTGCATATTTGCCAAAATATTGAATTTTGTAATTATTGAGTTTTAACCTACGAGGTAGGTGCTCGCCCAGGTGGCGTTAAATGTTACTCGTTAATTTGGGTAAATAATTATGAGGTCTTCATGCCTCGCATCTCGTTATCAGTATTGTGAAGGTTTGCAATGAGAGTTTTTATTAACATGAGGTTAATTGGCAATTCGGTAATTGATTATGAACAACTATTAAGAACAATTATCCGCTGCTAAGAATTGATGACTTATTTGATCAGCTTCAGGGTGCCAAGGTATTTTCGAAGATCGATTTGAGGTTTGGTTACCATCAGTTGAAGATTAGGGCATCTGATGTCCCTAAGACAACTTTTCAGACTCGATATGGGCATTATGAGTTTCTAGTGATGTCATTTGGGCTGACAAATGCCCCAGCAGCATTCATGGATTCGATGAACCAGGTGTTCAAACCCTACTTGGATTCCTTTGTGGTTGTGTTTATTGATGATATCTTGATCTAGTCCCACAGTCGAGAGGAGCATGAGCAGCATCTTCGAAGTGTGCTTCACACTTTGAAGAATAATCAGTTATATGCCAAATTTTCAAAATGTGAGTTTTGGTTAGACTCAGTTGCCTTTTTGGGACATATTGTATCGGCATAAGACATAAAGGTGGATCCTAAGAAGTTAGAGGTTGTTCAGAATTGGCCTAGGCCTACTCCAGTTACAGAGATCCGGAGTTTCCTGGGTTTAGCAGGTTACTATCGTCGGTTCGTGGAAGGGTTTTCATCCATAGCAGCCCCATTGACCAGATTAACCCAGAAGGGTACCCCGTTCAGGTGGTCAGACGAGTGTGAAGCGAGCTTTCAGAAGCTCAAAACTGCTTTGACCACGACACCGGTATTGGTGTTACCCACAGGTTCAGGATCTTATACAGTATATTGTGACGCATCTCGTATTGGTCTGGGTGTGGTATTGATGCAGGGTGGCAAGGTTATTGCATATTCTTCGCGGCAGCTGAAGGTTCACGAGAAGAATTACCCTGTTTATGATCTAGAGCTGGCAACCATTGTTCACGCGCTAAAGATTTAGAGGCACTATCTTTATGGCATGTCATGCGAGGTATTCACTGATCATCATGGCTTGCAGTATTTGTTCAAGCAGAAGGAACTCAATTTGAGGCAGCGGAGGTGGCTGGAGCTATTGAAAGATTATGATATCACCATATTGTATCATACCGGGAAGGCCAATGTAGTGGCCGATGCTTTGAGTAGAAAGTCAGTTAGTATGTGTAGCCTTCCATATATTCTAGTTGGTGAGAGATCGCATGCATTGGATGTTCGGGCCTAGGCCAATCAGTTCGTGAGGTTAGATATTTACGAGCCCAGCCGTGTTCTAGCTTGTACAGTTGCTCGGTCTTCTTTTTTTGAGCGTATTAGAGATCGGCAGGATGACGATCCTCATTTACTTATCCTTAGAGACACAGTGCGACATGGTGGTGCCAAGCAGGTTACTGTTGGAAATGACAGAGTTTTGAGGATGCAGGGTCGTATTTGGGTGCCTAATATGGATGGACTTCGTGATTTGATCCTTGAGGAGTCCCACAGTTCCCGGTATTCTATTCATCCGGGCGCCGCCAAGATGTATCAGGACTTGAGGCAGCATTATTGGTGGAGGCGAATGAAGAAGGACATAGTTGCCTATGTAGCTCGGTGCCTAAATTGCCAGCAGGTAAAGTGTGAGCATCAGAGACCTGGTGGTTTACTTCAGAGGTTAGATATTCTTGAGTGGAAGTGGGAGCGTATCACTATGGATTTTGTTGTTGGACTTCCACGGACTCAGAGGAAGTTCGATACAGTTTGTGTTATTATGGATAGGTTGACTAAGTTAGCGCATTTCATTCCTGTGGCAGTTACCTATTCCTCGGAGCGGTTGGCAGAGATTTGCATTCATGAGATCGTCCGTATTCACGGTGTGCCCGTGTCTATTATTTCAGATTGAGGCACGCAGTTTACCTCACATTTCTGGAGGGTTGTACAACGTGAGTTAGGTACGCGGGTTGAGTTGAGAAGCATTCCATCCTCAAACGGACGGACAGTCCGAGCGTACTATTCAGATCTTGAAGGATATGCTCCGTGCCTGTGTTATTGATTTTAGAGGTTCTTGGGATCAGTTCTTCCCGTTAGCGGAGTTTGCCTACAATAACAGCTACCAGTCGAGCATTCAGATGGCTCCCTATGAGGCATTATATGGTAGACGATGTAGGTTGCCAGTTGAATGGTTTGAGCCGGGGAAGGCTCGGTTATTGGGTACAGATTTAGTTCAGGAGGCCTTGGACAAGGTCAAGATTATACAGGATTGACTTCGTACAGCTCAGTCCAGGAAAAAGAGTTATGCCGAGTGTAGAATTCGTGATGTGGAATTCATGGTCGGAGAGAGGGTATTACTTCGGGTATCGCCCATGAAGGGTGTTATGAGATTTGGGAAGAAGGGCAAGTTGAGCCCTAGGGATATCGGGCCATTTGAGATCCTCGAGAGAGTGGGGGAGGTAGCTTACAGGCTTGTGTTGCCACCTAGTTTAGCAATTGTTCACCTGGTATTCCATGTGTCCATGCTTCGAAAGTATCACGGCGATCCGTACCATGTAATAGATTTCAGCTCTGTCCAGTTGGACAAGGATTTGACTTATGAGGAGGATCCGGTGGCAATTCTAGCCCGGCAAGTTCGCCAGTTGAGATCAAAGAGTTACCCTTCAGTTCGAATGCAGTGGAAAGGTCAGCCTATTGAGGCAGCCACTTGGGAGTCCGAGTCCGATATGGGGGGTAGATATCCCCATCTTTTCACCAGCCCAGGTACTTTTCTCTGTCCGTTCGAGGACGAATGGTTGTTTTAGAGGTGGAGAATATGATGACCCAAAAGGTCATCTTATGTTTTAGAACTCGAATCTGAGCTCTTAAGCCTTACAAATCTCATTTTTACCCTCCTCGATTTGTGTGATGACCCAAAATGTCATCTTTAAATTTAATAAGTAATTATGTGTTCTAAGACCTCGAAAAGCATAATTTATCATTCCTCGACTTGTGTGCGCAGTCCGTAAAATTTTCCGAAAAGTTTTCATGTGAAAAATGGATTAAAATGTGAAATAGAGCTTTAAAACTCAACTGAGTTGACTTTGGTCAATATGTTTAGCAAACGGACTCGGATCAGTATTTGGATAGTTTTGGTAGCTCCGTATCGTGATTTGGGACTTAGGCGTAAGCCCGTAATTTAATTTGGAGGTCCCTAGCTCAAGTTATGACCATTTAATGGAACTAGCAATTTAAAGGCTAAAGATTCCAAGTTTGACCATGGGGTTGATTTTTTGATATCGTAGCCGGAATCCGATTCTGGAAATTTGAACATCTCCGTTATGTCATTTATGACTTGTGTGCCAAATTTGAAGTCATTCTGGATTCATTTAATATGTTTTGGCACAAGATTTGAAAATGGAAAAGTTTAAAACTCAAAGTTCGAATCGGGGTGTGCATTGTAATTTTGATGTTGTTTGACGTGAAGTGAAACCCCGAGTAAGTCCGTATTATGTTTATGGACTTGTTGGAATATTCTGACTAAGTCCCGAGTGGCCCGGATGAGTTTCGGACGAGCCACAGAACAATTGGAACCTGCTGCCCAGTGCTGGTTCTGGTGTGTCGCACCTGCAACATTTTGTGCGCAGGTGTGTGGTCGCTCCTGCGGAATTCCAGTTGCTTCTACAACTTTGGTCAGCCTTGCCGAGCTCCGCTTCTGCAGAGAAATGAGCATAGGTGCGAAACTGCATCCGCGGTGGACAAGCCGCTCCTGCGAGGACGACCGCTTCTGCGGTCACTTGTGCGCTTCTGCGATGTCGCATGTGCGACATTTTTGGGCGCAGATGCGGCCACTGGACAAGCTGCCCTGCTCCTCAAATGCGAGCATTGTCTCGCAAATGAGTGGACGCAGGTGCGAAAATATTGCCCGCAGATGCGAAAATGCTGGGCAGAATACATAAAATCGGGTCTTAGCCATTTTTACTCATTTTGAGTTTCAAGTCTCGGATTTGAGCGATTTCAAGGGGGATTTTCATGACTTTGAATTGGGTAAGTGTTCTTTAACCAAAAGTAATTATATTTCACAAATCCATGTCTATATTCATCATTTATTTCGGATTTAGATGGAAGAAATTGGACTTTTTATAAAATCTTTCAAAAACGAAAAATTAAGATTTGAAGGTCCATTTGATATCGGAATTGGACAATTTTTGTATGGTTGAACTCGTAGCGGAACGGGTGTTCGGATTTCGTGAGTTTTTCCATGATTTGAGATCTGGGTCCCACTGTCGAATATTTTAATGAATTTCAGATTTTTATCAGGAAAATTTGTAAATTCATATGGAATTAATTCCTATGATTAGTATTGAATATATCGAATTGTTTGTGAATAAATTTAAAGCTTTCGGAGACAAAATTAAAAGGAAAAGTTGTGGTTGAGTAATTGGTTGGAATTTGCAAAGCGAGGTAAGTGTCGTGGTTAACCTTGACTTGAGGGAATAGAACCCTCAAATTATTTGTTATATGAATTGCATGTGAACGGCGTATAGGTGAGGTGACGAGTGTCTATACTTCGTCAAATTAATTGTTTGCCTGCTTACTTGAAAAATTATAAATTATTTTAAATCATGATATAATTATTATAATAATTATTTCTCTCCTATTCTTTGTGAAATATTAATTCTTGAATTCCTGCATTAGTTGTTACATGCTATTTGAATTATGTGCCTTAATTGTTATTTGACATTTAGCATATTAAATATTAAACTGCATATTTTCTCTCTGATTTCTATAATAATTTGTTATTTGCCTTTGTTCGTTTCATAATTAAATCATAATTATTATATGCTTGTTGTCTTATAATTTTATATTAATTGTTGCATTTATTGGAGAAATTTCTTCTATAAGAATTGGTAAATGAATATGTTGGAGGAGCGGGTTGCACGCCGCAACAGGATTGATTATAATGAATATATTGGAGGATCGGGTTGCATGTCACAACAGAATTAATTATAATGAATATATTAGAGGATCGGGTTGAACGCCGCAACAGACTTATTAAAAGTCCATATTGGAGGATCGGGTTGCACGCCGCAACAGACTTATTTAAAAGTTGACGTACATATATATATATTGGGGGATCGGGTTGCACGCCGCAACAGACTTGATTAAAATGAATATATTGGAGGAGCGGGTTGCACGCCGCAACAGAACTGAATATGAATATATTGTGAGAGCGGGTTGCACGTTGCAACAGAATTGAATGTGAATATATTGTGAGAGCGGGTTGCACGCTGCAACAGAATTGATGAAAATGATAATTGGTTATGACTGCTGAGTTAGCTTTAATTATTATAAATGAGTTACCTGATTTATTTCTATTATTGTTGTTGTTACTAATATTGTGTACAGGTAATGTAAGTGACCCGCCTTAGCCTCGTCACTACTTCGTCGAGGTTAGGCTCAGCACTTACCAGTACATGGGGTCAGTTGTACTGATACTACACTCTGCACTTCTTGTACAGATTTTGGAGTTGGTCCCAGCGGCGTGCCATAGACTTGCTCGGATTTCAGCTATTCAGAGGAGACTTGAGGTATAACTACATGGCGTCCACAGTTCTGAAGTCCCCGTCTATTTTACTTAGCTGTGTGTTTATTTTCATAGAGCTTTATTTTATTCAGACCTTTATTTGTATTATTCTAGAAGCTCGTGCACTTGTGATACCAATTCTGGAATGGTATTTAGACACCGTTGTTTTTATGAATTATTTCACTATATTTCAAACTTGCTTTCGCATTTGCTTCCTTGTTATTAATAAATTTAAAATTATCTTAAAATGGATAATATTATTCTAACGTTGGTTTGCCTAGCAAGTGAAATGTTAGGTGCCATCACGGTCCGAAGGTGGGAATTTCGGGTCGTGACAGTTGGTATCAGAGCACTAGGTTACATAGGTGTCACGTGTCACGAGCAAGCTTAGTAGAGTCTAAAGGATCGGTACAGAGACGCCTGTACTTATCTCTCAGAGGCTATAAAGTGTAGGAACAATATCACTTCTTTCTTATTCTGTCGTTCAATTTTATTCTATCATCGATGATTAAACCATTCTACTCTTATTCTCTCGCAGATGGTGAGAAGACGTAACACCTCTACCGATGGACAGGGACCAGAACCCCCGGTGGCAACTATGGCCAGGGGTAGAGGTCGAGGCCGAGGTCGTGCTGAGGCCGAGGTAGAGCTCAGTGCAGAGCTCGAGCAGCTGCACCCGTTGTAGAACCTCAGGTGGACCTTCAGGAGGAGGTTCCAGTTCAGAATGTACCGGTTGGACCAGTTCAGGTCCCGGAAGGATTCATAGCCACTACAGTACTTCAGGATGCTCTAGTCCGTTTGGTAAGTCTTATGGAGGGCGTGGCCCAGAATGGTACATTTCCAGTGGTACCAGCCATCTCACAGGCTGGGGAAGGAGCACAAACTCCCACTACTCCCGCTCCGAAATAGATGGCTCCCCAGAATCAGGCTCCAACAGCCCTGCCAGTTGGGGTAGTTCAGTCAGTTATTGCGGCACAGATCATTGATAGGCCCGCAATGTCTTTTGAGGCCTTATTGAGACTGGATAAGTTTACCAAGCTTTTTCCAGTCCACTTCAGTGGTACACCTTCTGAGGACCCACAGGATTATCTTGAACGCTGTCATGAGGTGTTGCGAAACATGGGTATAGTTGAGAACAATGGGGTTGATTTTGCAGTATTTCAGATGACGGATTCTGCCAAGAGATGGTGGAGAGATTATACATTGAACCGACCGGTTGGATCGCCTGCACTTACATGGGAGCAGTTCTCTCAGCTATTTCTGGAAAAGTTCCTCCCTATCACACTGAGAGAGGAATTCCGCAAGCAATTTGAGCGTCTACAGAAGGGCAGAATGACTGTTACTCAGTATGAATCCCGTTTTGTGGAATTGGCCCATCATGCTCTCATTTTACTACCTACGTAGGGAGAGAGAGTGAGGAGGTTTATTGAGGGACTCACTCACCCCATCAGACTTCAGATGGCCAAGGAGACCGGAAGTGAGATTTCTTTTCAGGCGGCTGCTAATGTCGCAAGGAAGATCAAGATGGTTCTTGCACAGGAGAAAGGGCAGAGGTCTGATAAGAGGCCTCGTCAGTTCGGTGGTTTCAGTGGTACCTCGTCTGGAAGAAGAGGTAATTTTGGTAGGGGTCATCCTCCCAGACCGTTTCATTCAGAACTTCATGCCTCTCCCGGTGCTTCAGGGAGTCACGGTCCTATTATGCCTTACTCTGGGTAGCCAGTATTCAGTGCACATTCAGCTCCTATCAGTGCATCACCACTCCAGATTTACTACAGCGCTTATCCGTCCCATTTGGGTCAGCTTCAGCTTCATCTTCAGCAGCCACGGCATCAGGATGGGTGTTATGAGTGTGGAAACATTGGTCATATCAGGAGGTATTGCCCTATATTGGTGAGTAACAGATCTCGGCAAGATTCTCGTGCCATTATACCGGCACCGGTTGCTTCACCGCCTGCTCAGCCAGCTAGAGGTAGGGGTCAGACAGCTAGAGGTGGAGGTCAGGCCATTAGAGGTGGAGTTCAGGCCATTAGAGGTGGAGGTCAGGCCATTAGAGGTGGAGGCCAGCCAGTTAGAGGCCGTCCCAGAGACGCAGTTCAGAGTGGTGGGGCCCAGCCCTGATTTTATGCTTTTCCAGCTAGGCCTGAGGCCGAGTCATCTGATGTTGTGATCACAGGTATTATTCCAGTTTGCCATAGAGATGCTTCAGTTCTATTTGATCCAGGATCTACTTATTCATATGTGTCCTCTTATTTTGCTTCATATTTGGTTGTGCCTTATGATTCTCTAAGTGCTTCTGTGTGTGTATCTACACCGGTGGGAGACTCCGTTGTAGTAGATCATGTTTATCGTACGTGTGTGGTTACTATTGGTAATCTTGAGACTAGTGTGGATCTTCTACTTCTTGATATGGTAGATTTTGATGTTATCTTGGGTATGGATTGGTTGTCCCCTTATCATGCTATATTGGATTGTCATGCCAAGACAGTGACCCTAGCTATGCCGGGGTTACCTCGGTTAGAGTGGAAAGGAACTCCTGGCCATTCTGCCAACAGGATTATTTCTTATATGAAAGCTCGGCGTATGGTAGAGAAAGAGTGTCTAGCCTATTTGGCTTATATTCATGATCCCAATGCGGATGCTCCTTCTATGGACTCAGTACCAGTTATTCGTGAATTTCTAGAAGTATTTCCTGCAGATTTGTCGGGGATGCCACCCTACAGAGATATTGACTTCTGTATTGATTTGGCTCCGGGCACTCAGCCCATTTCTATTCCACCATACCGTATGTCCCCGCCAGAGTTGAAAGAGTTGAAAGAGCAGTTACAAGACTTGCTTGATCAGGGATTCATTAGACCCAGTGTCTCGCCCTGGGGGTGCACCAGTATTATTTGTAAACAAGAAAGATGGCTCTATGCAGATGTGTATAGATTATCGGCAGTTGAACAAAGCCATTATCAAAAAGAAATATCCGCTGCCAAGAATTGATGACTTATTTGATCAGCTTCAGGGTGCCAAGGTCTTTTCGAAGATCGATTTGAGGTCTGGTTACCATCAGTTGAAGATTAGGGCATCTGATGTCCCTAAAATAGCTTTTCAAACTCGGTATGGGCATTACGAATTCCTAGTGATGTCATTTGGGTTGACAAATACCCCAGCAGCATTTATGGATTTGATGAACCGGGTGTTCAAGCCTTATTTAGACTCTTTTGTGGTTGTATTCATTGATGATATCTTAATTTATACCAGCAGTCGAGAGGAGCATGAGCAGCATCTTCGAAGTGTGCTTCACACTTTGAAGAATAACCAGTTATATGCCAAGTTTTCAAAATGTGAGTTTTGGTTAGACTCGGTTGCCTTTTTGGGGCATGTGGCATTGGTAGAAGGCATAAAGGTGGATCCTAAAAAGATTGAGGTTGTTCAGAATTGGCCTAGACCTACTTCAGTTACAAAGATCCGGAGTTTCCTGGGTTTAGCAGGTTATTATCGTCGGTTCGTGGAAGGGTTTTCATCTATAGCAAGCACACTGACCAGACTAACCCAGAAGAGTGTCCTATTCAGATGGTCATACGAGTGTGAGTTGAGCTTTCAGAAGCTCAAGACCGCTTTGACTACGGCGCCAGTGTTGGTATTACCCACAGGTTCAAGATCGTATATGGTATATTGTGACGCATCTCATATTGGTCTTGGTGCAGTATTAATGCAAGATGGAAAGGTAATTGCATATGCATCGCGGCAGTTGAAAGTTCACGAGAAGAATTATCATGTTCATGACTTAGAATTGGCAGCCATTGTTCATGCGCTGAAGATTTGGAGGCATTACCTCTACGGTGTCTCATGTGAGGTATTTACTGATCATCACAGCCTTCAGTATCTGTTCAAACAAAAAGATCTTAATTTGAGGTAGAGAAGATGGTTGGAGTTGTTGAAAGACTATGATATCACCATTTTGTATCACCCCAGAAAGGCCAATATGGTGGCCGATGCTTTGAGTAGAAAGGTTGTGAGTATGGGCAGCCTTGCGTATATTCCGGTTTGTGAGAGGCCATTAGCTGCAGATGTTCAAACTTTGGCTAATCAATTCGTGAGGTTAGATGTTTCGAAACCTAGTCGGGTTCTAGCTTGCACAGTCGCTCGGTCTTCTTTATATGAGCGCATTAGAGAGAGGCGGTATGATGATCCTCACTTACCTGTCCTTAAGGACACGGTGTGACACGGTGATGCCAAACAGGTTGCTGTAGGGGAAGATGGGGTTCTGCGAATGCAGGGTCGTATTTGTGTGCCTAATGTGGATGAGCTTCGTGAATTAATTTTGAAGAAGCACACAGTTCCAGGTATTCTATTCATCCAGGTACCGCCAAAATGTATCAAGATTTGCGGCAACATTATTGGTAGAGGAAATGAAAAAGGATATAGTTGCATATGTAGCTCGGTGTCTGAATTGTCAACAAGTTAAGTACGAGCATCAGAAACCTGGTGGTATGCTTCAGAAGTTAGAAATTCCTGAGTGGAAGTGGGAGCGTATCACTATGGATTTTGTTGTTGGGCTCCCACGGACTCAGAGAAAATTTGACGTTGTTTGGGTCATTATGGACAGGTTGACCAAGTCAGCACATTTCATTCCAGTGGCAGTTACCTATTCTTCAGAGAGGTGAGCTGAAATTTACATTCGTGAGATTGTCCTCCTTCACGGTGTGCCTGTGTCTATTATTTCAGATCGAGGTACGCAGTTTACATCACATTTTTGGAGGGTTGTACATCGTGAGTTAGGCACGCAGGTGGAGTTGAGTACAATATTTCATCCATAGACAAACGGACAGTCAGAGCGCACTATTCAGATATTGGAAGATATGCTCCGCGCTTGTGTTATAGACTTTGGAGGTTCTTGGGATTATTTCATGCCACTTACGGAGTTTGCTTATAATGATAGCTACCAGTCGAGCATTCAGATGGCTCCATATGAGGCATTATATGGAAGGCAATGCCGATCGCCAGTTGATTGGTTTGAACCGGGAGAGGCTCGGTTGTTGGGTACCAATTTGGTATAGGATGCCTTGGATAAGGTCAAGATTATTCAGGATCGACTTCGCACAGCTCAGTCTAGGCAAAAGAGTTATGCCGACCGTAAAGTTTGTAATATTGCATTCATGGTTGGAGAAAGAATATTGCTCCGGGTTTCACCTATGAAAGGTGTAATGAGGTTCGGAAAAAAGGGCGAGTTGAACCCTAGGTATATCGGACCCTTTGAAATTCTTGAAAGGGTGGGTGAAGTAGCCTACAGGCTTGCATTACCACCTAGTTTATCAGCGGTTCATCCGGTGTTCCATGTGTCTATGCTCCGAAAATATCATGGTGATCCATCCCATGTGTTAGATTTCAGCTCAGTCCAATTGGACAAAGATTTGACTTACGAGGAGGAGCTGGTGGCTATTCTAGCCCGGCAGGTCCGATAGTTGAGGTCAAAGAGTTATCCTTCAGTTCGGGTGCAATGGAGAGGTCAGCCGGTAGAGGCATCTACCTGGGAGTCCGAGTCGTACATGCGGAGTAAATATCCACACTTATTCACCAGCTCAGGTACTTTTATTTCTAACTCCGTTCGAGGACGAACGTTTGTTTTAGAGGTGGAGAATGTGATGACCCAAAATGTCATCTTTAAATTTAATAAGTAATTATGTGTTCTAAGACCTCGAAAAGCACCATTTATCATTCCTCGACTTGCGTGCGCAGTCCGTAAAATTTTTCGGAAAGTTTTTATGTGAAAAATAGATTAAAATGTGAAATAGAGCTTTAAAACTCAACTGAGTTGTCTTTGGTCAACATTTTTAGTAAACGGACCCGGATCCGTATTTTAACAGTTCCGGTAGCTCCGTATCGTAATTTGGGACTTGGGCGTATGCCCGAAATTTAATTTGGAGGTCCCTAGCTCAAGTTATGACCATTTAACGGAACTAGCAATTTAAAGGCTAAAGATTCCAAGCTTGACCACGGGGTTGAATTTTTGATATCGTAGCCGGAATCCGATTCTGGAAATTTGAACAGCTCCGTTATGTCATTTATGACTTGTGTGCCAAATTTGAAGTCATTCTGGATTCATTTAATATGTTTTGGCACAAGATTTGAAAATGGAAAAGTTTAAAACTCAAAGTTCAAATCGGGGTGTGCATTGTAATTTTGATGTTGTTTGACGTGAAGTGAAACCCCGAGTAAGTCTGTATTATGTTTATTGACTTGTTGGAATATTCGTACTAGGTCCCGAATGGCCCAAATGAGTTTCGGACGAGCCACAGAACACCTGCTGCCCAGTGCTGGTTATGGTGTGTCGCATCTGCGACATTTTGTGCGCAGGTGCATGGTCGCTCCTGCGGAATTCCAGTCGCTTCTATAACTTTGGTCAGCCTTACCGAGCTCCGCTTCTGCGGAGAAATGAGCGCAGGTGCGAAACCGCATCCACGATGGACAAGCCGCTCCTGCGAGGACGACCGCTCCTGCGGTCACTTGTGTGCTTCTTCGATGTCGCATGTGCGACATTTTTGGGCGCATATGCGACCACTGGACAAGCTACCCTATTCCGCAAATGCGAGCTTTGTCTCGCAAATGTGTGGACGCATGTGCGAAAATATAGCCCGCAGATGCGAAAATGCTGGGCAGAATACATAAAATCAGGTCTTAGCCATTTTTACTCATTTTTGAGTTTCAAGTCTCAGATTTGGGCGATTTCAAGGGGGATTTTCACGACTTTGAATTGGGTAAGTGTTCTTTAACCAAAAGTGATTATATTTCACAAATCCATGTCTATATTCATCATTTATTTCGGATTTAGATGGAAGAAATTGGACTTTTTATAAAATCTTTCAAAAACGAAAAATTAAGATTTGAAGGTCCATTTGATATCGGAATTGGACAATTTTTGTATGGTTGAACTCGTAGCGGAACGGGTGTTCGGATTTCGTGAGTTTTTCTGGGATTTGAGACGTGGGTCCCACTGTCAAATATTTTAATAAATTTGGGATTTTTATCCGGAAATTTGTATATTCATATGGAATTAATTCCTATGATTAGTATTAAATATATCAAATTGTTTGTAAATAGATTTGAAGCTTTCGGAGATAAAATTAAAAGGAAACGTTGTGGTTGAGTAATTGGTTGGAAGTTACAACGCGAGGTAAGTGTCGTGGTTAACCTTGACTTGAGGGAATAGAACCCTCAAATTATTTGTTATATGAATTGCATGTGAACGGTGTATAGGCGAGGTGACGAGTGTCTATACGTCGTCAAATTAATTATTTGCCTGCTTACTTAAAAAATTATAAATTATTTTAAATCATGATATAATTATTATAATAATTGTTTCTCTCCTATTCTTTGTGAAATATTAATTCTTGAATTCCTGCATTAGTTGGTAAATGAATATGTTGGAGGAGCGGGTTACACGCCGCAACAGGATTGATTATAATGAATATATTGGAGGATCGGGTTGCACGCCGCAACAGAATTAATTATAATGAATATATTGGGGGATCGGGTTGCACGCCGCAACAGACTTGATTAAAATGAAAATATTGGAGGAGCGGGTTGCACGCCGCAACAGAACTGAATGTGAATATATTGTGAGAGCGGGTTGCACGCTGCAACATAATTGAATGTGAATATATTGTGAGACTGCAACAGCATTGATGGAAATGATAATTGGTTATAACTGCTGAGTTGGCTTCAATTTTTATAAATGAGTTACATGATTTATTTCTATTATTGTTGTTGTTACTAATATTGCGTACAGGTAATGTAAGTGACCCGCCTTAGCCTCGTCACTACTTCATCGAGGTAAGGCTCAGCACTTACCAGTACATGGGGTCGGTTGTACTGATATTACACTCTGCACTTCTTGTGCATATTTCGGAGTTGGTCCCAGCGGCGTGCCATAGACTTGCTCAGATTTCAGCTATTCATAGGAGACTTGAGGTATAACTGCATGGCATCCGCAATTCTGAAGTCCCCGTCTATTTTACTTTAGCTGTGTATTTATTTCTAGATAACTTTATTTTATTCAGACCTTTATTTGTATTATTCTAGAAGCTCGTGCACTTGTGACACCAATTCTGGGATGGTATTTAGATACCATTATTTTTATGGATTATTTCACTATATTTCAAACTTGCTTCCGCATTTGCTTCCTTGTTATTAATAAATTTAAATTTTTTTTAAAAATGGATAATATTATTCTAACGTTGGCTTGCCTAGCAAATGAAATATTAGGCGCCATCACGGTCCGAAAGTGGGAGTTTCAGGTCGTGACAATTTGCGTGCGCAGTTCGGGTAGGTTTCCGGAAAGCTTTTATGTTGAAAACTAATGAAAATAAAAATAATTGCCTTAAAAGTTAATTTTTGTTGACTTCGGTGGGCCCGGATCCGTACTTTGACGGTCCATCTAGGTCCGTATCGAATTATGGGACCTGGGCGTATGCCCGGAATTGAATTTGGAGGTCCCTAGCTTGAGTTATGAATTTTTGATGAAAATTAAAAGTCTGGAAATTATTTATTTTTAAGAATTGATTGATATTTGGCATTGTTAGTATCGGGTCCGTATTTTGGTTTCGGAATCCGGTACAGGTTCGTTATGATATTTAATACCTTTTTGTGAAATTTGGTGAGAAACGGAGTTGATTTGACGTGATTCGGACGTCCAATTGAGAAGATAGAAATTCTAAAGAGTTCTTGAGAATTTCATTTGATTTGGTGCTAAATTCGTAGTTCTAGGTGTTATTTTGGTGATTTGATCACGCGAGCAAGTCCGTATGATATTTTTAAACTTGTGGGTATGTTCGGTTTGGAGCCCCGAGGGCTCGAGTGAGTTTCGGATAGGCCACGGGATGTTTTGAACTTAGAAACTTTTGCTGGTATAACTGAACCTGTTGCAGGCCTCTGATCTCGCAATTGCGAGATCAGGCATCGCAAATGTGAACATAATAGGGTCCGCAATTGCGAGGTTTTCATCGCAATTGCGATCAGAAGCCTGGGCCAAGAGTTCTCGCATTTGCGATGTTACCTTCGCAATTGCAAAGGGATTCTGGGAAGGGCAGGTTCGCAAATGCGAACATCTACTCGCATTTGCGAGGTTCAGTGGTCGCAAATGCGACACTTTCCTCGCATTTGCGAAGGCAGCGGGATTATGAAGGGCATCGCAATTGTGATTGTTCCTTCGCATTTGCGAAGCTCGGGTCGCAATTGCGACACCTGCAACTGAGTAAAAGGTACTTAGACGGGATTTTTCATTCATTCTTCATATTTTCAAAACCCTAAACCTTAAGAGGCGATTTTCCAAAGACCAAATCTTCCCCAAATCATAGGTAAGTGATTCCTAACTCTTTTCTTTCAATCTTTTACATCTTATAACAAGATTTCAACCTAAACTCTAGAGTTTTCATGGTAGAATTAGGGGTTAGGGTAGAAACTAGGTATTTCGGGAATTTGAGGATTTAGACCTCAATTTGAGGTCGGATTCCAAAACTAATTACATATTCGGGCTCGGGGGTGAATGGGTAAAAGGATTTTGGTCTGAACCTCGGGTTTTGACCAAGCGGGCCCGGGGTCGATTTTTCAACTTTTTGGAGGAAAATTTAGGGAATCTAATTTATGCAATATAATTGATTTCTTAAGCAATATTTGATATTGTTGTGTCATTTTTGAATAGATAAGAGTGGTTTGGAGGTGAATTCCAAAGGAAAAGCTGTGATTGAGAATTAAGTGGCCTTCGGAGCGAGGTAAGTGTCATGTCTAACTTTGGCTTGAGGGAATAGGTATTATGTGTTCATTTTCTACGTGTTTGGTTGTTAAATACGATGTATAGGTGAGGTGACGAGCATCTATGCGTCGTTGTAGAGTCATAGCATGCGAGTGAAATTCTATTCATGTCTATTTTGTAGCCTTAATTCTACTATCCATGCTTAGCGGGTTATTTGAAATGTTGGGTGACTCACATCTGGTTTCACTGAGATTTGGTAACTTTCGAATATTTATTCAAGGTTGAGATTACATTGTGCTATTGATTATGGGTAAAATACTGGTTTCTTTGTGATACTCCTATCTATCCGTTGTTATTGATTCTGTGATTGGTGAGGAGGAATGTAAAGCACGAAGGGTGATGCCGTGCATGCATTATCTATATTGTGAGGAAGAGTGTAAAGCACAAAGGGTAATGCCGTGTATATTATGAGAGGTTTAAAGCACGAAGGGTGATGCCGTGTATATTATGAGAGGTTTAATGCATGAAGGGTGATGTCTTGCCGTTCTATTTATTTATTTGGTGAGGTTGAGAGTAAATGCACGAAGGATGATGTCGTGTCGTTATATTTATTTATTTGGTGAGGTTGAGAGTAAAAGCATGAAGGGTGATGCCGTGTATATTATGAAAGGTTTAAAGCACGAAGGGTGATGTCGTGTATACTATGAGAGGTTTAATGCACGAAGGGTGATGTCGTGTCGTTCTATTTATTTATTTGGTGAGGTTGAGAGTAAATGCATGAAAGATGATGTCGTGCCATTCTATTTATTTATTTGGTGAGGTTGAGAGTAAAAGCACGAAGGGTGATGCCGTACAGTTTTCCTTGCTGTTTTAATTGCTCAATTCGTTTAAGGATTTTCAGTTTAATTCTGTATTTTCATTATTCTCACTTTTTATGTTGTATTCCCCCACTGTATGTTCCCTTCCCATTATTTCTGTATTATTTCTTTATTTACTATTGTTTCCACAAGCATGATTATACTGTTCAGGTTATATGTCGGTGTCTTGTCCTAACCTCGTCACTACTTCGCCGAGGTTAGGCTCGACACTTACCAGTACATGGGGTCGGTTGTACTGATGCTGCACTCTGCACTTTCTGTGCAGACTTTGCTACCGGCTCAGGTTGATCGAGATTTTGCTATTGGTCCGTTGTCCGGAGACTCAAGGTAGATCTGTCGGCGTTCACAGACCTTGAAGTCCCCGTCTACTTTTTATATCACTGTTGTTTGCTTTCATTCAGACAGTTGTATTTCTTTCATACTATTACTTGTAGTAAATTCTAGAATGCTCGTGAATTGTGACTCCAGATCCGGGTGGTAGTAATTAATACAGTTTTATAGAATTCCGCACCTCTTATATTTTATCTTAGTTAATTATTATTATTTACTGAATGGAAATAAGGAATTGGTTTAACGATTTTCTAACGTTGGCTTGCCTAGCAAGTGAAATGTTAGGCGCCATCACGGTCCCGTTGGTGGGAAATTTCGGGTCGTGACAAAGAATTACGTGGTTTGAGGTAAGTAACATTTCTAAACTTGGTTCCGAGGGTATGGATCCCCAAATTTTATGTTATATCAATTGTTGGAGGTGACGCACATGCTAGGTGACGAGCGTGTGGGCGTGCACCATAGAAATTGTGACTTAAATAAATGTTGTGGAGTTGTAAAATTAAAGAATCATGTTATTATCCGCGTATCCTCCACGTATTAAAGAAATTGAGCTGAAGCTCGTACTAAAGATCATGTTTAAGCTACGTGGCGATATTTTGGGACCCATAGGGTCATGTTGCTGTTGAATTAATTATTTTAAAATGTATATTTCATGCTCAGTCATGTTCATCCATTGTGAGGATATTTATAGGATCGGGGCTGCCCGCTTGCAGCAGGCCATATCGGCTTTATATATATTATTATTATTCTGCACACCGCAGTAGGCCTTATAGGCTTTATTGTTCTGGATCGGGGCTGCACGCCGCAACATGCCTTATTGGCTTTATTATTATATGGATCGGGATTGCCCGCCTGCAGTAGACCTTATAGGCTTATTTATTATACGGATCGAGACTGCCCGCCTGCAGTGGGCCAGAGTCTGTACACACCCCCAGTGAGCGTAGATGATTATATATTCGGGATGGACTTCCCATGGCATGGACTTGCCTTACTTGTTTATATTGTGATGAATTTCAATGGACATGAATCTTGTTTGTATCATTTACATTTAGGAATGTGTGTGTGTGTGTGTGTGTGTGTGTGTGTGTAGGATGGAATTTTCCAGAGCTGGATTGACCATAAAACGTACCAAGTGACCGAATAATTTGTGACCAGTAGTACATGAGATCTTACCACTGAGATGTCATATTCCTCATATCATGCAGTATTGATCTATTTTTGCTTGTACCGAGTTTAACTGTTGAACTTGAAAGCATGCCTTCATTTCTGTACCATTATTTATGTATTGAATTGTACATGCGGAGCTCGTCACTAATTTCAGCCCAGAGGTTAGTTTTGTTACTTATTAAGTTAGTTGTACACATACTACACTCTGCACCTCGTATGCAGATCCATGTGCTTTCGGACACGGTGAATGTTAGATCTTAGAGTGCTATCAGTTGGAGACTATCAAGGTAGTTGCCTGGAGTCCGCTGACCTTGACTCTCATTCTTTCAGTTATTGTACTGTTCTATACTTTTAGACAGTGTTTTATTAGCCAGACTTTATTATCATTACATGCTCATGTACTCAGTGACACCGGATTTTGGGAGTGTAATTGTACCAGATATTGTGGGATTTTCTGTAAAAATCTAATTATTATGTTTTCAAACTTATGGGATTTATTGAGGTTACTGCCTTGCCTAGTATCGAGATAGGCGCCATCACGACATGTGAAATTTTGGATTGTGACAATATGAGTGTGTGTGTTGTTAAATATATGTAGATATTGTAAATAACAAATAATCTAACAATAATACCGACCAAAATCGGTCGGTGAATTATATATATATATAATTTTTTTATATTAAAAAAACAATTGCACTTGGGCGAAAAAAAATAATTTTAACTTTCCGACCGATTTCGGTCGGTATACCTGAAAGTTTTTAATCAAAACTTATTTTGGTAGATAATATGCAAGTATGGCCAGGTCTTAGTCAAAGATTGACCAATTTCCGTCCCACATCGGTCGGAATATTTATTTTTATGTTGTGGGACCACTATTTTTCGACCGACGGTGGTTGATATCTTTGTGAGAAATATTTTCGTTGACTTTTGTGACCAATTTACCTCTTTTCCGACCGCAATTGGTCAGTTTATTTTCCGATCGATTTCGATCGGTTTGCGGTGGATGGGTTTTGACAGTTTTCTAGTAGTGATTGCTCCTCTAGTTAATTTCCTAGAATTAAATTTTCCCGATCCAGCCAAAAAACAGAAAAGGAAAAGAAAAAAAAAAGATAGAGATTTGAACAGTTTTGAGTAGTTTTATCCATTAAACTATTTAACAACTCACCTACTAAAAAGTAAGAGTAAATTTTAAGGATGGTTATTCAATTTTGTGTTCATTACGCAAAAGTCACTTTTCTTCTTTTTGTTACGTAAAAATCATTCAACTTTGTGTTCATTACCTAAAAGTCACTTTTCTTTCTTTTGTTACACAAAATTTATTTTACTTTGCTATGTTTATCACAAAAGTCACCTTGACCAAATTTTATAATACTTTTACTTGAAATGTCTATTATGCCCTTGACATTATATATTCTCTCATTTATGTAATGCCTTCTATATTATATACTATATAATATATTTTTAACTAGGTATTTTACTTATAATTAAAATAACTTTAAATTATTTTATTTGTTATTTTTATAATATACAACAACAACACAACAACAACATACCCAGTATTATCCCACATCGTGGGGTCTAGGGGGAGGGTGAGATGACCCAAAATATCATCTTTAAATTTAATAATAAATTCTGTATTCTAAGACCTTGAAAAGTACTATTTTATCATTCCTCGACTTGCGTGCGCAACCCGTAAAATTTTATGGAAATTTTTTATGTGAAAAATGGATTAAAATATGAATTAGAGCTTTAAAACCCAACTGAGTTGACTTTGGGCAATATTTTGAGCAAACAGACTCGGATCAATATTTTGACAGTTCCAGTAGGTCCGTATCATAAATTGGGACTTGGGCATATGCCCAGAATCAAATTTCGAGGTCCCTAGCCGTAGGATATGGAATTTTGATAAAAAATTAAAAGTTTAAGTTTAAATAGTGACCGGATATAGAATTATGTGAAAATGATCCCGGAATAGAATTTTGATAATTCCAACAGCTCCATAAGGTAATTTTGAACTTAGGAGCGTGATCGGAATTTTATTTGGAAGTCCGTAGTGAAATTAGGCTTGAAACGGCTAAAATAGGAATTTAAAGTTTGGAAGTTTGATCGGGGAGTTGAAATTTTTGATATCGGGGTCAGAATCAAATTCTGAAAATTTTCACAGCTCCGTTATGTCAGTTAAGACTTGTGTGCAAAATTTGAGGTCAATCGGACTTGATTTGATAGGTTTCGACATCGAATGTAGAAGTTGGAAATTTTAAGTTTCATTAAGCTTGAATTGGAGCATAATTCGTGGTTTTAGCATCGTTTTATGTGATTTGAGATTTCAAATAAGTTCATATGATGTTTTAGGACTTGTTTGTATATTTGTTTGAGGTTCCGAGGGCCTCGGGTGAGTTTCGGATGGTTGACAGATCAAAAATGGAACTTAAACAGCTGTTGCAAATTTTCTTCTGCTGTGCAATCAAGCACAAAAATCGAAGGCCAGAAATCAAGCCCAGAAATCCAGCCGAGGATCGAAGGCAAGATCGAAGGCCAATGATCGAAGGCCATAAAGATCGAAGCCATGATCGATATCCAGGATCGATGACTGTGATCGAGCCCCAGGGTCGAGGGCCATGATCGAACCTATGATCGAAGACCATGACCGAGGTCCATGATCGAGGACCATGATCGGACTCCCCATGATCGCACTCCCCTTAATCGGACTCCCCATGATCGCACTCTTATGATCGAGGTCCAGGATCGGACCCCATGATCGAGGTCACCCTGGACAGATCTGTAAGTTATAAAAATAGGGGGGCTTCGTCCCATTCGCCATTTTTAACAACTTGGAGCTTGATCAGAGGCGACTTTTGATATATTTTCAAGGAAAAATATTGGGGTAAGTATTCTTAACTCAATCTTGGTTAGATTACCCGAATCCATCAATGTTTTTTATATTTAATTGGTGATTTAAGTAGGAAAAATTTGAAAACCCTCTCGGATAGATTTGAGGATTTGAGGGTCGAATCGTTATTGGAATTTAGTCATTTTGGTATGGTTAGACTCGTGGTTGAATGGGCGTTCATATTTCGTAACTTTCGTCAGATTCCGAGACGTGGTCCTCACAGGCTATTTTTGAGTTAATTTCGGATTTTTATTGAAAAATATAGTATTTCCTTATAGAATTAATTCTATAATTTATGTTGACTGTATCGAATTAATTATGACTAGATACGAGTCGACCGGAATCGAAAGATCGAGGAAACAACATACTACTTGGTTAAATTGGAGCAAGTCGAGATAAGTGAATTGTCTAACCTTGTGTGGGAAAAATTTCCCCTAGGATTGGTATTAATTGTAATGTGATGAAAGTCGTGTACACGAGGTGACGAGTGTGTACACGGACTAAATGTGAAGGATTATGTGTTTAAATTATGAAGATCATTGTTGCATATTAATTAAATTATTAAATCTTGTTATATTCTCCATCATTGATTTGATTTGTATACTTTAAATTTGCTTGACCTTTTCCTGCTAATTGTTTTACCTGTTTGGTTGAAACTTGATTTCTTTTATTCTGTGCATTATTTGAAATTTATTTTATTTAAATTAAATATTATTAATATGAAGTATTTGACATTTTAAATTTGGTATTGAAGCAACGTATTAAAGATTTTAAAATATTATTTTGCTAAATTATTTATTCCTGAATATTTTTGTAAGATTTTTGTACTCATTGTGATGGAGCCGTGGGCTCTTTATTGTGAAAAATTATTATTGATGATTTATGTTGGCATGAGCCGTGAGCTCTTTATTGTGGAAAAATATCGTTGATTTATTTTGGCAAATTGAAATATTTGGGCACTTGAGGTATAAATTATGATATATTGTGATATTGATACGCATTCAGTGGTATAAGGTCTGGGTATTGAAACACATGCGGTGAGATAAGGGTGGCTTGATACGCGTGGCTAGTAGGGGGAACTACTAGAAGTCATGTGGTGTGATAAGGATGGCTAAAACGCGAGATGCTATTTCGGAAAAAATGTTTTCTTTAAAATAAATTATGAAGGCTTCCGCGGTAAGATAAGGAAATAAGATATTGTGAATTTATTTATGATTTGGGACTACGAGGCGGTACCTCGGTAGTGCCCTTGTTGATATTGATTTATGGTCATAGTTGCCTTCGATTAATTGTTGTGATTTTCATAAAGTTGAAAGGAATTCTGTTTTGATTCCACGAGATATTATTTGGAATTATTTGGTGTCATTAAATGTGACATACTATTTGATTCATTTCCATAGTCATTTTATCTTATTAAATTGTTTAAACATTTTTTCATGTCATTATCTATTCTCCAGTAAGGCCTGACCTGACCTCCTCACTACTCTAACCGAGGTTAGGCTTGGCACTTACTGGGCACTGCAGTGGTGTACTCATACTACACTTTTGCACATCTTTTTGTGCAGATCCAGGTACATCTTACCAGTCTAGACGTCAGTGAGTTACCTGCGCACAGAGACTTTGAAGTATATCTGCCAGCGTCCGCAGACTCCGGAGTCCCCTTCTATCGTTTTTATGTTGCTTTCGTATTTTTCTTTAGACCTTGATACATAGAGACATTGAGAATAAATTTTTAGAAGCTTGTGACTTATTTTTACCGGGTTTTGGGAGTTGAAATTATTTGAATTATAGTTTATTTATTTCTGATATTTATGATTATTCCGCATTGATAGGCTTACCTAATCTTAGAGACTAGGTGCCATCACGACCTCCTACAGAGGGAATTTGGGGTCGTGACAAGTTGGTATTAGAGCACTAGGTTCATAGGTGTTATGAGTCACAAGTAGGTTTAGTAGAGTCTTGCGGATAGGTACGGAGACGTTTGTACTTAACTTCTAGAGGCTATAGAACTGTTAGGAAATATTCACTTCTTTGATTCCTTATCGTACGCCTTTGTTGATTTCAAAGTTCTAAACAATTGTCTCTCTATTCTCTCACAGATAGTGAGGACACGCACAACTGGATCCGATGATCAGACACTCGTGCCCCCTCTTGGAGCCGCAAGAGGCCGAGGTCAGGGCAGAGGCCGAGCCAGAGGCCGAGGAAGACCACGTTGTGTAGCCAGAGTACCTGCACGAGCTGCTGCACCAGAGCCACCAGTAGCTCCAGTTGGAGAACATGCACCTGAGACGCCTGTTACTACTCATGCACTTCAGGAGACTCTTGCTCAGTTTTTGAGCATGTTTGGCACTCTAGCTCAGGCAGGGTTAATTCCACTTACTCCTACCACATCTCAGGCCGGGGGAGGAGCACAGACTCCCGCCTCCCGTACTCCAGAACCACGGGCCCAAGTTGACCATGCCCCAGATGTTATACCAGTGCACCCAGTTGTCCCAGTTCGGCCTGAGATTAGGACAACAGTTTCAGAGGGGGAGCAGCTCAGGCTCGAGAGGTATAAGAAATACCACCCTCCCACTTTCAGCGGTTTAGCTTCAGAGGATGCTCAGGGTTTTCTGGAGGAATGTCACCGCATCCTTCGTACTATGGGTATTGTGGATTCCAGTGGGGTTTCTTTCACGGCGTTCTAGTTTAGAAAAGCAGCCTACCAGTGGTGGCGGGCATATGAGTTGGATAGTCCCGCTGAGGCATCTTCACTCACTTGGACTCAATTTTCGGATATGTTCTTAAGGGAGTATGTTCCTCAGAGTCTTAGGGATGCATGGCGTGCAGAGTTTGAGCAGTTGCGCCAGGATTCTATGACCGTGTCAGAGTATACGGTCTGATTCAGTGATTAGTTGCTACTGTTCGAGAGCGGGTTCACAGATTTATTGAGGGTCTTCACCCTAGTATCAGATATGGTATGGCCCGAGAGCTAGAGATGGACATCACATACTAACAGGTGGTGTCAATTGCTAGGAGATTGGAAGGTATGCGGACTCGGGAGAGGGAAGAGAGGGAAGCTAAGAGACCCCGAGATTCTAGCACATATAATAATTCTGGTGCCCCAGTTGCAGCCCGTCATGGTAGAGGTTATGTGAGCCGTCCTATTCATTCAGCACGTCCAGCTTCCAGTGGTATTCTGACTACTCCCAGACCTCAGGTTCCATATAATGCACCACCATTGTCTTCTGTACCTCCTGTACGGGGTGCTTTCAGCGGACAGTCTAGTCGATCAGGCCCGAGCCAGTCCCAGCAACCACATCCTCTGAGGGCTTGTTTTGAGTGTGGTGACACTCGTCATATCATGAGGAATTTCCCCATACTTAGGAGGGGTACACCTCCACGGATTTCTCAGGCCTCACCTATTCCACAGGGTCCTCAGGCTTCTCAGGCCATGATTACTGCACCAGTTGCCACTCCACCTGCATATCCAGCTAGAGGTGGAGGTTGGGCAAGTAGAGGTCGCCCTAGAGGAGGAGGCCAGGCCAGATATTATGCCTTTCCTGCTAGGACAGATACTGTTGCATCCGATTCTATTATCACAGGTATTATTCCGGTCTGTCATAGAGATGCGTCAGTCTTATTTGATCTAGGCTCCACTTATTCTTATGTGTCATCTTATTTTGCCCCGTATTTGGGCATATCATGTGATTCCTTGAGTTCTTCTGTTTATGTATCTATACCCGTGGGTGAATCTATTATTGTAGACCGTGTGTATCGGTCGTGTTTAATTATTATCAGTGGTTTTAAGACTAGAGCTGATTTATTATTGCTCAGTATAGTGGATTTCAATATTATTTTGGACATGGACTGGTTGTTTCCCTATCACGATATTCTTGATTGTTACGCCAAGACGGTGACATTGGCTATGCCGGGTCTACCACAGCTAGAGTGGAGAGGTACCTCGGATCATGATCCTAGCAGGGTTGTTTCATTTCTTAAAGCTCAACGAATGGTTGAGAAGGGGTGTAATGCGTATCTGGCCTATGTGAGAGATGTTAGTATCGATACTCCTACTGTAGAATCAGTTCCTGTAGTAAGGGATTTTCATGATGTATTTCCAGCGGATCTTCCGGGTATGCCACTCAACAGGGATGTTGACTTTGGCATTGATTTGTTATAGACACTCAGCCTATTTCTATTCCACCATACCGTATGGCCCCAGTAGAGTTGAAAGAATTAAAAGAATAGTTACAGGAGTTTCTTGATAAGGGTTTCATTCGACCTAGTATATCCCCTTGGGGTGCTCCTGTCTTATTTGTAAAGAAGAAGGATGGTTCTATGCGGATGTGTATTGATTACCGCCAGCTGAACAAGGTTACCATGAAGAACAGGTATCCATTGCCACGTATTGATGACCTATTTGATCAGCTTCAGGGTGCCAGAGTATTCTCTAAGATCGACTTACATTCAGGCTATCATCAATTGAAGATTCGGGAGCCAGATATCCCAAAGCCTGCTTTCAGGAGTCGGTACGGTCATTACGAGTTCATTGTGATGTCTTTTGGGCTGACCAACACCCCAGCATCATTTATGCACTTAATGAATAGCGTATTTCAGCCCTATCTTGATTCCTTCATCATTGTGTATATTGATGACATTCTGGTGTATTTCCGGAGTCGGGAAGGTCATGAACAGCACCTGAGGACTGTGCTTCAGATTTTGAGAGAAAGGAAGTTATATGCAAAATTTTCAAAGTGTGAATTCTGGCTTGATTCAGTGGGATTTTTGGGTCATATAGTTTCGTGCGAGGGGATCAAGGTAGATCCAAAGAAGATTGAAGCAGTGCAGAGTTGGTCCAGACCATCCTCAGTTACGGAAATCCGGAGTTTCCTTGGTTTGGCTGGGTATTATCGCCGATTTGTAAAGGGTTTCTCTTTTATTGCTACATCTATGACCAAATTGACCCAGAAGTGTGCTCCGTTCAGGTGGACTGAGGAATGTGAGGAGAGCTTCCAAAAGCTCAAGACAGCTTTGACTACATCCCCAGTATTGGTATTACCTACAGGTACAAGATCGTATACTGTGTATTATGATGCGTCACGTATTGGTCTCGGTGCAGTGCTGATGCAAGACGGTAGGGTGATTGCCTACTCGTCCAGGCAGTTAAAGGTGCATGAGAAGAATTATCATGTTCATGACCTTGAGTTAGCAGCTATTGTTCATGCCTTAAAGATTTGGCGGCATTACTTATACGGTGTCCATTGTGAGGTCTACAGCGATCACCGAAGTCTACAACATCTGTTTAAACAGAAGGATCTTAATTTGCGGCAGCGGAGATGGTTGGAGTTGCTTAAGGATTATGATATCATCATTCTCTATCATCCTGGGAAGGCCAATGTGGTGCCTGATGCCTTGAGTCGTAAGGCGGAGAGTTTGGGCAGCTTAGCATATTTACCAGTAGCAGAGAGGCCTTTAGCCTTGGATGTTCAGGCCTTGGCCAACAAGTTTGTTAGACTGGATGTTTCCGAGCCGAGTCGAGTTTTGGCTTGCGTGGTTTCTCAGTCTTCTCTTTATGATCGTATCAGGGAACGTCAGTATGATGACCCACATCTGCTTGTCCTTAAGGATACAGTTCGGCACGGTGATGCCAAGGAAGTCACTATTGGAGATGACAATGTATTACGGATGCAGGTTAGGCTATGTTTGCCTAATGTGGACGGTTTGCATGAGTTTATTCTCCAGGAGGCTCACAGTTCGCGGTACTCCATTCATCCGGGTGCTACAAAAATGTATCAAGACTTGAGATAGCACTATTGGTGGAGGCGGATGAAGAAAGACATAGTGGGATATATATCTCGGTGTCTAAATTGTCAATAGGTAAAATATGAGCATCAACGACCGGGTGGATTGCTTCAGAAGTTACAGATTCCAGAATGGAAATGCGGATCACTATGGATTTCGTTGTTGGGCTCCCACGGACTCAGAAGAAGTTCGATGCAGTTTGGGTGATTGTGGATAGATTGACCAAGTCAGCTGATTTCATTCCTGTGATTACTACTTACTCTTCAGAGCAGCTGGCTCAAGTATATATTCGCGAGATTGTCAGACTTCACAGTGTACCAGTATCTATCATCTCTGACCGGGGTACATAGTTTACCTTATGGTTTTGGAGGGCAGTTCAACGTGAGTTGGGTACTCGGGTAGAGTTGAGTATAGCATTTCACCCTCAGACGGACGGGCAGTCCGAACGCACTATTCAGATACTGGAGGATATGCTTCGTGCGTGTGTGTTAGATTTTGGGGGTGCTTGGGACCAGTTCTTACCACTTGCTGAGTTTGCTTACATAACAGTTACCAGTCGAGCATTCAGATGACTCTGTATGAGGCCTTGTATGGTAGGCAGAGCCGGTGTCCAGTGGGTTGGTTCGAACCGGGCGAGGCTAGGCTATTGGGCACAGACTTGGTTCAGGACGCCTTGGAAAAGATTAAGTTGATTCAGGATCGACTTCATACAGCCCAATCAAGAGAGAAGACTTATACGAATCGAAAGGTTCGTGATGTTGCATTCATGGTTGATGAACGGGTGTTGCTGCGGGTTTCGCCTATGAAGGGTCTGATGAGGTTCGGGAAGAAGGGCAAGTTGAGCCCTAGGTATATTGGGCCTTTTGAGATTCTTGAAAGAGTTGGAGAAGTGGCTTACAGACTTGCGCTACCACCTAGTCTCTTTGCAGTTCATCCGGTATTCCATGTTTCTATGCTTCGTAAATATCACGGCGATCCATCTCATGTGTTAGACTTCAGTTCGGTTCAGTTAGACAAGGATCTATCTTATGTTGAGGAACCAGTGACTGTTTTAGATAGGCACGTTCGAAAGCTGAGGTCAAAGAACATTGCTTCCGTGAAGGTTCAGTGAAGGGGTCATTCGGTCGAGGAGGCGACTTGGGAGACCGAGCATGATATGGGCAGCCATTATCCACACTTATTCACCAGCTCAGGTACTTTTTCTAACTCCGTTCGAGGATGAACGTTTGTTTTAGAGGTGGAGAATGTGATGACCCAAAATATCATCTTTAAATTTAATAATTAATTCTGTGTTCTAAGACCTCGAAAATCACTAGTTATCATTCCTCGACTTGCGTACACAGTCCGTAAAATTTTCTGGAAAGTTTTTATGTGAAAAATGAATTAAAATATGAATTAGAGCTTTAAAACTCAACTGAGTTGACTTTGGTCAACATTTTGAGCAAACGGACTCGGATCAGTGTTTTGACAGTTCCGATAGGTCCGTATCGTGAATTGGGACTTGGACGTATGCCCGAAATCAAATTCCGAGGTCCCTAGCCCGAGATATGAAATTTTGATAAAAAATTAAAAGTTTAAGTTCAAATAGTGACCGGGTGTAGAATTATTTGCAAACAACCCCGGAATAGAATTTTGTTGATTCCAACAGCTTCTTATGGTGATTTTGAACTTAGGAGCGTGATCGGAATTTTATTTGGAAGTCAGTAGTGAAATTAGGCTTGAAAAGGCTAAAATAGGAATTTAAAGTTTGAAAGTTTGACCGGGGAGTTGACTTTTTTGATATTGGGGTCGGAATCCAGTTCTGAAAATTTTCACAACTCCGTTATGTCATTTATGACTTGTTTGCAAAATTTGAGGTCAATCGGATTTGATTTGATAGGTTTCGACATCGAATGTAGAAGTTGAAAATTTTAAGTTTCATTAAGCTTGAATTGGAGCATAATTCTTGGTTTTAGAGTCGTTTTATATGATTTGAGATTTCAAATAAGTTCGTATGATATTTTAGGACTTGTTGGTATATTTGGTTGAGGTCCCGAGGGCCTCGGGTGAGTTTCGGATGGTTAACGGATTAAAAATGGGACTTAAACAGTTGCTGCAAAAGCTGCTGCAAATTTTCTTCTGTTGTGCAATCGAGCCCAAATATCGAAGGCCAGAAATTGAGCAGAGGATCGAAGGCAAGATCGAAGTCCAGTGATCGAAGGCCATAAAGATCGAAGCCATGATCGATAGCCAGGATCGATGGCTGTGATCGAGCCCCAGGGTCGAAGGCCATGACCGAGGTCCATGATCGAGGACCATGATCGGACTCCCCATGATCGCACTCCCCTTAATAGGACTCCCTATGATCGGACTCCTATGATCGAGGTCCAAGATCGGACCCCATGATCGAGGTCACCCTGGACAGATCTGTAAGTTATAAAAAGAGGGGGGCTTCGTCCCATTCGCCATTTTTAACAACTTGAAGCTTGATCAGAGGTGATTTTTGATATATTTTCAAGGGAAAACATTGGGTTAAGTGTTCTTAACTCAATCTTGGTTAGATTACCCGAATCCAACACTGTTTTTAACATTTAATTGGTGATTTAAGTTGAAAATATTTGAAAACCCTCTTGGATAGATTTGAGGATTTGAGGGTCGAATCGTTATTGAAATTTAGTCATTTTGGTATGGTTAGACTCGTGATTGAATGGGCATTCATATTTCATAATTTTTGTCGGATTCCGAGACGTGGGCCCCACAGGCCTTTTTGAGTTAATTCCGGATTTTTATTGAAAAATATAGTATTTTCTTATAGAATTAATTCTATAACTTTTGTTGACTGTATCGAATTAATTATGACTAGATACGAGTCGGCCGGAATCGAAAAATCGAGAAAAAAGCATACTACTTGGTTAAATTGGAGCAAGTCGAGGTAAGTGACTTGTCTAACCTTGTGGGGGAAAATTTTTCCTAGGATTGGTATTAATTGTAATGTAATAAAAGTCATGTACACGAGGTGACGAGTGTGTACACGGACTAAATGTGAAGGATTATGTGTTTAAATTATGAAGATCATTGTTACATATTAATTAAATTATTAAATCTTGTTATATTCTCCATCATTGATTTGATTTGTATACTTTAAATTTGCTTGACCTTTTCCTGCTAATTGTTTTACCTGTTTGGTTGAAACTTGATTTCTTTTATTCTGTGTATTATTTGAAATTAATTTTCTTTAAATTAAATATTATTAATATGAAGTATTTGATATTTTAAATTTGGTATTAAAGCAACGTATTAAAAAATTTGAAATATTATTTTGCTAAATTATTTATTCCTGAATATTTTTATAAGATTTTTGTACTCATTGTGATGGAGCTGTGGGCTCTTTATTGTGAAAAAATATTATTCATGATTTATGTTGTCATAAACCGTGAGCTCTTTATTGTGAAAAATATCGTTGATTTATTTTGGCAAATTAAAATATTTGGGCACTTGAGGTGCAAATTGTGAAATATTATCATATTGATACGCATGCGGGGATATAAGGTCTGGGTATTGAAATGCATGCAGTGAGATAAGGGTGGCTTGATACGCGTGGCTAGTAGGGGGAACTACTAGAAGTCATGTGGTGTGATAAGGATGGCTAAAACGCGGGATGCTATTTCGGAAAAAATATTTTCTTTAAAATAAATTGTGAAGGCTCCCGCGGTGAGATAAAGAAATGAGATATTGTGAATTTATTTATGATTTAGGACTACGAGGCGGTACCTCGGTAGTGCCCTTGTTGATATTGATTTATGGCCATAGTTGCCTTCGATTAATTGTTGTGATTTTCATAAAGTTGAAAGGAATTTTGTTTTGATTCCACGAGATATTAGTTGCAATTATTTGGTGTCATTAAATGTGACATACTATTTGATTCATTTTCATAGTTATTTTATCTTATTAAATTGTTTAAATATTTTTTCATGTCATTATCTATTCTCCAGTAGGGCCTGACCTGACCTCGTCACTACTCTACCGAGGTTAGGCTTGGCACTTACTGGGTACCGCTGTGGTGTACTCATACTACGCTTCTCCACATCTTTTTGTGCAGATCCAGGTACATCTTACCAGTCTAGACGTCAGTGAGTTACCTACGCACGGAGACTTCGAGGTATATCTGCCAGCGTCCGCAGACTCCAGAGTCCCCTTCTATTATTTTTATATTGCTTTCTTATTTTTATTTAGACCTTGATACATAGAGACATTGAGAATAAATTTTTAGAAACTTGTGACTTATTTTT
The DNA here is from genome assembly GCF_000715075.1 of Nicotiana tabacum. Taxonomy (NCBI): domain Eukaryota; kingdom Viridiplantae; phylum Streptophyta; class Magnoliopsida; order Solanales; family Solanaceae; genus Nicotiana; species Nicotiana tabacum. The sequence goes on from NC_134103.1 coordinate 107,045,729, forward strand.
ACCGGGTTTTGGGAGTTGTAATTATTTGAATTGTAGTTTATTTATTTCAAATATTTATGATTATTCCGCATTGATAGGCTTACTTAGTCTTAGAGATTAGGTGTTATCACGACCTCCTACGGAGGGAATTTGAGGTCGTGACAGAGGGGTAGTGTGTACGCAGACCTTTCCCCTACCTTGTGAGGATAGAGAGGTTGTTTCCAATAGACCCTCGAAAATATATCCATACATTTAATTTTTTTCACGGCACTCGATTTGTTTAATCATATTTACACATGAATATATTTTAAATCTAAAAACCATTAAAAAAATATTTATTTTTTATATTTATTTGAAATAATAACAAACAGATTTATTTAATAAATGATAATTTTTTTTATAGCCAATACAAAATTTGAAAAAAGTTTCAAAGATATATGTATTTAATATTAAGATTTTTAAAACTTTATCTGTTAATATTATTTATTTGAAAGTATTAATTTAGTGTGTCATTGTGCTAAATATGAGTATTTTATTCATTGGATTAATGAATATGGCTTGGCTGATCATTAAAAATATTTCATTAAGCATGGTTAAGAACGTGGACTTGAGATTTGTTCATGGTAATATTTATTGAAAAATTTAATAATGCTACTTAGATATCTTGAAAATTATCGTTAAGAAAAAATTAAATGTACGAATATATTATAAAAAAAAATAATATCAAGTTATTTCAATTATAAGTAAAATACTTGGGTAAGAGTATATTATGTAGCATATAATATTGAAGGTATTACATAAATGGAATGATTTATAATATCAAGAGCATAATAGATTTTTCAGATGAAAAATTTGTAAAATCTGGTCAAAGTGATTATTGTGATAACTAGAGCATAGACAAATGATTTTTGTGTAACAAGAGAAAGAAAAGTAATTTTTGGGTAATGAACATAAAGTTGAATGACTTTTACATAACAAAGAAAAGAAAAATGACTTTTGGGTAATGAATACAAAGTTGAGTTACCAACCATGAAATTTACTCTAAAAAGTAACAGTGAACAATTGATTGGAATACATTAATACGTTATATGTGATGATAAACCTGAAAGGAAAGTGAATACCCTATTGTGGTTAGTCAACTAATTAAAGGCAAACAGAAAAGTTACTAGCGAGAAATTTGTCACAAGTAATAGTTGCGTCCAAATCTTTTCTTACAATATGAAATTTAAAGGCAAACAGAAGAGCTAGAAGAAGAAAAGAAAAAGTGTGAAAACTAATGAGTAATATAGAAGTCACGTTAAAAATATATTTCTTAACTTTTACAGTAATTTTGAATATACTCCGTGGCTTTCTAATTTGGGGTACCTAAACTGTTGTGTTTGGTCATATACTACTCGTATATGACATGGTATTACTCGACACGAAATTTGAGAAAAAATTAAAATTTATTGCTTAAAAGCTTAAATAATAAAAGTATTATAGGGAAAACATAATATTTGTGTGATTATAAAATCTTTTTATTAAGGATAAAAAAAATAAAATTTTTAAAATTAAATTATTTTTAAGTATAGAAATATGTCATTCTTTTATAAACGGACTAATAAAGGAGGTGGGTCGTAAAAATTGAATCCGAGTAAGTATATATGATTGACTATACAAACAAAGTAATTTGTTGCATTGTTCTTTTCCTTTTCTTTTCATTCCTTCCGATTCCATCCAATCAAAAGAAACGCGGCTTGTAGCCCGTTTGGCCAAGTTAGAAAAATTAACTTATTTTTAGAAGTATTTTTTTTAAAAGTACTTTGGGTGAGAAACAGTTTGTGTTTGGCTAATTAATTTAAAAAGTACTTCTAAGCAGCAATTAGTGTTTGACCAAACTTTTAAAAAGTGATTCTAAGTGTATTTTTTTCAAAAGTGCTTCTCAAAAAAGTGCTTCCGAGAAGAAACTATTTTTTTCTACTACTTCAAAACCGCTTCTGCTTCTCCTCATAAGCACTTTTTTCCTCCTAAAAACTTGGCCAAACACTTCAAATTTGAAAAAAAATCACTTTTTTTGAAAAAAATTACCTTTGAACTTGAAGAAACTTGGCCAAACATGCTATTGGATAAGTAATTAATGCAACTACAAACGTAGATGAAAATTCTAGAGGTAAATTTTACTAACATAAACACTGATGAGTGCAGATAAAACTAGCAAAAGTAGCCATAAAGATTTGTTAAACGCAAGGTTGTGGCATGGAAGATTCCACATTCTGGTTTCTTCTCCTTAGCTTGTAGAAAGTTTGTTTGAAAATCACTTGGTATTTGATCTCTTTTATTTATGCGCAAAACATTTAAATTATTCGCTGATTATTTTATCTTAGCCAGATCCAAAATAGCGACTTTAAAAATGGTGCTATTTGTACATCATATCATTTTATAATTTTAAAATAAAGAAAATGACCTTTAAGATTTCTCGTTTAAAAAAAATAAATCTCTTACGTATAATCTTTTATGTGTAAAAAAAAATATATTTATAAAACTAAAAATAAATTTGTAAAGAGTCACAACACTAATTGATATGTCCTGTTTTTCTCTTTTACTTTCCTTTTATATTTTCCATGAACTTTGCAGATGTGTCATGGAAATTAAAGTTGTGAAGGGCTTTGGCGGACTTGACGAAACGGGCTAACCTCATATTTTCTTAGTTGGGCTTCCAAAGTATATTTTCAGCATTATCCTCATTTTATAGATTATGGTCTTGTAAATCTAACAAATAAGAGTTGACCTTGTTTCAATAATTTGAATAAGAAAATGGAGGACCCAAAATATAAGCTGCCCGAGCTAAGACCATGGAATGGAGTTACTTTCCTATCACAAAGTATTCTGCATTAACACAAGATTCGGAAAAGAACCGCACCCTAAGAGGTGTGATTTACACAGCCTGCCCTAATGCAAATATTAGTGATTGTTTAATTCTGTGACTCGAGTCCGTGATATATTAATCACACAAAAACAACTTTACCGTTATTTTTCATATTTAAATGCCAATGTTTTGTTTTGCTTTTCCCCTAAAAAATGTAGAGAAAAGATTTTCCCTCATCCGCGCTCCTTTTTGGCTTTGTTCTCTCTCGAGATTTTCTTCACTTTCTCTCAACCATGTGAATTCGAATTTTTTTGTAGTCTATATACCAACATTTATGATATTACTCAGCTCTCCTATTATGTATAATATGAGGTAATATGTGTGCTCATTTGAAAGGAATTGATAAAAGAATAAATTGCCATATGTCATTTGCCTACATTTTCTTAAAACCTTATGTCATCTCCTTCCGTTCCTTTCTCTATTTTTAAGCAATATGTCCATTTATTCAACCCTACCCCGTAATATAATTCTCTTTTTCTGTCTAACTTTGATAATACACACACCCTCTCTCTCTCCTATTTATATGATTGAGATTTGAGCGTAGAGCTTCAGAAGAAAAAGAATACAACATGCCACATAAATTGGGATAAAGAAAATACTCCATCTGTTCTACTTTATTTGACACTTTGTTCTTATTAGTATGTTTTAAAAAGAATCACATATTTTTATATTTTCTTAAGAAAAAATTATTATATTCATACAAATATTATGATACTTTTAAAATTAAAATCTTATATTTACATAAATATTATGGTATATTTAAAATAGATTCTTTATAAAGTTTTCGTTTCTTTCTCTGCATCAAACTATCAAACTAGGGAGTAATAGTTAAAAAAAGAAAAGAAAGAAAGTCCAAACTAATTGTTAGTATGGGACCCAATGCCCTTTTTTTTCTTCTAATCATCTAAAGGTGTAAAACCATAATACAAACCCCAAAAAACCCTCCCATCATTTTGTACTCTCTCTCTCACACATTCACACACTAACTCCCACTCTGTCACCATCCGGTACCGATTCCGGTTGCCGGTCACCTCCGGACCCACAATGGTACACACGTGCCATTGCTCACCATCTACGTTCCTCCTTGCACGTGCCACTTCGCAGACTATCTCTATCTCTTTCTTTCTTTCTTTATATCCTAGTGGTCTTATTAGTCTGTGTGGTGCAACAAATAAAAGCTAGAGAGAGAAAAACCCAAGTTAAAGAGAGAAACTCACAAACACTTTGTCAAAAATTCTTCTCAAAATCCTCAAGATCAAACCTGAAAAATCCCAGTTTTTTGCTTCTTACATTTGAGCCCTTTTTTCCTCCCTTTTTGTTTTTTTTTTACCATAAATATACACATACAATTAAAGTATAGTTTTTTTATAACTTTGGTATCATCTAGTTATGAGAATCAGGAAGCGTTTTCCTCCTCCTTCAGAATCAGATCCCCAACTCAATAGGCCAGTAGTGGTGCAACAACTGAAACGTGAGATAAATCCGTTCCAAGAAACAACAAAGAACGAATTTTTACCGTCTGATCTTCCAAATCTAACTATTTCACAGCCGTCTGATCAACCGGCGGTTTCTAGGGGCAAAGCAACGAGTTGGGTTTTCTTTGGTGGCAATAGTAATCAACAGAAAATGAAAGAAAAGGTGAGTTATTATTTGTTTGGTTGGTAAAAATATTGCTATTATTATCATATATGCATCCTAAAATAAGCCTAATTATTTTATCGAGAATTGCACTGTCTTTCTATCTGTCCTTTTGTTTTCTTTAAAATGGAGTTTCGCACCCAAAGAACTTTGCCTGTGATGTATAGTGTTATTATTTTCTTACTATTATCTGTTCTTTTTTTGGATGTGATTTGATTTGCAGGATGTGGAAGCTGAAGATGAGAAATTATGGAGAGAGAAAGAGAAGAGTTTTGGTAGTAATGACAATGATAACAAGTAAGAATATAATGCATAAAAAAGAAAAGTTAAAAATTACCTTTATTTCTTTCATGAATTCTTCTATGATAGTAAAAAAAAGGTGAATAATACGAGGAAACAAGAAATATTACTGTAACTGGAAAATACTGTTTAGGTTTGTTTTAGCTTTGGCTATAATATGTAGCTACGATACCTTCCTATCCAATGATTCAATTTCCCATCTCATCTAATCCATTTGTTTTTGTGTTGTCTTGCATTTTTCCATCTTTTGTTTTGTTTTTTTCTCCCCTATAAATTTTAACATGGTCCCCATTTATATTAAAAAACACATCACGCGGAAAATTCTGATTGTTGCACTGTGCACTTTCCTTTTGTAATTTGGGAACTCACGAACTTTTCTGGATCTTCTTGTTCTTGCTTGTTCTCAGTAAGCAAATCTTTTCAACAACTCCACAACTAGGTTCTTTGCTTCCACAGCCATCATCTTCACCTGATCTAGGTAAATCTTCAATATTACTTATCCCACACGGACTCTCTAAAATATGTTGTCGCACTCGTGTGGATCTTCCAAAATGCGTTATTTTAAAAGGATCCGACATGCACTTTGCTATATTTGGAGAGTCCGAGCAACATAGCTTATCCTACCATCAAGATTAATGCTTCATCAAAGGTATTTACTACTACTATTCTTCTTTTTATGCTATAATAATATTGAACATGCATATGTATAGTAGATGGGAGATGGTGTGAAGGAGATAAAGTAATTCCATTCAAAAAGAGAAGAGACAGCTACAACCACACAAGCAATATTAACACAATAGAGGCTAAGATGAAGTCAAAGAATTACAAGAAATGCCCACAAGAAAATGGCCAAGAGGAGAAAGAGGGGGAAAATGGACTAATTACTAAAGAGGGTTTTGGTGTAAATAAGAAGAACAAAAGAGGGAGTGTTATATTAGAGGGATCAAGGTGCAGTCGTGTAAACGGGAGAGGATGGAGATGTTGCCAACAAACCCTTGTGGGTTATTCATTGTGTGAACATCATTTGGGAAAAGGAAGACTTAGAAGCATGACTAGTGTTCAAAATGCGAAGAAGAAGAAAGAAGAAGAAAAAAAGGAGAATCCTTTGTCAAATGATAATATGGAAGGTCATGATTATGGTGAAGATGATAAGAAAAAGCCATTAATGAAGAAGATGAAAAAGCTTAGAGTGGTGAAAGCTAGATCTTTAAGCAGTCTACTTGGTCAAACAGACAATGTAGTTGCAGCATTTGTAGTTGATAATATTAAGAAAGACTAGCAAATGAAGACAATCGGATATCATTTCATGTACTCAGAAGCTATATGATGTTCGATCCTCCAAATATATTGTCGCACTTGTGTCAAAGTTCTTCAAAGATTTTGCATTTTGGAAGAATACCGACATAAATGTGGCGAGATTTTTAGAGGATTCAAGCAACATAACTGGGAAGAGTTGGAAGTCATAGTTAAGCTTATTGTATATCTACAATTTGTTGTGTGTTTTTCTTTAAGACGGAGCTAAGGAATTTTGCTCATAGTATGTTCTTTAATTGCATGAATTTTGTCCATTTGCTAGCTTTAATGTTCTCTTACTCTTTTTGGAGCTACTCTTGGGTATAGCTTAAAGATTGATTTATGCAATTGCGACAAGCTAGCCACCACATTTGTGATTCCTTAATGTTGTTATAATAACAATAACTTTATCATCAATAAAGGAAAGAAATGTGCACATACTTAGTTGCTCACATGTGATGAATATTTTTATTGAGAGAATACATTAGCGACATCTATGGTCAATTTGATTCGTGGACAATTCCACTCAAGTTCTTGAAGTACTCTTTTGTATATATTTTGACATTTCAAACTTTCAAAGACAGTGCTATATATATATATTTAGTAATACTAATTCTTTAGTTTATGCATCTTTTGAAAGAAAAAAAATCAGGTGCACATTATGTAAAAAACTTTTCTTAATATAACTTCGAGACGTTGACGATAATTTAATCCTCGATTATGATAGTGCTAAGGTAATGTTTATTCTTCGTGAAGTATGCGTCTTGCAATGGCATCTTGTTATGTATATGTCACTAGTGGCCAAGCCACATGGTTACAAGGTGGTCAACTGACCTCCCTTCGTCGAAAAATTACACTATGTATATAAGTAAAATATTACGTTTTAGAGGTATATAACACATATTGAACACCCTTTGTCAGGAATATTTTTTCACTTATTTCAAATTTGAATACCCTTGAGAAAATTCCTAGTTTCGCCAGTGGGATTAATACCATACGGAAAAGCAATTATCGTACCTCCTCCTCTAGTTTCATGCATCAAGATTATTACCTGCTCCATATTCTTATGTTTACTTTCATTGCTAGACCACAAAGGGTTCTGGGTGGATCGATAGGATCCCTCCATTGTTAACCAATGCTTTCGGGTTCGAGTACTGAATAAGGGTTTTTGTTTTTTGGTAAGGAGCACTGCTCCCTTTAATGGACCTTACACCGAGCGAATTTGGATAGCCAGAATCCCAATGCGAATGCTCGACACCGGGTGGAAAATTAGAAGAAGAAGAAGAAAAAAAAGGACTTTCAATGCTAGGGAATTTATTACTTTGACATAGTATAGCAACGAAAGAGCATGTTCTAAAATCAATTGAATCAAGTTCAATGTTGGAAGTGAATTTGTCTTCTTTTTCAGTTTATATATGAACCCACACCACTCCTTATGAACAGTTAATTTTAGACTTTTAGTTTACAAATAACTTTATAGTGTAAAACATCTTAATATTGTAAGCGTATAAAAATTAAAGCCATTTTAGATAGGACGTCAATTTGTGATGTTATTAGATCTTTCTGTTACAAAATATTTCGAAGGAAGCACACGCAGGGGCAAAGCCAGTGAAGGAGTTACGGGTTAATTCGAATCCAATAGTTTTAATTTAGATTTTATATATGTGTTCAAAATCCACTAAATACGTAAAAAAAAATAGATTTTAAAAATAACCGAGTTGAATCTTGAATCAGATTTCGTAAAGTTCAAATCTTGAATCCGGCTTACACGGACAAAATAAGATAACAAAAACTTCTGTCTCTAGAGTACTATTGTGGCCGTTAATTTATAAAAGAATTAACCTCCACATGGTATGGACAACTAAAGCATCTGCTTTTCTAGAGTATTTTCAAACCTTGTTTTTATGCATGTGTTTCCTCAAACCACTCAGTTGAGGCGCATTGCAGCTCATGTCCCAGTCCCACAATCTAAAAACTTCAGTTTGGTTTGTCTCGATCTGCCGTGGATGGAAATGAGGCAAGTGCTATTTTAATCTTGTATGAAACTTTCTTGTAGATTTCATTCTTAAACAATGAAAGTATGTCAAATTATTTAAGTATCTTTTGTAATGACCTATAATATAATGGCAATGGCACAACAGGAGTATCCAGTATGTAGTTAAAAGGCCATACTTCATAGTTGGACTTGGGACGACCTGAGTCCGGACTAGACTGCTCTAGGTGTGTTATATCGTTCTTGTTCTTTTTCTTGGTGATGTGTTCCTGACCTTAATTAGTGAAGTCGTGTCTCAAGCATTTTGAAAAACAATTGATTAGAGCGCTCAAAGCAAGCATAAGCTCGGGTATTTGGGATATTAGATTTCATCAATGTCACAGTCAACTATTAGCATTTTCATCTATTTGGTCCGAGTAAAAATTAAAAAGAATCAGACTAGAGCATATTAAGAGGCGTCTTGTAAATCTAAAATAAAATTATATTTCTAACTTAAACGTTTAGATCACACACCAATTAAGATTTTCTTTATATAAATATTCTCTAATTAGTAGTTTATGAAGGAAAAAAAAGGATTACTGGTCGTCAACAACGTCTTCTCTAAGAGCTCACCAACGTTGAAATAATCATTTTGACGAAAGACCAATCCTACACAATGGCAATATGTTTCTTTTAGATATTTTGTCGAGTCAAATATTCTTGTGTTCTCCTAATAAATTGGGAGATTCTAATTACAACTACTACTATTAATTATCAAGCATCCCCAAAACATTGCCTTCAGAAATTAAAAGGACAAACGTAACAGATGGGACGGGTAGAGCAAAAGAGAAAGAGAAAGAGAAAAAGAACAAAAGGAGAAAGCAATACAACAAGAAAACACAGTATTATTTTAACAATGTGAGAGTCATAAGAGTTGGCTAGCTAGCTTAACAATCTAAGCTTTTACAAGGGCAATTGATCGAGCCTTAAACCCTATTATATAAGGGTCTAAACAATCTCTTGCACCAATATTCTTGAACTGTACGTGACTGAAATTTTCAAATTATTTTGCGCATTTATACGCGTATTTGAGTGTAAAAGATGCAAGGAGGTTGTCGCTAGCTCCTCCTTCCTAAGTAGGCTTCAACTCTTTTATTCTCAGTTTATTTTCGTCTTTTCTGAAAACTGGTCATTTAATCACACCTCGATCTTACATTACTATTTCCACCATCTTCATTATCGTTTTAGGGATGGCACATCAACCTGTCCCCTAGCTATTTTTCTGCCATTTAACGACCAAATGTCAGGTTAATTTAATATGAAAGAAATGAAAGAACATAAAATGGAGCTTAACTTCTATACACAGACAATGACACATAATTAAATTACCAGCCACCTACGAGAAAACTTATAGGTAATTGTCAACAATAAGTGAAATTATTAACAACCAGCTATAAATAGGTTAGATAACACTAAAAAAAAAATTCTTTGCATTGTTACTGCATATAATTAGTTAAAGATTGTTGTTTTTTTCTTTTTTCTTGTGCCAGTTTAATGACCAAACATCTGGTATAATTTGAAAGACATGTACGTACGAGGTTTATTAGAAAGTCCAACTCCAAGCTGTTGTTTGCTGGTGGTGTCATGTGCAAGCTGCACGCAACCAAATTGCCTTTCTGGCTAACAGGTAAGATGATGGCATTCCAAAAGGATTCCAACCACAATACAAGAAAGAGTCCATTGGGAGTTTTGGACCCCATATATATAACACGAAAAAAAGTGGTAAGCATGGGGTCACAATAGTTAGATAAGCTTTTGTTTTTCTTTTTTTCTTTTTGATTTCTTATCCGGTGATTGATATCCCCATTGGGTTTCCGTCTAATCCAAATTTGCGTTGCGCAAGATTCACTATGCAAGGTCCATTAAAGGAAAAGTGCTCTCTATCCTAATTTTTTTTAAGTCTCGAATTTAAGACCGTTAAATGTAAGGGATCATATTCATGTATTGCAGATTAAATAAACTTAGGTTGCATGATGACTAGATTTATGATTGAACAAAAAATGGTTTGCCCAAATGGGACCATAATTTGTTGGCCTTTCATATTCGACCCAGCTACCCACTCACGCCCTGGCATTACGCTAATTTTCTTTTTCACCTTTTAGGTATTTTCGACCTGGTCTCGAGAAATACTATGTTTATTTTTTCCTTGTTAACTAGGCTACTAAAATTTGGTCTATTAACTTTGGCCTTTGTACTGGCATCGATCACATTTTCAACGTCGCAACTTACGACATAGAGATCATATATTCATATCCCTAATTCAGAAGACCAGTGGTGGTTTATTGGAATGATGCTTAATTAAATTGAATTTTGTGTCATTAGTGTGTCTTTTTGCTATCCTATATTTCCGATCTTATTTTATATAGTTAGTAACTTAGTACATAGCACTAGAGAGCAACAAACTGACGTTTTTTAGTTTACCATTGATTTTGTCTTGGAATTTTGCAGAACTTAAATGCCATGCCCTTCTAAATATTGTCTGGGGCTCTCCCTAAAATGGTTCACCACCGTGGTAATTAATCAATTAAATGATTAATAAAGGAAGAAGAGGTTAAACTATATGTGTCATGACCAAAAAAGAGTTGTACGTGTCAGCCAAATGTCAACTTATATAGATAATGGTAAATATCAACAAAAGATTTCATTTGATAGATTAGAGGTGAAGGGCAAAAACTAGTTCTCGCGAACATTTTTGTTGCCAAAATTTAACGAATGGCGAAATTGCTCAAACTAGAGGCAGGTGCGTCTTTGTAATTTTCTAACGTTATTCATAATGCTTCTTTTATTGTCCTATTATCTCTTTTTGAGCTGAAAATGACCACCCATTATCAAGAATCCAGCAAAAGCATTGACAATGTTAATTTTCTACTTGTTTATATTTGTAGCTTTTTTTCTTGGGTGGTTTGCTATTTGAATCTACTGTACTAAGTCTTCATTGGGCCAGGCCAGACGCACTCTTAAGCTAGCAGAAACTTTATTATCTTGTTGCTAAGATATATGATTCTTTATGTATTGCAACCTTTGGTTTTTATGTGAAGTAAAAAAGGCAATATGTAGCTAGTTCTTGGTCAGAATTCTTCTCTCAAGTTAATTATCACTGCTCCTGTCTCCTGCAAAAGTTTTGTTTAATGAAGTATGTATACTCCTTTGTCAAACTGCTGTCACTTAAGTGCATAGTTCTCAGACATTTAAATTGGGTCCTTTTAGCTGTCATTGCAGCAGATGTTTGCCCTGTTCATATGTATTCTGCAAGTAAGTGTAAATTGGCAGCTCTTTAACTATCTTTCTGCTTCCACATGCGCAACTCCGATCCCCCATTTTAAAAGCAAGAAAAGGGAGAAAAACAAAGATTTTTAAGTAGTAGTACACCTATTTGGTATACAGAGGATGTATTGCCCGCTTTAAGTACTGTCCATTATATATGTGGTGCTGACATTGAAAAGATTGAGAATGTTGTTGATCGCTTTATTGAAGGACATCCAAGGATTATAGAAGTTTTGCACATTTAGTTTGTTAAAAGAAATAACTTGAGGTAACTGTAAATGATGTTACCTTTTGAAAGTATCCAAAGATGATCCAGAGGTAACTGTAAATGATGTTACACACACACACACACACACACATGTATGTATGTATGTATGTATGTATGTATGTATCTTGATATATTTTTGTGAACTAAGCAGTATACCTAATCTGATTTTGTCATAATCTATGATGATATACTATGTATCTGTTCATATATGAGTGTGCTTTCCTTAATTCCTTAAAATATCACTGCAGATCAACATACACTTTCTCTTTAATTTGCTGAACAAACTTGGAGATCTTTAATACTATAATGTTGATCGAAATCTTGGAATGACGATGCTGCAGTTGATAGATTTCAAGAAGGCATCAAATTAGTGCAATCCCTTAAACTAAATCCCGAAATAATTAGCCTTGAAAAACGGGTAATACAGTCAAACCTCTCTATAACAACCTCATTTTTTCGAATCTTTTGGTTGTTATAGCGAAGCGTTGTTATAGAGAACAAATATTATAACATAGCATGAAAATTAGTTCCTTATATAACTTGACTTTTATAATTAATGACTATTATATAGCGATTCTGTTATAGAGAGATCTGACTATATTCATTTGTTCAAATTTTCTTCTATGCGTATAAGTATTCACCCTAAGGTATATATGTCGCAAAGTTCAGTTCAGAGGCAACCTAAGATAAATTTCACTGTAAATGCATTAGAAATAAGTGATAGATGCTAACAAATTTTCTTAGTAATACGCCTATTGGCAAGTCAATATATTCTTGTCTTCCAAAATTTCACCATCTTGTGCATTTACCACTTAATACTGGAGAATCTCTACACTTAGTTCCATTGTGTGTAGTTGCTTTGCTATTACAGTATCCTTATCACCAGTTTGACAATCATATTAAAATTCTTTTTGTGCAAAAGCCATTGGAGGTTTCAGAACTATTTTAAAAAGTTTAGTGTGGTTCTCAAACTATATATGGCACATGATTTTTTTAAGTCATATATAGCAATGAAGCTACTGCGACTAATTCTACCGTTTAAAAGGGATATGTGTCATATTCATGACAAAAGGGGATGGGTGCCTAATTCAATATAATAGGATTTTTACTCAAATAAATAATTAGAATTGAAGAAAACATAAAATTCAACTTAACCTCTGGAGACTTTATCCATCAGTTGAAAACTAGTTTGAAGTTTGAGCGAAAGTGAGTTAAGTTTATCTATTAAACATTTCCCTCTTATATTTGTCTGTAAAGTATTTAGAAGTCTCTACTAACTATAAACTATTGATTTACAAATAATACCGTTGGAACATTCTATGGTATTGACCTAAGATATATTTGAAAAAGAGTTAGTCTTGATAATCCTCTAGTTAGACTTTTCTCAAGATAAAACCTCAAATGTCATAATTCAACCCTTTTGGTTGGAAAAAATATTTATCCTCACGTAATATTTACACCAAATCAAGTAATTTAATTAGAAGAGATGACAAATTAAAGTGAACATTATGTCCATGAACTCTCTCTCTCTCTCTCTAGCTTTCTTTGGATTAGTATTTCTTGATAAGCAAGGGACTGTGAGAAAAGTATTACTTAACAAACATGCAGCGCAACACCAAGCTTAAAATAAGAAAGTGGAAACGCCTAGGAAGTTACTTCTTAATTCAAGTCAAACGTTTTGATCAAATCACTTGAAAGTTTCTCCATAAAATGGAGAAATTATCACCTCCTTTGTTTCAACTGAGAATTTTCTGTCCTGCACTAACAGATCATTTCCTTCTTAATTCAATTTTTCATAGAGATTTCCAAGTCCAATTCTTTCCCTATATACTTGCCATATTGAAGCATAAAACATAAGTTTTGTGACATGTTAATATGTTTTATCTAAGCAAGATTAGTTATTTAACCTCCCTTGTTTATCTTTTGATCATATTCACACTTTTCTTGCAAAGATCTTTGGTTATTAGGGTGGATTGCCTGAGTTTCAGCTACGCAAATTTCCCCAAGCAAACCGAAAATGATTTCATCACTACTGATAATTCCTTCATAGGATTGAATGCTGCTATGCAAGTAACAGGCGATGCTCGTGGAGCTTCTATCACAAACTTATCAGGAAGAATATGGTATTCACAGCCTCTCAAGCTATGGAATCGAAAGAAGGACATCACAACATCGTTTAATTCCACGTTTGTGATTAATATCACTCCTCAGAGTAATCCATGGGGTGAAGGATTAGCTTTCATATTGACAAAGGAAAGTGGTCTTGATTTTATACCAGATAATAGTGATGGACAATGGCTTGGAATTGTGAATGCAAGTACAAATGGATCTTTATCAAACAACATTTTTGCAGTTGAATTTGACACAAGGAAAAGTGACTTTGAAGATCTTGATGATAATCATGTTGGCATTGACATAAACAGCATCTACTCTATCAATCAAGCTTCTTTAACCGACCGTGGTGTTAATCTTTCACGAGCTGTTGATGTTATAGCAAGTGTTCAGTATAATGGAGAATCAAAGATCTTGAATGTTTATGCATTCATGAGTAATCAGACTGGGGATGTTAACGCGATAAATCCCATCATTTCCATGCCTCTTGATCTTTCTAGCTATCTTCCCGAGGATGTTTTCGTGGGATTTTCAGCTTCAACTGGGATATATACTCAGCTGAATTGCATAAAAGCATGGAATTTTACAAGCATAGAAATTGGTAATGATAATGATGTTAGCCTATTATGGTTGTGGATCTTGATACCAATAATATCGGTTCTGGTTATGTTTCTTGTTGGGGGTTTTATATATTTCACCTGGAGGAGGAAAAAGAAGAGGATGCAAGTGTTAGACCAAGATGAGAAAATAGAGATACAGATTCGGAGTTCAGCTACTGCACCAGAGAGATTCCAGTTAAAGGACTTGAAACGAGGGACCGGGAACTTTGATCCCAGGAACATTCTTGGAAGAGGAGGATGTGGAGTAGTGTTCAAAGGGTTATTAGCTGATAAACAGGTAGCTGTGAAGAGATTCTTTAGAGATTCAAGTCAAGGGGCAAAAGATCTCATAGCAGAAGTCACAACTATTGGCAATCTCCACCACAAAAACCTTGTCAAATTGATAGGATGGTGCTATGAAAGCAATGAACTCCTTGTGGTGTATGAGTTCATGCCAAATGGGAGCTTAGAAAAGTTGATATTTTGGGAAGAAAAAGGTGAAATCAGAGAAGGGTTGAGCTTGAGTTGGGAAAAAAGGCATGTCATTATCTGTGGCATCGCTCAAGCACTGGATTATCTGCATAATGGGTGCGCGAAAAGAGTACTTCATAGGGACATAAAAGCCAGCAACATCATGCTTGACTCAGAACTCAACGCTCGGCTGGGAGATTTTGGATTGGCTCGGACAGTTCAAGTGAGTGGAATGACTCACCATTCGACGAAAGAGATAGCTGGAACTCTTGGCTATATGGCTCCAGAAAGTTTCCTTATAGGCCGAGCAACAGTTGAGACAGATGTCTTTGCATTTGGAGTTCTCATTCTTGAAGTTGCCTGTGGTCGAAAACCTGGAAACCAAAATGAGGAGAATATCTACAGCAACAGAATCATTGAATATGTATGGGATCTCTATAAGATTGAAAGGATCGTTGATGCCATAGATGTTCGATTGGATAGAGATTTTGATGAAGGGCAAGCTGAATGTGTGTTAATATTAGGATTAGCTTGTTGCCATCCAAATCCATATGAAAGGCCAAGCATGAAAACTGCTTTACAGATTCTTACAGGGGAATCAGTTCTACCAATTATTCCTGCTGAGAAACCTGCATTTGTATGGCCAGCTAGAGCTCCGTCGTCGAATGAAGCTGCAGGTGACTCTCTTATGGAAGGCCAACTTACACCAATTACAGTTCTCAGTGGCAGATGATAACTTCTATGCCTTAGGTTTATCTGATTGGACTGCAGATTCTGAGGAACCTCAACTATGTTCAAACTTAAAATGCTCATATAATGTGTTGTCAAAGCAGCTAACTATTTAGGAGGCAAAATATACTTGTAAATTTCGCATTAGCAAGGCAAGAATGTTGCCTTTCTCTTTTGTGTTTGTTCCTTTTGTGTGTCTGTGTGTGTATTGGAAAGAAAAGGTTCATTCTTCAGAGAGAAATGCTTCTGCAACACGAAAGACCCTCGGCTCAAAACGACGAAGAGAGAAGTGCTTCTGCACCGTAAATAATTCTCATTTTAGATAAGGACATAGTCCACTTAAACATTTATCATCTGTTTGTTCATATATATCAACCAAATCTGTTATTCTCAAACAGATTTTAAACTGCTCCACTCATTTCCTTATTAATTTTGGGCAAGTCATCATAACTGAAAACTATTTCTCAAGATCATCAATAACTGTTATACCAAAGATTCTTCACATTGTCCATATGTCAGTGTATGTAAGTTAAATCCTTGCCGAAATTCACTGATATCAAGCAAATCAGACTAATGGATTAATCCATTTCGGCAAGTAAAAACTGAAAACAAAAAGTAGCCACTAGATGAGTCACTGCTATAAAACACAAATGATCTACGAAGCCACAAAGACATTAAGAAAACTACACAATTAATCACTAGAAGATCCATCATCATCTTCATGCTCTGCCACAACCTTCTCGAGGAAACTCTTTCGTACTCCATCCAAAACAGCTTCTCTGGATTGTTCATTCTTTCTACGTCCATCATTTAGTACAGGATCCGATTGGCAGAGTGTTAGTGCAACACCTAAAACCGAATAGATGAAGAGCAATCATACCAACTGACAAGCCAGCAAATAGTATTAAAAGAAGCAATTTTTTACCAGAACAATTTGATAAAAGCAAACTTAATACCTGATAAAACACTAGAAAAGAAAACACTAGAACCGTGCACAAAGACGAAAAGTTGCTATAGAAATACATGTGGAAATAACTCGCCGAAAATGGTTAGATGCAGCAGACAAAACCTTCCTGAAAACAGGGTAAGGTCCAAATTTGTCTTTAAAATGCAGGCAAACTTAGCAAAAGAGCAGCTACCAACATAACCAAGAAATCGATGAAGATTAATAGTCATGTCTTATATTGTGCACACCTCTATTTTCACCAAATGTTTTATATAAGAGAAAATATATGCGTTACAACATCTATAGGAATTCAAGAGATACTCAATCTTTGTCTAGAAATGAATAGGCAAAAAGAGGTAACAGGTGAAAATTTCCCAAAAGAATGTCAGACGTCAAGAACGTTTTGAACGTGAATGGGCATATTTCCACCTAATACATTTGTGCCAACTAAATGTAAGACACTTGAAAGAATATCACCTATCAATCAGCCATGCTAGTAGCTGCACCTTATTAATCTAGTCAGCCTAAAGAATCCAGTAATCTCTAGCCTTTCATCTTTCTGCACAATGCATGCACAACTATATAAAATGAAGTTCCCTTTCTCTTTCACACTTGTAATAATAAAAATAAAGCCTCACTTCTCAGGACCATGCTTAGTGCAAAGAAATGAAACTTGCCAGTCATGCGTAAATGACAAAGTAGCAGAATACATCAAGTATGAAATTGCTGGAATGTGAAAAGAAAGATGACAATTCTTTTAGCCAGTCCTCTGTTAGATGTTTGACTTCAGTGCATCAAAAAGATAGAAAGAAAGAGAAGGGCAGGGGAAGGAGGTGGGGGACAGACATAATGAGAACATACCTTCAGGTGTGCATCTCCGACCAAAATTGTGAAGTCCAACATAGTTTGACTTCAGTGCGCCATTCTTGTACACCAAAACAGTAGGAAGATTACGATCTGGGTAGTTTGGGATGCAATCTGTAGAGATAATTTTGACAAATTTTGTTGCAGGATATCTCGTTGCCAGTTCTTCTAAGCATTGCAACAGTATCTGACATCCTGAATATCTATCAAAGAGAGACGTCAACAAAGGACAGACACAGGGTTAAAATTAAAGAAAGAAAAGTTGAAAAGTACTGAAAAAACATACTTGAAGCTCGAACGGATAACTAAATAAAGAGATGAACGTATTAATTACCCATCCTTATAAAGAAGCACAACCACCCAAATATCTTCTGGAGCTTGTGAAACCTCCCGCACAAAATCTGATCCAGAAATTGGTAACACTGCTCCAAATCGTGCAATCTTAGCAGCTTCTCTTATCTCAGCCAACCTCTTCTTCCTATAGCATTTGAAAACAAGAAGAAAAAAAATACAAGAACCGCTCAACTTCAACTCAATTCTCAAGCTTAATCGTCATTCTTTATAGTGCCCTCCGAGCTTCTAACTTCACGATAGCTTGATAAGCACATATATATTTCTAATCAAATGCGATAAAGCTAAGAATATCCGATTAAACGTTTGTCTTTGATGGTGAACGTCCTTTTTTTTGGGGGGTTGGGGGTTTGTTGTGGGGGGGGGGGGGGGGATAGGGGGGGATACTTTAATAGG
This sequence comes from Nicotiana tabacum, assembly GCF_000715075.1. Classification (NCBI taxonomy): domain Eukaryota; kingdom Viridiplantae; phylum Streptophyta; class Magnoliopsida; order Solanales; family Solanaceae; genus Nicotiana; species Nicotiana tabacum. Next base: position 107,063,876 of record NC_134103.1, read on the forward strand.
GAATGTCCATAGTCTACACTTTATTCAACTTCCAGAAAAACTAAGTGTTTTTTCCATTTTCTCTTAGGAGTGGAAAAAACAGTCGGTGCCACCAACCTTCTAACTCATTGGAAACTGAAGAACCTGAATACTGGACTAAGATGACATGAAGGGAGAGTACGCTTCTACGTTTACAATGAAGAAGATTGAATTAATCCAGAAATGAAATGACTCAACAAACCTAGTTGGAGCATCATTGTGAACAATGATTTGGAGTTTATTCCACTTGCGACTCATATCTTTAGCCAAGAGTACTTACGTTTCTTTCTTCTCAGGATTTCCTTTTTCCTTTTTTTTCGGTGGGGAAAGGGTAAATGATAAGTGTATGTCATAAATCATTTTTATTTTGGGAGCTTTATTCTTGGATTTTAGTGTAGAATACTTTGAGTTACCAGTTGTAGACAAGTCCTAAACAAGTTATTTTCCTCATATTTTACTTTCTGCTCGGACTGTTCTGCTCCACCCTTTTATCCTAGTAAAACGACTGTGATAATGCTTTCCTTAGTAATTCTCTTTCAACTAGAAGCTCAGAAATCAAATTTATTACAAACCAAAGGACAACTATGATCCCTACAAGAACAAACATCACTATGGTGATATCATGCATTCAAAAGAAATATCTTTCAACTAAGGATGTCAATGAATTCAATGAAAAAAATTTCTTCGTTAAGACTAATGATTCCTCCTTTCCGTCTTAAGAGGGTCTACTAACAGCAGCCCAAAATATGTTAGGATCGAAATAATCAGGTGGCATGCGGAAGCTAGTAAAACAAACATTGAAGACGATAAATCAGTTAACAAATGAGAATATATCAAAAGAGACACAAACATTTAATGTTGTTCGATCAATTTGACTTACGTCCACATGAGGAGATAAACAATCCACTGTATAAAAGATAGTACAAAATATTGAGAGAACAAACTCACAAAGAGACACTAATGAACTGAAAAAAAGGAAGGCACTTGAACTGATTTCTTTTTTAATATCCTAAAGGGATCTTTCAGGAGCAACCCAAAAGAATAATTAAGGAATCAAGTATACAACAACAACATACCCGCATTATCACAAACCGTGGGGTCGGGGAGATAACCTATCTGGATGGAGAGGTTGTTTCCAATAGACCTCGGTTTAATATCCTAAAGGGGTCTTTCAGGAGCGATCCAAAAGAATAATTAAGGAATCAAAGTGCGAAAATTGAAAATAAAAAAAAGGGGAAGAAGGGCGAAACCTGTATTCTTGGAGGAAGCGATCGTCGTTGAGTTGGGGATCATCTTCAAGTTCATCAAGTTCATCTTGGGTTTTGTCGCCGATCCAATTTTTGTCTTTAGGCTTGCAAGTTTCAGGAGTAAAAGGTGGGCGCTTAAAAGCCGGGGGTTTTGGAGGGAGATTTCCAAGCTTCCTTTGAATGTCATCCCATTGTGTTGAAGCTCCTTCTACATCCTTGTACATGAAATGGTAATCCCCCATTTTATTAAATCTTCTTCTTCTTCTCTCTCTCTCACACACAAAGAAACACACAGTGGTGTGCTGTTTATACTAGGAGAGTAGTCCGTTTCGCGGAGTTTCTCAAATCTTCTGTTACTTTGTCCGGAAAAAACTGTCGTCGGGACTCGGGCTACTGCTTCTGTTAAGAGAAAATAGCACTGAGACCCCTTGACTGTTTTGGAAAATGTAAAATGGTCCTTGAACATAATTGTTGGGTAATTGGTTCTCGGAATCTTTGGCGAAATTAAGGTAAAAATTGTGTGGGGCGCCCTATTTGGTCACCCCTTTTTAACTTATACCCATTTTGTTTTTTCGTTTGCATTCATACCTATTTTTTTGTTAAAAGTATTTTAAAAAGTTGATTTTGCCCTTCTTTAATAAAAGACTATTGACAAACTGTAGGACAAAAACTTAAGCATGTTTAGGCTGAAGTTTTAACAAATAAACTAAAAAACTTCAACTTGTTTAGACTGAAGTTTTGAATAAAACTCAGGACAAAACCGTAGACTACATTACAAAACTTCAGCATGTTTTGGTATGAAATTTTAGCAAATGAACTAAATAACTTCAGCATGCATTAGCAAAAACTCTTTAGAAAATTACATGCTGCAAGACAAAAACTTATGCATGTTTAGTCTGAAGTTTTAGCAAATGAACTAAAAATTTCAGCATGTTTAGTCTGAAATTTTAGTAAATGAACTAAATAACTTCAGTATGTTTTGTCTGAAGTTTTAGCAAATGAACTAAATAACTTCAACATGTATTAGTAAAAACTCATTAGAAAATTGCATACTACAAGACAAAAACTTAAGCGTGTTTAGTCTGAAATTTTAGCAAATGAACTAAAAAACTTAAGCATGTTTAGTCTGAAGTTTTAGCAAATGAACTAAATAACTTAAGCATCTTTAGTCTGAAGTTTTAGCAAATAAACTAAATAACTTAAGCATGTTTAGTCTGAAATTTTAGCAAATAAACTAAATAACTCCAGCATGTTTAGTATGAAATTTTAGCAAATGAACTAAATAACTTCAGCAGGAGATCGTTTTATATGTTTTATCAAGGATGTAATTGTCATATTATTACGGATTTTTTGTGAGATAGCTACCAAATCAATAATTTTAAAAAATAGGGTATAGGTTAAAAGGTGGCACAAATATAGGGTACGGCTGCAAATCCCCTAAATTAAGGTGATGCACCTTTTTAAATTAATATTTTGGCACTATTAAAAAAATTTGAGAAAATAGTCCTACATCAGAATTTCTAAGCACGCTGCTTAGAATTTTAAAACACGTTGGTCAGAATTTTGAAGCACCTGAAATGCTAACAATCACCAAAATTTTCAGCTACAATACAAAAAGTTTTGTTGATCACTCACAATTTGGTAGCCAATTGCACAAAATATGGCAATCGTCAGAATTTTGTGATGATCATCATAACTAATGAAATTATGGCAATTGTCAGAATTCTAACGAATAGCACAAGACTTGCCTAAGAAATTCTGACCAGCGTGTTTCAAAATTCTGACAGGAGACTATTTTCTCAACACTTCTTAGCGGGGTCAAAATTTAAATGATGGCACCAAATGATCCTATTTGTCCTAATCGCTTGCTCAAAAGAATTCTTTTTTTATAAGAATCATGTCGGACCAGCTTGTTTGCACCTCGACTATTCCATAGGTCATTTGTTACCTTCTATCAGTACATATACGAATGTACTGAATACCTCTGTCCACCAAGGCTCAAAAGAACATGCAGTTCTTTACGATATAATTGATTATAACATAAGGTAGTTGGATTGGTGCTGATTTAGATTTTGGAAAAGAGATTGAGATTAATTATGGGATAATATGTTTGGAACAATCTCTTGAGAAAGTAATTTTAAAGAATTTTTGTGTAACTTTTATGTGAAAATCTACTATTGAATTTTTTTTTTTTTTTTCTTTTTGAAAACAATCTATACGATTTACGAAAAGTTATCAAGTACTGGAGCTAATATGGAGATTCAATTACTGGGGTCCTTAGGGTGGGTTATTAAGAGGTATTAATTTGAGTAATAAATTTTAAGATGGGGCTTTTAAAATCAAAAATAAGAAAAAGGCTTGGGGGCTCAAGATGAAGCCACGTGTAACAGGAAGGCTGGGGTCCAGGGGTCTGTTTGATGGAGGGGTAAATTGTTTTAAATGGATAACGGTAGGGGTAAAAAGTGTCGAATAGTATGACGAAGGATACCTATAACTAATATTCGATAGCAGAGGAAGCCCTTTTCTGTTTCTTATTTGGATATCAAAAAAATTGAGACCAAGAGAATATATAAAATGAATTGACAAGCTCCTTATCCATATACCAAATCACAACATCATTTCACATACAACTCTATATAAAAATATTAATTGTAAATTGACTCTTAACATGAACTGCTTGCTTTTTCATACCAACAATGACCGAATATCTGAGATTGACTCGGATAAAGGGATAGAAACAAAAATAATCAAAAGGAAATACAAATGAGAAGCATATTATATGCAATCAATAGACGCGGTGCTGCTCTCAAAATGAAAGTTTGTATATTTCTTCTGTTTCTCTTTCTCGGAATGCTGTATTTAGAAGCATTTTCTGTGAACAATTGAAGGTCCAGATTCATCATACTCTGCCTTAGCGATCCACATCTGTAATTGGGGGAAAAATCCATAAGTAAATTATCATGCGCCGCCTTGACAAATGTTCATCACATTCAGTTTAAAGAACTAAGCATTTAGCATAAACTACTGCTCAGCATTTGTTCTCAGATAACTGGCATTTTTTCTCTAAATTAATATTGACAATGGTGTGATGAGATAGTGGATAAGCCTTTAAGATTTGCAAATATGAAATGAAGCAGACTGCAAAAGGTAAAGAGATCCTGATTTTGCATACCTGCTGGAATGTGCTGAGAGAGGCCAAAATAGATCCTCCAATCCAAACACTGTACTTCCTCTCAGGTGGGGCGACAACCTTGATCTTCATGCTACTTGGAGCTAATGCTGTAATTTCCTTGCTCATCCTATCAGCAATGCCCGGGAACATTGTGGTACCACCGCTAAGGACAATATTTCCATACAGATCCTTCCTGATATCAACGTCACACTTCATAATGGAATTGTATGTGGTTTCGTGAATTCCAGCAGCTTCCATTCCGATCATTGATGGTTGGAACAGAACTTCTGGGCAGCGGAATCTCTCAGCGCCAATGGTGATAACTTGTCCATCAGGCAGCTCGTAGCTCTTCTCCACGGATGAGCTGGTCTTTGCTGTTTCAAGTTCTTGTTCATAGTCAAGAGCAATGTAAGCCAACTTCTCCTTCACATCCCTAACAATTTCCCGCTCGGCCGTGGTGGTGAATGAGTAGCCTCGTTCTGTGAGAATCTTCATGAGGTGATCTGTGAGATCACGCCCTGCCAGATCAAGACGCAGGATTGCGTGTGGGAGGGCATAACCTTCGTAGATGGGAACTGTGTGGCTGACACCATCACCAGAGTCCAGCACAATTCCTGGCATCAAAACGCACAGGATTCAACATAATGTTTGGGCCAAAAAATCATTCTCAAACTTCATAACAAGAGATGGATTCAAGCACTACATACACATACTTAAAAGTGGTTGACTGAAGACAAAGCTTACCAGTTGTACGTCCACTGGCATAGAGGGAAAGAACAGCCTGAATGGCGACATACATAGCAGGGGCGTTGAAGGTTTCAAACATGATCTGAGTCATCTTTTCTCGATTGGCCTTTGGATTAAGAGGAGCTTCTGTGAGGAGAACAGGGTGTTCTTCTGGAGCCACACGAAGTTCATTGTAGAAGGTGTGATGCCAAATTTTTCTCCATATCATCCCAATTGCTAACGATTCCGTGTTCAATTGGATACTTCAAAGTCAAAATACCCCTTTTGGATTGAGCCTCATCACCAACATAAGCATCCTTCTGGCCCATGCCAACCATCACACCAGTGTGACGAGGGCGTCCCACAATGCTAGGGAACACAGCCCTTGGAGCATCATCTCCGGCAAATCCAGCCTAACAATTTTAGGACACAATTAACAGTCAGCGTTTCAGATCAAATAAGGATAATGTTGTCTTTAATGTCACCAAAACATTCAGTAGAGACGAGTGAAACATTGTAATTACCTTAACCATTCCAGTTCCATTATCACAGACAAGAGGCTGAATTTCCTCACCTTCTGCCATCTTTTACTCTCTGGAAATAAAAAAGACTATATTTATGCTAATAAACTGAAAACATATAAGGATCTCATACAATATAGAAGATCAAACACCACAATAAGTGAAAAAGGAAATCCTAATATATAGAACAATAGCATCAAAATATGTTTAACTTCTTTTATCTCTACTGGTTCTGAATCTATTATTCCTAAAATACTCAAACAGGTATTGCATTAAATCATATGATATGAATCTATTCAGTCTAATTGCACAAATCCTGTGGCTAAATAAGCAAATCAAATTCACATGCATAAAAGCTTAACGCTTATAGCTGAGATTATGAAATGCTTTAAAGACAACCTCATATTATCACTTTATATGATCTCGGATACCTGCACGTATATTTTGAAAAACCAATGAAATGGGCACATATGAAACATAGATCAGACTCTGTCCATCAATTCTTGGCATTTTCCTTTTTGATGTGAAAATAATTTCATTGAATATAAAGACCAACAGAACTGCCATTGAGGTGCATGCCTAATCAATTGTATATCTTTGAATAACCAGCCACGGGTACAATTCTCAAAGACTAGATTGTTTTCCCCTAATACACAGCCAGATATGGAGAAGATGGAAGAACAGATATAAGGAATTAGATCCACAAAATGAAAGGAAAAGAAAAATCAAACCAAAAAGTAATGTAAATAAAATTAGATCAAGCTTTTGACATTTCACTCAAATGGAGGAACCCATTTGCAGATCCAAAAGTCTTCAACAGTAAAAGTTTAATCAAAATCCAGCAAAGGGTGAATCCAGGATTTGAACTTTATAAATTCGAGTTCGAAATTATACGATAGGTCTGATGAACCCATCACATATACACTACATCCGCACCTGATATTCAGCACAATAAATGAACAAACAAAAAAGATAAAAATCACATACACTACTAAATTAATGATCAATCCAAAGGACACTCAAAAAAAAAATTCTCCAAATAATCAATCTTTAATGAGAAAGAAATCAAGAATCCAAAGTAAAGTTTGTACCTTTAATGGATTTTTCCAATATGGTATTTGTTGCTGATGGCTAATATTATTCCCTGTTCTTTGTTTTGAAAGGGGAGAAGTGAGCAAATGAAATATGAGCTTAAATGAGCCTCAAATTCAATTTCTGTTGAGGAGGAGTTCGTTGGTTATCATTATATCACAACTGAGTGGACCTCATGACAGCATCATTTTCATGGTGGATATAGCTGTCTCACTTTTGCATTTCTTTCTTGACAGATTTACCCCTAACCTTTTCATTTAAACTCCAATAATTAATTTTTTATTTTTTATTTTTGTGGGAAGAGGGAAACCGCAGCCGCTACAATCTCTGTCACAGCCTCTGTCCTTCGGGTGAGCACTTTGTGCGCACTGGGTAAACCTCATTGTGTAATAGCCTGCAAATCACACAGGGTATGTAAACCGTACTAGGCAAGACCTGTGCGACAGGCTCAACCCAGAAAGCATTCGATCCCAGATCATACACGTGGATGACACCCTCCAAACTAACTGGGCAACGGGTTCTAATTTTGGAAGGTTAACCTCATCCAAAAAAAAAAAATTTTAATTATCCGTTATTGTTGTCACAAATTGTATATTCTGTTAATTTGCAGGCCCTAACCTGCCTCTTATCTCAAATTAACTTGAATTACAACTTGATAACTATATATATTTACTGTAGTATAGAAATCCAATAGCCTTTTTTGACTTTTCCTTTTTCTCCTATTTATGGACTCACCTACCCCAATAAACTCTAAAATAATCTCACAAAGAACGAGGTTTAAGGAAATTAACTTCTTTCAAGAATTGACGTAACTAGAAACCCTGCATTCTCACTAATACAAGCAATAGATATGATAGTAAAGTATCAATCCACTAATACAAAGAAGAAAAATTGAATGAAATTTCGATTCACTTTATCCTTAAAAAGTGAATTACACTGTATGTAAATCTTATATTCTAGTTGGTTGATATAAAATTATAGGCGCAGTTTAAAATTTAAATTTTTTTAGTTGATCTTATTTCGATACCATATATGTATCATCTATTAATGTTAATATATCAAAAAATACCCCAAATTATGTATAAACATTAAATTAAACATAGCCTTTCATTGGCAGTAGAGATTCTTCGGAGCTTTCCTAACTACAGGTTTCCGTCTTGTCCTCGTGATTTTTGAAACTAAATAGAGCATCTTATTTTTAGACATTGGTGTCCAAATTTAAGAAAAAACGCATGGGACATAGTTGTCCAATTAGTGTAGACCAAAGGGCAAATTTGACATGTGAAAGGGGCCCTTAGCAACTTCTTTTCCAAATTCTATACTTTTTTTCTAGCTCTCGTCATTTTAATTGGGGTTTTTCATTTCATATCCGGTACCGATATTCATATAGGGGCACGATTAATTATATAATTGGGAGATCATCACAAATAAGATCATTTTATGTTGCTGTTTAAATCTTGATCCTAGTAAGAAAAGTCTTGAAAAACAGTTTCCGAACAGAATTTTGAAAGCTCTTCTGGCGGCAATGGCCAAATATTTTCATATCATTATCACATAATTTATCATAAAATATAGCAATCACCATAACTTTTTTTCACGGTGATCACTAGGATTTGCCACGAAAATCGCCAGGAACACTTTCCAAAATTATGTTCGGAGATTATTTTTCTAATTGGGTCAAAATGTAAATGTTTCACTCTATAATTTGAATTTGCGGCACATAAGATCTATTAAAAGTGAGAAGTTTCCTATTTTATTTGTTTTTTGTTTTTTTTTGAAAGCTCAAGCTAAAACGTACTTAATTAATAGATCATATTTATTCCGTCATAATCTTTGACAATAATTTTAATTGTCTAACACATGGTGGGGTAGGTGAGGATAATAATGACACGTTGTGGGGGGGGGGGGAGGTGGGGACGAAGAAAGGAATGAGGAAGGGTTGCTCCTCCTATAATTGGTAGTTGGACCCTTGGCCAGCAAAGAATTATCCCCTACCACCTCCCAACACTTCTCGAGAGATCATGTTGGCCTCTTTCCCTCGCGTGTGGGGGTGGATGTCCACTCACATTAAATTAATTAACAAATTAAATTGATTATTATCTATGGTTTTATTTGTGCATGTCTTGATAAATAAGACTTTGTTATTTTTTATGGGTTAAATTTGGTATTCCAAAGTTTTATTAGCAAAACTTAGGAATAGCCGAGGCATCTCGCACTAAATTTAGTGGAATATGAGGTGTGTGTTTGTACCGGGTAAAATTTGATTAACGACAGGTGGATACATGACGAATTGATACGTGAAAGCAAGGACAAGTAAGGCATGAGTCAGCAAATAGCTGGCACCGGGTAAAAATGCAGTATTCTCATTAAATGAGAATACTGCATTTAATGAGCAACCGTTACAAAGTTCCGAAAAACTTGATTTGGGGATCTTGTCTTCCTAAATAGAGCTATAATTAGGAGAATTTATATCCATGGAAGAACATGAAAAACATCTGTATGTAAAAGCTTAAATCTACTCTCATTCTATAAAATTACTCTCTTTTCTGTTCTTGATATTGTTCTTATTGCTACTTTCGGAGAAGCTAAGTCCACAATTAGACTTGTATTTTCTTCAAGTTATTTTAATAATTTTATTTTTGGTCTTACTTACAATTAATTCACGTGTCTATAAACCACGTTACAAATTTAACTGTACCGTTTTACGGGTAAACAGTGTTAACAGGCTGGGAGATTGGATTTACATTATGTTTGGATTATTGTTACCCATCATTTTATAATGTATTATATTGTATTGTATTGTATTGTATTGTATTATAGATACAATATTTGGATAGATTGTATCGTTTACAGTTGTTAAATAATATTTTTGTTGTTTGATTTGACTGTATCGTACTATATTATAACTAATAAATTTACTAAAATACCCTCAATTATTTTAAATTTTAAATTTATCAAGAATTACGCATAAAATAATTTAAGAAAGCTTCTTTCTATTAATTTATCACCAATTATGTAGCTTGGAAACAAGAGCAAAAATCGGAATAAAAAGGTTAACTATCATTAGCAAAAAAAAAAAAAAAAGCATAAAACGATTGAAAGAGACAAAGAAACAAACGGAGATATAGAGATTTAGATGAAAAGAATGACAAGGACAACTCTGGAAAAGATGGACGAAGACAAAGTAGGTCAATAGGTTGGAAATTTGGAGTTTAAAAAAAGAATTAAGAGTAAAATAGAATTATGGAGTAATAAGTAAGGGCATAATTGGAAGAAAAAAAAATCCCACCATATCAAATCGGTTGTTTTACAAAAATGAGGCTTTTCATTGTTCTGAAACAATGGATTTAACAATACAATATAATACAATACAATTAATTTTAAATAAATAATTAAAATAAATATTATTTTGGAATAACAATACGATACAATGGATAACAATCATCCATACAAGCTGTTAGTTGAGCCTGCAAAACTCGCCGTAAATCCGCCTTTGAATTAACTAAAATATTCCCAAATTTTTTTATAATTAAAATCGTATATTCCAAGTCAATCTGTTTGGAGAGGGGGAAGTTGCAAAGCAATTGGTTCTAACAGAAAAAGAAGACATGGCAGAGATGATCTGGCATATTTATTCAGCAATTTAAACAAAAAAATTGGCTATCCTTTAATAATCATTAATGTTGATAGCTATACTTCAGAAACATCATCCCTGAAGGAAAAAAAATAAAATAATATATATATATATATATATATATATATATATATATATATATATATATATATATATATATCTGCAGGCGTCACATTTTAATCTAAGAGCCCGTTTGGACATAAGAATTTTTTTAATTTTTTCCGAAATTTTTTTACTTTTTTCTGAAATCAGTGGTTGGCCATAAAATTTTCAATTTTCACTTGAAGATGAATTTTCAAATTTTTCAAAAATTTAAAAAACTCCAAAAGACTATTTTTTAAAATTTTCACTCAGATCACTCACAAAACTTCAAAAACAATCCAAAATTATATTCATGTCCAAACACAACTCTAATTTTCAAATACCATTTTCACTTGAATTTATTTTTCAATTTTTTTTTTATTTTACAATTCATATGTCCAAACACTCACTAGCTATATAGTTGTTGGAAAAAAGTACATATAGACAACTCATGTGGCAAAAAGTACTATACGGTTGTCACCACGAAGCTTTATCAAGTTTGGCCTTTCCCCTTTAAAAACACTTTTCATAAAAACTTTTCATGAATTGAGGTGAGATGAATATAATATTTCGTTTTGTAATCAAAAGTTTTGGATTGGAAACCTAAAAATAAAAACAAATCCGGGTAGAGAGTAATTTCTCCTCTGGCGGACGCAGGATTTGAAAGGTCGAGGGTGCACTTTTTGATTCAACCAAAATCTGTTTTGTACTAGAGTGTCCACTATTAATATATCACTATTTTATAAGGACATATAAATGTATATATGAAATTTTTGTCAAACTTTACGGGTGCCGGTGACTAGGGGTGTACATGAGTCGAGTTGGTTCGGATTTTCTAATTACCAAACCAAATCAATTGTATCGGGTTATTAAATCTAAATACCAAACCAAACCAATAAAAGTCAGGTTTTTTAATTTCGGATTTTTTCAGTTTTTTTTCATAAAGTCTTCATAGCACAAAACGTAAAATTTGTGCTCCAAATATTTCTTTAATTCTAGTAAGACAGAACTATATAATGTGTTTTTCAATAAAATAACATAAATATGAGATGAGTCATGGCATTGTACTAAAATATTCAACAATAAACATAATAAAATCGCATAAAATAAATATTATTAATAAGCCATAATGAAAACAAACATAATTTAAAATTATGACTAATAAGTACTATTATTTACATGACTAACGACTAAAAGAAAAATAAGTTATGCATTTTATCTAAACCATGGAAAAACTAAAAAAAATAGATATCCAACACTATTTTCATTCATATACAATTGAATTGAATGTTTTTTATTAGCATTAGTATTGATTTGATTTTAGTTTAGGATTTATTTGAATTAGTTACTAACATTTATGGACTATAAAACTTATTGGAGCATCCAAGAATTATAAGTCCAAACTTGAAATAATACGTTAAAAGATAAAATATGAAAAAACTTAAAAAATATCTATAAACTACACAACCATAAATATATTTAAAACTTCTATACATATAATATCGGGTTGGTTTGGTTTCAGTTCTTTTTAGTTAAAACCAAACCAAACCAAATATGGTCGGTTTTGTTTTCCAACACCAAACCAAACCTAACCAAAACCATAGTCGGATTTGTTTTCTCGGTTTGACTCCGATTATCGGGTTGGTATGATTTTTCGATTTCATTTGTACACCTCTACCGATGACCCGGCCTCTACCTATTGCATAGGTCCGTCTCTGCTCCTTTAATAGGGTTTTAAGTGACCGCGAATCGGGATTAGCTGGAGCCCCAAAATGGGAACCAAATACGAATAACAAACCCAAAAAAATTATTTTTGCTGATAAAAAAAATCTTTTCTTTGATTCAAAAGTTTTCGGTGGTGATCTGATTAATACTAGAGTGAGTAGTCATAATCACCTCTTCTTGTTGGGAGGTTAAAAGTGATCATGAAAGAGTCCATCAACCAAGTATACCTTAATTTCAAATTGTTGGGTCGGTTAAAATTAGTTATATATGCTCTATTTCAACCAAGTATATATACTCTATTCAGAGGTGGATCCAGAATTTAAATTTTATGGGTTAAATATTTAAGGTTTTTTGTATTGAACCCATTATATTTTTAAAACTATGGGTTCAATATACTATTTATTGCAATTTTAGTAGATTTTTATACATTAATTTATACTCCGCATCAAAAATTATGTGTTTAATTAAACCCGTCAATGGAATGCCACATCAGCCCCTGGTGCCTCTTTTCGTGTCTTCTAATATTCAAAGGATTCACTGAAGTTTTGATTATTTATATGCTAGTACAAAAGTGATGAATTCTCTCTGTAATTCAAATAATTAACGGAGTACTACTACGTTGTTATTTATTTGTTTTTCTTCCCCTTACTGTTTGATTGAATTAAGGTTGCTTTGATCTTGCGATACATGAATCTGTTTCTTTACGGAAGTTGGCTTGGGAACTTTGATAATGAGCTTAGAAGAGTAAAGTTCTTTATACACATTATCCTTTTCTTAAAAGTAAAGTTCCTAGTGTTTGACTAATTGGATAATTAGCTAACAAAGAGTTATTTTCTTGACTAATAATGTAAAAGTTGAGTAGACGGTAAACCAAAGGATAAGAAATTGAAATGTTAAAACTTTAATGCTCTATATTTGCTTGCGCTACTTATTTCTCACTCGATGTTGATACTCACTTTGAAGCCACTATTAACCCGATAAAGCTCGAAGGTGAGACTATTAAAGGTGAATCGATTCTATTCGTCCTATCACAACTCTTGACGGGATTCATTCTGGAGTGAACTCCATTGACAGCCTAGGCACTGGAGTTTCTTTGGTGTTGTCAACATTTGACAAATTCTTTACTAGCCCAAACGGAACACATAACGGTTCGATCTTTCTATTGTGAGGTGTTACCCATTTTGGTCTGATAGGCAGATCAGACCTTATTCATTAATTAAGAAGCGCCTTACAACATTCGGACTTCATATTTGTTACATACTTTATGAAAGGAAAACAATTACTCGGGTCCAGACATGTACGAAAAGTATATTAATTTATCATAGTAAACGATAATAAATATATTAAAGTATAATTAAGTAATTATGATTAAGTTGTGAAAAAATAATGATTAAATGATAAACCTTATAGAAAATACACAAGCCATGCATTTATTAGTTCTGTCAAAAATTTAAATTATATACACTAATAGTTAGTTTTTAACGTAAGAATTTATATTATTAGTTTCTTACACCAACACGACAGAGAATTTACTTTTTGGTAAATGTATGAGTGTAACGATCTGACCGGTCGTTTTCAGGATTAGCGTCCAATTCGGTAGTTTAAGATCTCGAGCAGCTTCGTATTATGTATTATGACTTGCGTGTGTGGTCGATAGGATTTTGGATGATTCGGGATTAATTTGGAAGGATGATTTTTGTTTTAGAAGCTTATGTGAAAAGAGTTGACCGGAGTTTGATTTTTATAAAGACGACTCCAGAATAGTATTTTGATGATTCCAATAGTTTCGTATGGTGAGTTCGAACTTAGGCGTGTATCCGGATTTGGACTTGGAGGTCCGTAGATTAATTTGATGTATTTTGGTAAAAATTAAAAAGTTGAAGGCTTGGAAGGTTAAGAGGTTTGACCGGGAGTTGACTTTGTTGATATCGGGTTCGAATTTCGATTCCGGGAGTTGGTATAGCTCTGATGTGTCATTTGGGACTTGCATGCAAAATTCGACGTCATTTCGGGTTGATTTGATATGATTCGGTGCGAGTTGTAGAAGTTGAAAGTTCATAAGTTCATTAAGTTCGCTTTGAGGTGCGATTCGTAGTTTTGATATTGTTTGATGTGATTTGAGGTCTCGAGCAGGTCCGTGTTATGTTATGAAATTTGTTGGTATGTTTCGACGGGGTTCTCGGGTCTCGGGTGTGTTGCGGATGGGCTACGGGCCATTTCTTCATGCTTTAGAGTTGCTGGTTTCTGGTGTGCCTGTTGTTCTTCGCGATCGGAAAGTGTTACTGGAGATCAGTGATTAGTTCATCGCGGACGCGATGGTGGTCATGCGTTCATGAAGCTCCAGCTGTTTGTTGTCCGCATTTGCGTCCATGTTTACGAGTTCACGTAAGGGAGCTGAGGGCTGGCGGAATATTTCTCATCGCGTTCGTGGTAGGATGGATGCGTTCGCGAGGTATTTGCCGCGAACGCGAAGCTTATTTTCTTTGGGCAGCAGCTTGTCTTCGCGATTGCGATGCTTGTTCCGTGATCGCGTAAGAGGGATACCTCGGCAGAAATATAAGAAGACTATTTTGAGGGTTTGGCCATTTTTATCATATCTTAAGTTGTAAACCTCGGATTTGAGCGATGTTTGAGAGGTTTCTCACGTGTTGATTGGGATAAGTGTTCTTTACCCATATTTAATTTTATTTTATGATTCCATCTTTATTTTTATCATTTAATTAGTGGTTTGAATGGGAGAAAATGAGATTTTTTGTGAAAACTTTCAAAAAAAATGTAAAATGATGATTTGAAGGACGATTTAATGTCGGAATTGGATAATTTTAGTATGGTTGGACTCATATCGGGATGTGTGTTGAGATTTTGTGAATTTTATCGGGTTCCGGATACGAGCCCGGAGTTGACTTTTTGGGTTGACTTTTTAGTTTTCATTAAAGATCGAAGCTTTATTATCCGAAATTATTTTCTATAATTTTTATTTATAATATTAAGTTATTTTGGTTAGATTTGAGCCGTCCGGAGGTTGTTTCACACGATAAGGTCATTTTAGAGTATCAGTCTAGCTTCTTTGAGGTAAGTATCTTGCCTAACTTTGTGTGGGGGAATTACCCCTTAGGATTTGAATCGTTTGTACTATTTATGTCATGTGAAATCCGTGTACGCGAGGTGACGAGTGCGTACTAGCTTATATGTGGAAATTGACCGGTCTAGACTCTTAGGCATCTTTTATATACTTATTTTGAATTGTTAGAACATGTTATATCTTTTATTCGTCATATCTACTATCACATGCTTTATTTGAAGTTATCATTACATGTCACATTCTTTACTTGTCGAGTTTGATCTTATATACTTTATTTGGAGTTGTTATCACTTTGTATCATTATGTGATTTCTTTTATTGTGGAGCTACTCTTAGTTAAAATTGTCGTCATGATATCCTTTGTTGCCGGGTTGTTCTCATGCATTTAGACGTAGTACTAGTTCGTGACATCTCCTTCATTGTTAGCCCAATTCATACACTAGAGTCTGAAGTTTTTCATTTCATGGAAGTACTTTCACCATCAAGTTTATCCTTAAATAATTAATTGGAATTGAAGTTATCGAGAGTCATTAATCTATTCTAATTGAAGTTGTGTTTAAAGGGGTGTTGTTCCTTGTTGAGTTAATTTTTTCGTTCATTTTGTTGTTATTGAGATTCTATATACGTTGTGTTGAGACGTAGGCTATTTATTGTAAAAATATTGATATCGTTGAATCTTTGGAAAGGTTGTAGCCTACGAGCACTTGTGATACAGGTTGATATGTTGTGTTGTTGTGATGATAGCAAATGTGAATTGTTGTGTGGTTTAGTTGTTGGTATGTGGAGTATAAGGATGGTATTTTACCGTTGTTGTTTTGTGGAGTATAAGGGTGGCATTTCACCGTTGTTGTTATGCGGAGCATAAGGGTGGCATTTCACCGTTGTTATTATGTGGGGCATAAGGGTGACATCTCACTGTTGTTGAATGTATGGAGTGATACGGGTGACTATTGTGTTATTGCCTGAACGGAGTGATAATGATGGCTATTATACGGAGCGATGCGGGTGGCTGTAGGAGAGATAAGGGTAGCTAATGATAATGTCAGGGCAGAGTGATACGGGTGGCTATCAGAGAGATAAGGGTGGCAATGTCAGGGATGGTGTGTGATGGTTTGGAGACATTGTGTTGGTGATTTTTGTGTGATGGTGTGCTTTCCTTGTATTTGTCATACACCTTGCTTGACTTTCTTTGTTGTTTCGATGAGCTATTCGATGTCTTTGATATTACTTGTTGACTTGGGCTGCAGTAGTACGCTCTCACAAGCATACATCGTAGCATGCCATTTATACTAGCTTATGAGTATGAAACTTGACATTTATTGATCATGCACATGTGTTCTCGTATTATCTATTTTCATGTTGATATTGAGCATGTGACCATGCCGGGCGGATTGTGATCGTAAGCCTGTGACCATGCCAGACGGATTGTGATTGTGAGCCTATGACCATGTCGGACGGATTGTGATTGTGGGCCTGTGATCATCCCGGGCGAATTGAGATTTTGGCACGTGAGTTATCCGTGTGGTTGTGATATGAGATGTAGGCACGAAGTGCTGTGAGTATATGATGGTGGGTTGAGCCCCGTGACTTATGACTATGAGATAAAGCGGAGTGATTTCGTTGTGAAACTTGTGTTAGTTCGGCTTGACTAATTGATGGTCCTTTGTGTTCCTTATTAGGTTTTAATGATACTCCACGGTGTTCTTATTGCTTTACTGTTTATATCACTTGTTGATTCTTGTTGCCATTTACTGAATTCTGCTTTTCATATTTAGTTTTGTACTTCTATGTTGCACAGGTTATTTTGTCTAGTGAGTGTCTTGACTTGTACCTCGTTATTACTCCACCGAGGTTAGTCTTAATACTTATTAGGTACCGACCATGGTGTACTCATACTATACTTCTGCACATTTTTGTGCAGATCCAGATACTTCAGAGTATGTTGATTATTAGATAGCGGATCAAATATTGAGACTTCAAGATATACCTGCCGTCGCGTTCTCATGCCTCAGAGTCACCTTCGGAAGTTATCTTTGTACAGTTTAATTCTATTCCAGAACAATTGTACTTAGTGATTTTCTAGTGAACTCAGTAGAGTTTATGACTTGTACTACCGGTTTTGGGATTGTTGGCTTGTATAGAAACTTTTGTTTCATATTTAATAGTAGTTGTTGGTTGAATTTTACCATTAATTCAGTAAGTGTTAGGCTTACCTAATCTTAAAGACTAGGTGCCATCACGACATTCTACGGAGGAAAATTGGGATCGTGATAATGAGTATATGACCTATTTCCACGCATCCTGACTCAGCAGCAAGTAAATGCGACCTATTTGTAATTGACTCGTTGAAACACCAAAATGAAATGCTTTATCTTCAATTTTCAATTTTTAACACTCTCTTGGTATGTGTAAAACTTTTACGGCTATCCTATATTCATATTCAGATACCGCAATTTAACTTATACCTAATTTTTAATTTCGTTTACATATCTACTCACTTTAGTATAATTTCAGATAAAAATGTCTAAAGTTGAACTTCAGCCATATGTACATGAGCTTCGGATAGAAATAGTTGAAATCATGCAAAAATTACTAAACTTCATAGGCTGAAGTGCTGGAAAAAATGGTTGAACTTCAGCCTCTTGAAACTTCAGACATTATATTTGAAGTTAGGCTTTGTCAAAACTAACTTCAGAAATCGCATGTTTAAAGTTGTTCCCAAGTGGATAGACCATAAACGTACAAAGATTTATAAACTTAGGACATAACTTAAATAATGGCACCAAAGTCGGCTATCTGTGCACTTCAGAGCTAGCAGCCACGTGCACTGCTATGATTCACAAACGAGATTGTTATACAAATAGCCGGTCAGATCCAATATTTTACTTTTTCTTACCGGTATACATAGATAATAATTTCAATTACAAGTTTGTCATCATCAAAAAGGGAAAAATTGATAAGTTATGTGTCCTGCTATGTTTTGATGATCTGACAAACTTAATGTTAAGAACCAGATGGGAAACCTGGTCCACATCCCCTGAGTGCTCAAAGATCAACAAGTCTCAAGTCTAGGACATGCGGGTCTACCAAACTACATAGAGAATCAGGCTCTCTATCAGTTTTCACAGAACGCACGCACACAACAGTAAGTAAACGACACAGTAGAGTTTTACGTGGAAAACTTCCAGCTCACGAGATTAAAAACCACGACCTACTCTTGTAGAATTTCAACTTCACTACTGAGCAAACTTCAGATTACAAACTGTTGTAACCTAAGAATTAA
Source organism: Nicotiana tabacum (assembly GCF_000715075.1). NCBI lineage: Eukaryota > Viridiplantae > Streptophyta > Magnoliopsida > Solanales > Solanaceae > Nicotiana > Nicotiana tabacum. The sequence continues at coordinate 107,082,456 of NC_134103.1, forward strand.
CTTCTTAATCTCTCACTAACTTGTAACAACTCTATCACAAGCCCCTTTGCAATAACTCTATTACAAAACTTACAACTCGACTAACTCTTGCCAAGACACAAACACATGATTTATGATTTTACAAAGGTCTCCTACAAAATACTTCTAACTGAGCTAAGTAGGAATTACAAGTAAATCACTTTGACAAAGGTACTACACAACTAAGGACATATGATGACTCAATGCAGGAAACTGGTCCTTTATTATGTTGCCTTTTGTTCTTGACGCCTTGAATGTCACTTGCAGGTTGGCAATACAGTTGAGAGAAAGCTTGATGAATTTTAGAGTGTGCAAGTGTTGTTTTGCCTTTCCTTCATGTTAATATTGCATAAGTGACATCACTTGAATGATGTAAGCTCAACCTATAGACCACCGCGATTTAATGACCAATACTATGGATGGTGGAAGACAAGGATGCATGATTTTATCATGGCTGAAGACTCAGAACTTTGGGATGTCATCTGCGATGGTTCTTTTATTCCTATGAAGACCATTGGAGAACCAGAAGTGTTAGTTCCCAAGACTAGGAAAGAATACAATGATGCTGACAGAAAGGCTATAGAGAAGAACTTCCGAGCCAAAAAGATCCTCGTATGTGGTATTGGACCAGACGAACATAACCGGATTTCTGCCTACCAATCTGCCAAGGAGATCTGGGAAGCTCTCCAAATAGCACAGAAGGGACTACTCAAGTCAAACAGTCGAAGATTGATATGCTAACCACTGAGTATGGGCTATTCAGGATGAAGGACGATGAGTCCATTTAAGACATGCACACTCGCTTCACTTCTATCATCAATGAGCTCCATTATCTGGGAGAAATCATTCCAAGAAACAAGCTTGTCAAAAAAATACTCAGCGTATTATGGGAAATCAAAGTAAATGTTATCACGAAGGCTAAGGATCTGCAGAAGCTGACATTAATGAACTCATTGGCAATCTGAAAACTTATGAAATGAAGAAGAAGAAGAAGGATAATGAGAGAAGAAATCCCAAAAGGGAGAAGAACCTGGTCCTCAAGATAAACAAAAACGACTCAAGTGGTGAGGATGCTGATATGGCTTACTTGACAAAGGGATTTCAGAAAATGGTTCGCAAAAATAGAGGTATTCCAAAAAGGAGCAGCTCTAGCAAGTCAAGAGGCTATGACCTATGTCATAAGTGTGGGAAGCCAGGACATTTCATCAAGGATTGCCCCCTCCTCAAGCAAGATCAGTACAAACACAACACAGACAAAGCAGTCAAGAGGAACCGGGATGTCGCTGACAATGTTGTGAAGCAAACTCTTCCTGTATGGGGAGACTCGTCTAGCAAATCTGGAGAGGATGATGAACAAGGTGACAGCTCCATGATAGCAGTAGAGAATGAAGCAGCTAAATATGACTCTATCTTTGCCTTGATGGCAAAATGATGAAGATGATGATGATGAGGTAAACTTTCTGGACGTTCATAAAAATTTGAAGTCCTACTCTAAGAAAAAGCTTATATCTTTGGAAAATATTTTAATTGATGCTTATCATAGTCTTATAAATGATAAAAATACATTAATTATGGAATTAGGAGAAATAGAACATGAGAGGGATGATCTAGTGATTGTCGTGGTCGATTCAAAAGATACCATTGAGTGCTTAAAAATGATAAAGAAGCTCTAACTAAAAGAATTTCTAGCATAGAGCATGAGAGAGATGACTTATTAGTAGTAGTCGTGGACTAAAGGAAATAATTGAGGAACTAAAAAGGGAAGGTAGGCATGAGATCACCTAAAAGGGAAAGGAAGTTGCAAGTAAGGCACATATTAAGCTTGAAAATGAACTCCAAACTGTAAAAGACAGTCTGTGTGCAGAACTTGAAAAGAACATGCAACTTCAAGAAGGCTTAGGCAGAGTTAAAAGTGACCTCGAAAAATCTCTAAAGTAGACCTGGTCCTCTGATGCAATTGCTGCCATGTATACAAGCAATGGTGGGAACAAGCAGGGAGTCGGGTTCCAAAGAGAAAAGACTTCCTACAATCCACATAGCAAGTGTGTTACTATCCTTGATAACTGGCTTTGTACTCACTATGGCAACACTGGTCACTTTAAAGAAAACTGTAGGGCTAGAATTCAGTCCCAACAGAAAAACAAGGTGTTTGTTGAAAAGGTAACTGCTGCTAAGGAACTTGGTCCCTCCACTAAAAAATGTATATTGCTTGCCTGGACAAGAAGAAGTTTGATTCATCTTTTCCTCACTACAAGGGACCCAAACTTGTTTGGGTTCCTAAATCTAACCCTTGATTTTCTTGTGCAGGAAGAAGTGAAAGAAAGCAGCCAAAAATGGTACATGGATAGTGGCTGCCCTAAACACATGACTGGAAGCACAAATAATTTCCTTTCACTTAAAGCCCTGCAAGGAGGGAGTGTGTCTTTTGGAAATGGCAAAAAGGGATACATTCTGGGAGTTGGAAGGATTGGGAAGTCTCTTGCTCAGTCAATTGAAAATGTGTACTATGTGAACGGCTTGAAGTACAGTCTGCTGAGTGTTTCCCAAATATGTGACAAGGGAAACAAGTATAATTTGTGTAAAAAATATGCACGGTCACAAATCTTGTGACTGGTGAGGTGGTTCTCGTGGCTAAAAGATACAAAAATATCTATGTTGCAGACTTTGAGTCCTTGCAAAATGGGAATCTCACTTGTCTGAGTGCTGTTGATGATAATGCTGAGCAATGGCACAGAAGATTAAGTCATGCAAGCTTTACATTGCTGAACAAATTGGTCAGGAAAGACCTGATTCGTGGTCTGTCGATGTCAAGTTTCAAAGATCACAAGATGTGTGATGCATGTGCAAAAGAAAAATAAGTCAGGTCTTTTTTCAAGACCAAAAAGGAAGTGAGTACCTCAAGGCCACTTGATCTCTTCCATATGGATTTGTGTGGAACTATGAGGGTGCCAAGTAGAGGAGGAAAGAAGTACATCTTTGTTATAGTGGGCGATTACTCCAGATTCACTTGGACCCTATTTCTCAGAACCAAGGATGAAACCTTTCCAGTATTTGCTGCATTTGTGAAGAAGATCCAGGTGAAAATGAGCCATAATGTGGCGTGTATAAGATCTGATCACGGCACAGAATTTGACAGTGCCAAATGCGACGAATTCTGTGTTGAAAATGGCATAAGTCTTAATTTTTCAGCTCCAAGAATACCTCAACAAAATGGTGTTGTGGAAAGGAAGAATAGGACTCTTGAAGACATGGCAAGAACAATGTTGTTTGACTGTGGCATTGCGAAGAGTTTCTGGGCAGAAGCAATCAACACTGCGTGCTACTTGGTGAACAAGTGCATGATCAGGTCCCTCCTGAACAAAACCCCGTATGAACTGCTGAACGGAAGGAAGCCCAAGCTAACGCATTTGAGGACATTTGGCTACAAATGTTTTGTTCTCAATAATGGTAAGGAAGCACTTGGAAAATTTAATGCCAAAAGTGATGAAGGAATCTTTCTAGGCTATTCTTCACAAAGCAAAGCTTACAAAGTATACAACAAAAGAACTCAATGTGTTGAGGAAAACATACATGTAATCTTTGATGAAACTCACTACCTATGTGAAAAAGATTCACATGATAAGATGGATCAAGACGGAGAGCAGTCAACTATTCCTGGAGAAGTCATTGACATGGCAAATGGAAAGGATGACATGATGAGTCATGTCAAGGAGTCAAATAATGATGGTGCATATGTACCTCCAACTAATGTGGAGGAACCTGGTCCCTTAATCATAACAACTGAAGTTGTGAACATGGTGGTAGATGTTGTCCAGGGAACTCCAGATGCTGAGCTGAGAAGCGGATCTCACGTCAACCAAGGACCACATTCAAAAGTACCTGGATCCTCTCGCAATAAGATTCAGGTATCTAACTGGAAGCACAAAAGTTAACATCCTCTTCAAAATGTGATCACTCCTCTAGACTCTGGGATTCAAACTAGATCAAAGTCAAGAAATTCACTAGCCTTCTCTGCATTTCTTTCTCAAGTTGAGCCCAAAAATATCAAAGAAGCATTGAAAGATGTTGACTGGATTACTGCTATGCAAGATGAACTTCATTAATTTGAGAGAAACAATGTGTGGCACCTGGTTCCTCGACCTGCTGACAGAACTGTCATAGAAACTATGTGGGTATTTAGAAACAAACTTGATAAATTTGGGAACACAACAAGGAACAAGGCAAGGCTAGTAGTTCAAGGGTATAATCAAGAAGAAGGGATTGACTATGATGAAACTTTTTCTCCAGTTGCTCGAATGGAGGCCAACAAAATTCTTATTGCCTTTGCATCTCATATAGAATTCAAATTATTCCAAATGGATGTTAAAAGTGCATTTCTGAATGGCTTTCTAAAAAAAGAAGCCTTCATCAAGCAACCACCTAGCTTCGATTATCATAAGCATCCTGAGCATATTTTTAAACTCGACAAGGCCTTATACGGGCTAGAGAAGGCTCCTCATTCATGGTATGAAAGGTTGTCCAAATTTCTTCTAGAAAATGGCTTTACAAGGGAAAAAATTGACAACACTTTATTTCTGAAGAAACGGGGGAGGAACATGCTTATTGTGAAAGTTTATGTTGACGACATAATCTTTGGTGCAACAAATGATTCTCTATGTGAAGATTTCGCATCGTTCATGGGAAACGAGTTTGAAATGAGCATGATAGGAGAATTGAAGTTCTTCTTAGGTTTGCAAGTCAAGCAAACTTCTAAGGGCATAATGATAAGTAAGTAGAAGTACATCAAAGAGCTTCTGAAGAGGTTTGAAATGGAAATCTCAATAATTATTTATACTCTTATTGCCACTGCCACTCGTCTGGATATGGATGAACCCGGTCCCCCTGTGAATGAGATTATGTACAGAGGTATCATTGGATCACTCTTGTATCTCACAACAAGCATACTAGATATCATTTTCAGTGTAGGACTGTGTGCTAGGTTTCAGTCTAATCCAAAGGAATCTCATCTGAAGGCCGCCAAAAGAATCCTTAGGTATCTCAAAGGAATGCAAGACCTGGTTCTCTACTATCCATCAGGAGACAATTTCGACTTGATCGGGTATGCTGATGCTGATTATGCTGGTTATCTGGTGGACAGGAAAACACTTCTGTAATGGCACACTTTCTGGGTTCATGTCTAATTTCATGGGGTACAAGAAACAAAACTCAGTCGCTTTTTCAACTGCAGAAGTTGAGTATGTGGCAGTTGCCTCTTGTTGTGCTCAACTACTATGGATCAAGCAGCAACTAGAAGATTTTGTGTGCTTTCTGATTGTGTGCCCTTAATATGTGACAACATCAGTGCTCTTAACATGGCAAAGAATCCAGTTCAACATAAGAGAACAAAGCACATTGACGTGCGACATCATTTCCTCATAGATAATGTTGAAAAATGGCTTATTTGTATGATGTTTTGCAGTATAGAAGATCAAATTGCAGATATCTTTACCAAAGCACTAAGCAGAGAGCACTTTGAGAAGAATCGTTTTGCACTAGGGATGATAAAGTCAAGCTGAGGACCTGGTCCCTCGATAATTGGCTATGAAAGAAATGTACAGGTAAAACTGCTAAAAAGTGTTTTCTGGCAAGGTCTAACTCACTTCTATACCGTTACAGGTAGACACGCATGGCAATTACAGAGCAAACAAGGAGCTAATATATGGCAGTTTTGCAGTATGATGAGGCTCACATTTACAAAATCTGTCAGGGAACCTGGTTCCCGTGACACATGTTAGTGGTTCCTTCTGCACTCTTATGCATAATTTTTTTAACGGCTAAAAAAGGTGCCATGTCATTAAAATGTCAGCTTGCTCCTTTTTTTCTTTTTGGAATCCAAGAGTCATACCCGTTCCAAAACGACCCGTCTACCCAGAAAATTTAATACCCTTTCCCAACCGGTCCCTTACCACTTTTTAATATATCCAAACACTATCACTCTCACAACTGTTAACACCCCCAAAATTCCGTTTCTCTTAAATAACCAAACATCTTCTTCTTCCATAAATCCTTACTAAACTCCACTATGTTTGAGAATCTTGAAGCCAAAAATGCTCCAAGCATCGTCCCCACTATATCTCCGCTTGTCGTCGAAATAATAACAGAGTCTACGACCCCTACGCTCTCTAGCCCAAACCCTAAGAAGAGTCACAACCACCTACCACTTCTTCCCCAACCCAATCAAGTACTGGTTCTTATCGGAGTCGTAAAACTTCAAATCCCAAGAAGTTTGTGACAGCGACCTCTCCTTCTGTCTCGTCAGAAAAAAATGGTAGAAGTAGATACAGTGGCGGAAAAAAAACATCAGGAAATCTCTAGTTGACCAGTAGAAGAAAGTTCTGATATGCAAGGAGTGGGTTGTAACAGTGATGAATCGGCAAAGACTACATCATGCCTTGATTTGAATGTCGTCGATTCTATAGGTAATGCTCTTCCCATGTCTTCTGAGTTTACCTTGGGTTTGAAAGAACAAGAGGCCATAAAGAATATGTTGTCAATCGCTGCTGAGGGTTGTGTAGTTGGTGAGTATGAAGGCGTGTCTGAAATAAATGGGTCTAAGGGGGAAGGTGATATTCTACTGGTGGAGGGAAGGAAACTGGTGCCTGTTGAAAATCTGGCACCAGACAGTACTACTGGGGAACTTCCTGAGGGACCTGATCCCTCCACACAAGAGGATCCCTATGCTCCTACTTGGGACGAAACTCCCTGTTCTTCTAAAGAACCCCAGGTCAGTACTGATCTCGCTCCCTCTTCTCATTTCTATGCTGAGCCATTGGCCATTTTTCCTCCCGAGATGAGATCTCTGTCTGAGGAGGAAAATGAAGGGAGTGAAAAAGACTATGATAATATGGCTATTACGAGTTTCATTAGTGATAGGAGTAAAAGGGCAACTCCCCAACCGCTCACTCCTAAAAGGCCCACTACTAGACTGCAAAAATAAGGAAGCTTTTGAGTCAGTGCTGAAGAAAAGAAAGAAAGAAAAGAAGAGGAGGAGGTTGATGAAGGGTGGCAAGTTAGTACATGTCGAGGTAATACCTACAACTCTTGTGGTAAATATTGATGATGAGGTGGATGAGGAACCCAATCCTTTGATCCGTAAATCCTCCAAAAAATCTGATGTTGCAAAATCTAGTAAAAAGTCATATGTGAGTGTGATGGAAGTTAGCAACATTGCGGTGGACAAGTCTGATGAGAAAATGGCTGAAGAGTGTGCTAAACATGTGTCTGAGAAGAATGTGTCTGAGAAGGCGTCTGAGAAATCTACTGAGAAAGGAAAAAATGTTAGAAAATTAGTGAATAGAAAGGCTGGCGCCAATAAGGAACCTGGTTCCTCGAAAAAGGCCAAGGTTAGTGTGACCAAGGATGTTGGATGGGAAAATCTAAGAAAACAGAAGGTGCTTTGGGGGAGAACTTTTGTCCCAGACATTCTTGACCTGACAGGAATGCGACAACTGGTTGAAATTTGTGAATTTCAACAGTGGACACATCTGTTCACACATGAGAGTCCCAAAATGTATGAGGCCGAGGTACACAGTTTCAATGCCGATCTGTTCACTGTTGAGGATGATAACATCTGCTTGAAGGTAAATGGGGTTGGCTTTGTAATTGATGAGGCTGTATTGGAAACCATCTTGGGAGTGCCTACTTATGGTATATCCTCTATTGAAGGGACTTGCTCTTCAAACTTCAGAAATGCCATTCTGAATGATGACGCAATCCAGTAGGGGGAACGGGTGCACAAGAAGGCCCTCCTTCCAGTATACCAGCTGCTATTCGAAATGGTGAACAAAGTGTTGCTCCTTCATGCAGAAAGGCATTCTATTACATCACGAGAAGATCTGTTCCTCATGGAGGCTCTGGATGCATACTCCACTATAAATCTGCCGGGAATCATGATTGAGCACATGAAAAAGGTAGCAGATTTCAAGGATGGTAATCATGGACTGTCCTATGAGTTTTTTCTCACCAAAGTCTTTGAGTTCTTCAAAGTTCCCCTGGGAAAGGCCACCTTGAGGGTCAGCTCAGTTAGGCCCAGGAGGCCTAACTGAGGGCAAGGAATGTTATCCTTGAAGTTGAAGGCAAGGAATGTTATCCTTGAGGGTCAGCTCAGTTAGGCCCAGGAGGCACCTGGTTCCAGTAGCTCACAAAGTGCAGAGGTTGCTCGCCTGACCAAAGAAAATGCTGATCTCAAGAAACAGGTTGAGGACCTGAAGGAGAGGTTGCTCAATGAGCAAGGGTCAGCAGATGCTCGAATGGATATCCTCCTTAGAACTCTCGCCTCTTCCTCTCTGCCTCCCTCTTCCAGTGCTCCTTAGAGTCATTCCCTTCCCAGTGTCAAGTTCAAGTTCAAGTTGTTTCTATTTCCTATGTTTGGTTATGTTTGCTGACTGGTACTTTTTTTTTTTTGGCTGTTTTTATTTTGTGGTGATTGTGTAACAATGGAACTGACCCTGTTTATTTCCAAAATTAATGAATTTCTCGTCCTTTTGTTGTGCATATCTTGCTCTTCTGCTATGTTTTTAGTCATGATTGTGTGCACATATGTGGCACGAGTTAACCAGGCTAGACTTTCTTTTTTGCTTATTGCTTGTGCCTAATCTTTTTATGATGCCAAAAGAGGGAAAAGTAATTGAGGGGGAACAAAGGGTGGAACAACACATGCTTAGGGGGAATTTCAATTACAAGTTTGTCATCATCAAAAAGGAAAAATTGATAAGTTATGTGTCCTGCTATGTTTTGATGATCTGACAAATTTAATGTTAAGAACCAGATGGGGAACCTGTTCCACATCCTCTGAGTGCTCAAGATCAACAAGTCTCAAGTCTGGGACATGCTCCAACTTTTAGAGTCCAAGAAACAACATAAGGAACAAATCGATATAAGTTCTCTTGCTCACAGTACCGGTCAACTCCCCACAGCTGTAAAGTGACTGCAACTGTTCCTTTGCACACACGCAACCGTACAAACAGTGGAGCAGTCACTTTATGGGGAATGCCTTTGTACCAAACATGCTTACATCATTCAAGTGATGTCACTTATGCAATATTAACATGAAGGAAAGACAAAAAATACTTGCACACTCCAAAATTCATCAAGCTTTCTCTCAAGTGTATTGCCAACCTGCACGTGACATTCAAGGCGTCAAGAACAAAGAGCAACATAATAAAGTACCAGTTTCCTGCATTGAGTCATCATATGTCCTTAGTTGTATAGCACCTTTGTCAAAGTAATTTACTTGTAATTCCTACTTAGCTCAGTTAGAAGCATTGTGTAGGAGACCTTTGTAAAATCATAAATCATGTGTTTGTGTCTGGGCTAGAGTTAGTCGAGTTGTAAGCTTTGTAATAGAGTTATTACAAAGGGGATTGTAATAGAGTTGTTACAAGTTAGTGAGGGATTAAGAGGTTAATTCCTAGTTTACAACAGTTTGTAATATGAAATTTGCTCAGTAGTGAAGTTAAAATCCTACAAGGGTAGGTCGTTATTTTTAATCCCATGAGCTGGGAGTTTTTCACGTAAAACTCTACTGTGTCGTTTACTTACTGTTGTGTGCGTGCGTTCTGTGAAAATTAATAGAGAGCCTGGTTCTCTATATAGTTTAGTGGACCCTTAGTTTTTATCAAATTATAACATCTATTATACATCTGCCAGCTATTTTAAGTTAGGGAACTTTTAGAAATGACTATTGTTTGGAGGCTTATTACCGGACATAGCTATAATGCTCATTACATTCCGTAGCTACTAATTGCTTGACATGGGATGTATAGCATTGTATTCAATTCAGTTGTATATACTGTATTCAATTCAGATGTATTCGTTCTTATATATTTTACATTGTACTGAATTCAATTATATTTAAACAACAAAAAATTAAGAAAAATAGGGTATATACCGCCGTATTCAATTCAGTTGGATACACTGTATTCAATTCAGCTATATTCTGTTAGGTGTTTGTCCTGATTTTCTACCATATTTGATTTTCCTATCTCTTGAAGGAAAGGGCAACATATTTACTATAGTTGAGTTTTCCTTTTTGTAGAAGAAAACTATAATTCTTCCATGTTTGGCTAGTTTCTTTTCTTGTAGGAAAAAGTTTGGACTTCTATAAATTGAGGATCCTTTAAGGTTTGGAAGGTTTGGACTTCTATAAATTGAGGATCCTTTCTTCTCATTCAGTAGCATCCACAATGTATCCATATAGGATTTGAGAGTCGTGTTTAGGGGGAGAACTTTACGGGACAAGTGTTAGTATGTCACTTGTGTTTGCCTCTTCGTGAGGTTGCTCTCTCGATATTTTGTACTCTCTTTTATATAATGGATTGCTCATCTCCATCTATGGACGTAGGTCAATTGACCGAACCACGTTAAATATTTGTGTCTTTTTTGGTATATTCTCTTTTATTGTTGGATTTATCGTCGTTCAGGTGTTGCTTTACTAGCTTCCGCATAACACCTGATTTTTTCGGTCCTAACAAGTGGTATCAGAGCAAGGTTCAAGACAGGTTCATCTTGGCGGGTTCAGTTCTAGCCGCAACATATTTGACGATAATCGTGATTTTTGTCTGAGAAATTTGACCCCGAGTGCTACGCACGTTGAGACAAACTTTGCAGTGGAGATTTGGAGATGCGGCCTGTTGAAGATTATGTGAATAAGGTGAATCAAGTATTTTTTATCAGAAAATTTAGGCCAAGGGGGAGAACTGTTAGGTGTTTGTCTTGATTTTCTACCATATTTGATTTTCCTATCTCTTGAAGGAAAGGGCAACATATTTACCATAATAGGATTTTCCTTTTTGTAGAAGGAAACTATAATTCTTCCATGTTTGGCTAGTCTTTTTTCTTGTAGGAAAAGGTTTGGACTTCTATAAATTGAGGATCCTTCCTTCTCATTCAGTAGCATCCACAATGTAGCCATATAGGGTTTGAGAGTCGTGTTTAGGGGGAGAATTTTACGGGACAAGTGTTAGTGTGTCACTTGTGTTTGCCTCTTCGTGAGCTTGCTCTCTCGATATTTTGTATTCTCTTTTATATAATGGACTGCTCATCTCCATCTGTGGACGTAGGTCAATTGACCGAACTACGTTAAATATTTGTGTCTCTTTTGGTATATTCTCTTTTGTTGTTGGATTTATCGCCATTCAGGTATTGCTTTACTAGCTTCCGCATAACGCCTGATTTTTCGGTCCTAACATATTCACTCTTTACTATTTTATATTGTATTTAATTTTATTGTATTCAATTTCACTGTATTCAAACAACAAAAAATCACAAATTCGGTGATATTCGGTTGTATTCAATTCACAGTATTCATTCATAGCTACTTTTACACTGTATTCAATTCACTATATTTAATTCAGTTGTATTCAAGTAACAAAAACTTTAAAAATACAGGGACCTGCTACAAAAAATATCCTTCGGAATACATAAATACAAGCAAACTTACATAAAAATAAAATGTATTTACATTGACAAATACAAAATACATTCAAATTTGAGTGTATTTGTATCATTGTATGTGACTCAATAGCAAAGAAGAGAAGAAAGTTCCCCGGAGATGGCGTCTTCCGACCAAGCAAAATACTGTATATATTATATTAAAACTAAAAATGGAGAAGAATAAAAATTCGACCAAATCTGAGAATACACTATCACAATGTATCTACCAAATTCGGTTAGACGAATACACTCATTTATGAGATACAAAGAAGGAGAAGAAGCCATGGATTCCGGCATCTCTGTTAGATTCAGATCTGGTGACTCCTCTAATCTTCCTCCTCCATTATTTTCGCTGCTTTTATTGGACCAATCGCGACTTCATGATTTTTAGATCTGTATCTAATGGTGGAGATGAGAGAAGGGAAGAAAGAGAGAGAGGTGGCTGAATCTGATGGTGGAGATGGAGAAGGAGAGAGAGAGAGAGACGGTGTTTGGTTGGGCTCCGGTAGAGCTGGACGACGGCCAAAGAAATACAAGGAGAGAGGGGGGGGGGGGTAGGAAAAAAGGAGAGAGAGTTGAGGGATAATAGAGATGGTTGGGGGAAAAGTTGAGGGATCAATTGTATATATTTGTTCTTTGATATAAAATATTAAAAGTGCTATAAATATAATATTTTTAAAGTATTTTGGTTTATAATAAATAGGGTGCATTATTTAGTTATAACATATAAAATTTTCTTTTAAATTTAAGAGATTAGGTGGGCGGGTATTTAGATTAATTCTTCTTTCACATGATAATGTTCAAAGCCATATAAGTGATATCATCTGGGTTTTTGTCCTGTAGATTGAGGAAGCCACAAACTAATTCTGGGCTCTCTTTCATTTCCACTTTTCAGGAAAACCCAGAGCCACAATGTCAATACCGCCGAAGGCCGAGTTCTTTGATATTGCCAGCTCTACAAGTATACATATCGCCTGTTTGGTTCAATTTTCCTCTTTAATACCAAATAAAATCAAATATTGTGAACTTTTTCAAATTAAAATCAAACTAAACCAAAGTCAAACATACATCTTCGTTTTTTTACGTCAATTTTTGTCGAAATGGTTTAAACTACCGTTATCGTTTGTTAAATGTTTTACATGTACCCTCCGTCTATCTTTCCGTCCAAAAAAGCGCACGACGTTAATTCTGTTAATAAAATTGCCAACACCCCTACGTCTGACGACAGAACCTGCGTGCCTTCAATTTAATGACGTGTTGACTTTGTACGAAACCACATAACAATCTCAGGCTGAAACGAAAAATGGGTCTTATTTCGATATACCTACCTGATCCGACTGTAGATTTTCTTATCTGGGTCATAAAAATACATTAACCCATCCTTTTAGCTTATGATTTTCTTTGGGGTGTAGTAAACAATAAATACTACATTAATTTCGTATGTTTTTTTGGACGGATAGATCAATGGAGGGTACCTGTAAATTATTTAACAAAGGATAGAGATATTTTAGGCCTTTTCCGTTCACTTTTTCATAAATATATTTTCTTAAGCACTAGTTAGACTATTAGTTCCAAACTCCTTTCAATAATGTTTTCATGACAAAATAAAAATAGGTAAAAACTTTTTTTTTTAAAAAACAAATAAGAGGTGGGTGAGGGAGATGGACCCATGAGGAAGTTCAGTTTCAAAGAATAACACTAGAAACAAGTAGTAGAGACGTCTAGAATTTAATCTTGAGAAGAGACCAGTTTCAACTTTCAACAGAGCCACATTATAAATTCCATTCCAAAATACTCACTAATCAAATTCACTCTCTTTCAGTCCATTCTTCCATTTTTAATGGCAATTTTAACTCAAAACTTGTCACTTCCATTTTCATGCCAGCGTCCACTGTATACGTCGTCGTCGTTTCCACCCCCTTCTTCTCCTTCTGCACTTTCTACCATCAGTTTCTCAGAAAATTACCGAAATGCCCGAAAGAAATTGAGAATTTGCAGAGCCATGAGTGGGGTAGTAGAAGGAGCTTCTTCCCCTTTTGCTAAAGAAATGGAAAGACTTTCAGCTAAAGAATCTTTACTTCTTGCTGTGAGTCATTAATGTGCCTTTTCCAATTTCCTTACACTTTATAGTTTACTTTTGTGACTTTAAGTTTTATGCTGTTATGATCATTTATTTAGTAATTATGGGTAATTTGTTGATAAACATTATTTGGTCCAACTTTTATATTCCTAATTGGGTTCCTAATACTAAAACAATCACTGGTACAAGTGCAGTTTTTATATTTAATTCGTATCTATTCTATGTGTCACAAAGTATGTTGTTCTCCCTAAACTGGAAAATATTTGAAAGAAAAAATGGTAGACTCGCCAAATAGTAATAGTGGCATTCTGAGTATTTGTCCCTTAAACACTAGTGTATGTTTTTCATTCTACAACAGTTGAAAGATGCTGGAGGTTTTGAGGCAGTAGTCACTGGGAGGACAACAGATGTACAGCGCATTGATGTGAACGAGAGGATCATTGCCCTTGAGAGACTTAATCCGACAACTCGACCAACAACGTAAGGTTTTATAATCTGACTGAGCAACATCATTTGTTCAAGATTCTTGATAAGATAATTTACTTGTGTTTTCAGCTATCCAGGTCTCCCTATTTGGAAGGTCGATGGAATTTTGAGTGGTTTGGAGCTGCAAGTCCAGTGTTCTTGGCTACCAGACTTTTATTTGGGCAAGTATTCTTTTTCTTTGGTGGATTACATCCGGTTATATTAAATATTATGCACTGGATTTTGTTATAGTTCAGTTTGATTCAAATAACTGCTAATATACGAATATTGTGCTGTTGCAGGAGAATTCCTCCGACACTGGCAAATCTATCAAAATTAGATCTGCTAATCAGAAATGTATACGGGACTGCTATTGCGCATGTGAAATTACTGAATTCGGTAACTCATCTATCTCAATACATTTCATATGCAGAACATATGTTATGGTCAAACAGAAAAGAATTTTCTCTTTACTAATTAGAAGGTGGAATGAAAAGGATAGCAATGGAGTTTGTTATGCTTTCTTAGTCAATGCAGTGCAAGAACTGGACTCTAGCCTGCATTCTAGTTTTCTTTCCTTCCTTTACTTCACAGTTATTGGTAATCGGTGCTTCGTGTACTGTAAAACTATGGAAAATAATCAAGCAACAAAGGATTGATGAGGACAAAGAAGAACGGCGAAAAGGAACTAGCAAATATTAATGATGGAAAAAGTTAAAGAGTAAAGAACTGATAGACATTTGATTGACATGATGTTGTAAGCTAACAGCTAGCCCCTTATTTGGATTATAACAAATGCAATATGCATAAGAAAAGCTTGATACTTTGACATTAGCGGCGTAGTATCAGGAAACAAAGAAGCAACATAATCAAATGCGCTGTAGTAACTGGTGCTCTCTTCACCAAGGATTAGGCATATGGGAGCCTTATAAGAAAAAATTATTAGGTAAATGAGATGAAATAACCTGACTATTTTGCCTCAACTAGAATGAAGGCCGTCGGAAGTCATTGACCGCTAGGCCACACAAACATATTGTAAATTATTGAATAAGTTTTCTATTAAGCAATTTAAAGGGCTGAGTATTCCTTGGTTTACACTAAGTTCTGAACCTAAATGCTCATGCTCAGTTAGCCTGACACTCAAAGCTTAGCCCTAATACTTCTAAGTAAGAAGAATTACCTTAGCCCTGATTGGCCTAAGCAAGTTAGTCCAGCTTGGCTCAACTTAGTCAAGGCCTCGAGGAGCTGCTTCATAATTATTTCTGGTCATCAGGAAAAGTAGTTGCATATATTTCTGATCATTGAATATTAGCAACGACAAATATGATGACGGTGGAATGCAGATCGAAGGTAGATTTGTTCTCTCCAGCAAGTTTTCTGTTGAGGGACCTCTTCGAATGAAAGAGGAATATGTTGAAGGGATATTTGAAACTCCGAAGGTAAATGAGGACACCGTCCCTGAGCAACTAAGAGGTGCTTTCGGTCAGGCTGTTAGCACTCTCCAGCAACTTCCTGTTCCCATCAAAGATACTGTGTCCAGTGGGTTGAAAATTCCTCTTGGTAAGCATTTAATATCTCTTTAGGATTTGGTCTTTGTTATCAACTAAGGACTAATCCTAAGCCATTTAGACTAAGATAGTGTATCTTGATAAGAGCTAAATGTGCAATAATGCACCTTCACAAGCATATTTAAGCTTATTAACATATAAGAGTGATGTTTCTTTTTCTAAAAATAATAATGTATGAGGGTGATTTATCTTTTGAACCTTCCCACTTTTGTCCGGAATCTTGAGTCTTTATTTCACTTCTTGTTGTTTTCAGAATCTTGAGTAGTTAAATTCATTGTTCTGCATTAAAGTGTAAGATAATATACTTGATTCCAGTCAGATTTCTCGTCCTGGTTGTTCAGTTCCTTCAACTGCTTGGCAAGGTCTATCGTGGCATCTTAGAAGGCTGACTTGTTTAACCTTTTCTAACGTAATATTTGTGTTACTATTTTAGTCACATATAATACTCCTAGTTACTTTTTACAGGTGAGGCGTTTCAAAGACTCATTATGATTTCTTACCTTGATGAAGAGATCCTGGTAAGTCCACTTCAATTAGTTTTATAAGCTGCTTTATTAATTCAGGATGGGTATCAGACTAGAAATACTCCCATTAGTGGACATTGTTAGAAAAGAATACGAAAATAATAAACAGAATGGCTTTGAGGCGTGAAAATCGACTGTATTCGGGGAAATACAAAATGATACTCTTCAGGATACAACAAAGCTTGTATAATACTTGTGATTTTTCGAGAAATCACAACTGTTCCTTTGCGAAAAGGTGTCTTGTTTCACAAACAGACAAAAGTATGTGTCCTAAAATCAAAGACATGAAAGTGGCAAGTGCTAATAAGGCTCCAAAAGAGACTTCTCTCTTCCGATGTGGGAACAATCCCACACTTGCCAAATTCAAAATAACAAACTATCTTACAGACATGAAATGCATCAATGCTTTCATAAATGGCGAAACATAGCCACAACTACATGTAACTTCTTCACTATATTGATAACTGAGTACTTTTATAATGTAGAACTGACAAGATATAAGGAATACTTGGATGGATTTATGCACTTGAATATTTGCGTTTGAATCTGCAGTTTGTGTATATAAAGTAATTACTGCAATTGTATGCCAATTCTTATGATAGTGCATTGAACCCAAAAATTCATATTAATTTCTGATGTTGGTTGTTTGAAAAACAGATAGTAAGGAACTCTGCAGGAGAACCCGAGGTTTTAACAAGGTTGGATCCAGCCCCTGATCCAGAACCATTATCTTAATACGAGAATGGGGAGCTCAACTACTCTGAAAGAACCGGGTCATTTGCTTCATTTTTCTCACCAAGTGTTGTATAGATTAATGTCACTAAAGGAATCGTAAAGGATTTTAACTTTTATACATTGACAGTGTAAAGAAATTTTTTACTCTATTCCGTCATTTAAAAGGTAACTTGAGGTAACTCTTCATAATGAGTGGAATCAAGAACATCGAAAATAAGATAGGTAACCTACTGCAGACATGATATATTAGCTAAATTCATTGTGAATTTTGTGCTTATCTCTTGATTGGGTTCTTCTTGACGTTGAAGTAGTGGTTGATGTTTAGTATAATAAATACGAAGTTGTTGTGAGAGTTGGTATTATATGTAGAGAAACAAAAGCCTAGCAAAGCATTTAAGAGATAACAACAAAAAGAACAAAATAAATCTTGGAAATGAAAGAAAACAAAGAAAGTAGAAGGGTTAGTTGCACGTATGATCATCGAATTTTATCTATTATAGCAGTAAGTCATAAAATTATTTTTTATCACATTAAACTAACTTAATTTTATTCATTATAACAGTAATGTTAATAAACTTTACCTACTATAACGGTCAAGGTGACTTTACTTATAAAATGGGGGCAGTTTTATGACTTTGCTATTCTATATATTAAGTAAATCTCAATTATTTTAACGTGATAAAAAATAGCTTCATGACGTTACTATTGTAATTGGTAAAATTCAGTTATTCTAATGTATAATTTTGTGATGTTACTGTAATAGTGAGTAACATTCAGTCATTTTAATGCGTAAATGACTATACATAAAATGTGTATATGCAACACTCAACAGATCTCTAAAACGTAACATAATTTGAGAATCATCAAATTAAGTATAAATACTAAAACACAATAGAACAAAAATACTGGTTTACAAAATTAATTAAACTGATCTTGTATAAAACTATCAAATTCAGGGAAATTACCACCCAAGAAACCTCCACCAGAAATTGCATTCTTCCATATATTTTCATCTCCTTTAATCCTTTCTTTCGATTCTGAGGGACAAAATCCAGCCCTATTAAGCTCCATTTTTTTTAATTAATAAGGGCTTATTAAGAAAGCTTCGCGCCTTGTTAAACTTTTTGGTAATTCTTGGTCTTTTCTTGATTTTATGGTCCATTAATTTTTTTTTAATTATAAGATCTTTTTTTACATGAAATTATTAAAATATATAATGAAGAGACGGTAAATAAAACAGAATATATTTTTGTAGAATCACTTCCTTCTATGTAAATTGTAATTGTTTATAAAAGATCATTTCCTCGATATAACACAAAGAGAAAGTCAATAAACAATTGAACTCAATGGTCTCCCAATTATATTTATTATGTATCTCAAGAGGAGTCCTCTCTAATTGCAAAAGTGGCCGTGCCATTTATCAGAATCTGATGATATTAATATCATATTAATTTGAATTCTTCTCTGGATGAGTGTACAACATATATAGCTGCCAACTTGATCATATTATGATCAAACCCAGCTTAACACTTCATTGTTTGGATAATATAAACTAATATAGGATTTAAAAACGAACAACGTAACACCCAATAACGCTATTCTTATAATAAACTAACATAAGATTTAAAAACGAACAACCGAGCAGGCTTGCAGCTAGTGATGAATATATAGATGAAGGGTTTACATTCCTCCAAATGACATCTTTTTTCCTTTTTTGAAAAAAAAAGAAGAGTTCTAGTTAGACTTCGTTGGAAATTTGCATTTTTTTGGTAGTGGGAGTTTGAGAAAAAGAGAGATTTTTTAAATTTGTAGTCTAAAACAAGCTATAGGTATTTGTATTGCTATGAATCATCTCACTAAGGGTAAATTGAGAAGTTTAAAGTTAAATTAATTTTAAGTATAGAAAAGTATCACTTTTTTAAGACAAACTAAAAAAGAAAGTGCATCACATGAATTTGAATAGATGGGAATAATATATATTTTAGGAAACAATATTAATGACGCAATGGAATATCTAAAATATTCTCGTGCATTCCCTCCCGGGACGGTTCTAAGGCTTTGGACATTGAGTCAGTTGCCTTAGGTCCCAAAAATTTGAAGGCACCAAATTTATTTTAAATTCTTTTTATTATTATTTTTATTATTATTAATATATGCTATATAATTTTTTATATAAATAATTAGTATAAAGAAAAGTGTTACAATATATTTTTTTGTTACTTGATTATGGTTATTTTATACAATAAATTTATAAACTATGCTAATTTTCGTCACTCTTCAATTATAAATCGACAACATAATGAATTTCTTTTACAATATTCTCTGAAACTGCATGAACACAAAAGCATTCATGCACCGATTTTCTTTTAGTATAATTCGACATATTATATTAGGTTATTTACAATTTATTTTAGATATTCACCAATAAGTTCTACTTAATAGAATGAACTACAATTATTGTTTAAATTGATTGGAAGGAGTAAATTAAATATTTTTGACACCGTCAATGCTCTAAACTTAAGCTATTACGTTAGGTACGTTTAGTTCTTTTTCTTGTTTGTGATGATAGACAAATCAAAATTTTCACTTTGAGTTCTGGACCTCAACATCCGTTAGTCCACCACTTTATTTTTTGTGCTCTTCTTCCTTTTTTTTAAAAAGTTTTTTCTTTGAAATTTACTTTTCTGTCTTAAATGATTAATTTATTATTTAAAAAGCAAATTTTGTTGTTAGTGTAAATATTTTACAAAGTAAATTGTATACGGTCGAAATCGAGATTGATTATAACTTGGTAGATTTGGCTTGAAACGTGGCGACCACGGACTGGAGATTGACCTCGAGTCTCACCAAGCTAGAACCTGAGGTCGGAAGACCTACCCTCGAGGAGCTTTGAGTCCGGTCTCAACCTTAACCTCGAGCGATCTCGGAAATAACAAATGGAAGATCGAAATATCCGCGACCGGGCGGATATTACAGCGGGAATCTCGGCGCATATCGGCAAAGAGCCAGCAATTAGCAAATCAAAAGATTTTTATCTTTAATAGAAATGCACCTAGAGTAGGACTCCTCTACTATATAAATGGGGGTCTGATAATTCATTACACATATTGTGACACGCATCCCAAAATAATATACTGTTATTTCTAGTTTTTATTATCTCATCATTCTGTTCCGGCATCGATTAAAATATTTTTGACTCAAGGGTGATCAACCTTCAAGGCTAAGATTGTTCAACTTATGTGGTTTGCATTTACTTTTTCATCATTAATTTCAATATAATCTGATTTCTCATTTTGTATCAAGTTAGATCACGTATCCTTAAAGCCACGTATAAATTCAATTATTATCCAATTTTGAGTGTAAATAGTTTGGCACCCACTGTGGGGCTAAGGATAATAGTGGTTATTTGATATAAATCTCCTAACACACACTACTTTACACTCGCTCTTTGAAGTGTCTTTGATTTCACGCTAAAATATAAAATGTCGAACTCTCAATCAGCACCCCTGCATGTTGACTACGAGTCCGGGCATCAAGGTGAAAATAATAATATAGTGCCCGGAAACGAGGTACCACATGCTGATTCCAGTGAAATTTCGATCGCAGACCCGATTGACGCTAATTCACATGTGGCTATCGATGCAAATTTACGTACCGACCCCAAAAATAACGTTTGTGGTGAAGCCTGATCGGCAACTCGAAACACACAAAACGTCGAAGGAGATGGGATCAGTCTACGGGTGATCTTCGAAATGTTGCAGGCTCAAAATGCGGCGATAGCTCAATTGTAGAACCAAAGCCGTGCACCGAGCAGGGTTGAGCCCGATCCACCCTAGGAAGTCAACCGCAGGGATGAACCGGTCGCAGAAAGTCGAACGAACATGAATCGGGGACTAACCCAGAGATCATAAATATGCTCGAGGAGTTGACAAAAAGGATAGAATCAGGGGAGAAAACAATCAAGGCTAACGACAAAAAGGTAAAAACCTACAATTCCAGGGTAGACCAAATCCCAGGAGCACCACCAATATTGAAGGACCTGGATTCCCGGAAGTTCGTGCAAAAACCTTTTCCTCCGAGCGCGGCTCCGAAGTCGATCTCCAAGAAGTTCCGTATGCCCAAAATACCTAAGTATAATGGAACAACTGACCCAAACGAGCATGTAACCTCTTATACATGTGCTATCAAAGGGAACGACTTGGAGGATGATGAGATTGAGTCTGTTCTATTGAAAAGATTTGGGGAGACGCTATCAAAGAGAGTTATGATATGGTATCACAACTTACCTCCTAATTCTATTGAGTCATTTGATATGCTTGTAGACTCTTTCATAAAAGCACACGCTGGTGCCATCAAGGTCGAAACTAGGAAATCAAACCTTTTTAAAGTCAAACAGAAGGATAACGAGATGCTCAGAGAGTTCGTGTACCGGTTTCAAATGGAACGAATGGATCTGCTGCCTGTCACTGATGATTGGGCTGTTCAAGCTTTCACTCAAAGACTAAATATTCTAAGCTCGGTGGCTTCACAGCAACTGAAGCAGAACTTAATAGAATACCCGATCGTTACATGGGCCGACGTGTATAACCTGTATCAATCGAAAATCAAATCCGAAGATGATCAACTCGGGCCCCCTTCGGGGTCTGTCTATCCCATCGGAACCCCTGACTGAGTCAAGAGAGACATCAATCGTGAACCAATACCAGATAGGGATCGGTATCAACCATATAATGAAGATCTAAGAAGCAGTGGGTCCGAGTGGAACTCCTTGAGAAACGAAAGGAAAAATAACCGAGGTCAAGGCAACCGGGGACTCATGACCAAAAATGGCTTCGACAAGTCTGTCGGGCCTAAGGAAGCACCGAGGCTATCAAAATACAACTTTAGTGTCGATGCTGCCGTCATTGTATCAACTATCGGGTGCAATAAAGATACCAAATGGCCTCGACCTCTATAGTCTGATCTAACCCAAAGGGATCCTAACCAGATGTGCAAATATCATGGCACTCACGGTCATAGAACGGAAGATTGTTGACAGCTGAGAGATGAAGTAGCCCGTCTATTCAACAATGGGCACCTTCGAGAATTCTTGAGCGACCGAGCAAGGAATCATTTCAGGAACATGGATCCTAACAAACAGGCAGAACAAGTAGAACCTCAACACATCATTAACATGGTCATCAGTGGGGTTGATATCCCATATGGGCCGACGTTGAAACACACCAAAGTATCCATCACTAGGAAGAAACGAACTCGAGACTACATACCGGAGGACCTTTATCTTTCAATGATGAGGATGCGGAAGGGATCGTGCAGCCCTACAATGATGCACTGATAATATTTGTACTCGTAAATAAATTTTGGGTTAAACGTGTGTTAATTGATCCCGGTAGATAGTCAACATCATTCGATCAAGGGTCGTGGAGCAACTCGGTCTACAAGACCAAATCGTGCCTGCAACTCGAGTTCTAAACGGATTCAACATGGCATGTGAGACCACTAAGGGCGAAATAATGTTGCCAGTAAACACCGTCGGGACCATCCAGGAGAATAAATTTTATGTGATCGAAGGAGACATGAGGTATAACGCTTTATTCGGGAGGCCATGGATCTATAACATGAGGGTGGTACCCTCGACCCTGCACCATGCACTGAAATTCCCAACACCTGGTGGAGTCAAAACAATCTACGATGAACAACCAGATGCAAAGAAAATCTTCGCGGTCGAGGAGGTGATACCGGCGTCTGCAATCTCAACACCGAAGGATCCGAACCAGATGGTCAAAAATAGGGCCAAATAGCAATCATCGATACCATCCTCGGCAGATTTGGACAAACAAAAGGAAGTCGAGGATGATGATTATGGGGTTCCCAGATCTTTTATAGCCCCCGATGATTTCAACTCCACTAAATCGATGTTTGAGGAGCTGGAACAAGTCATATTGCGAGAACGCTTGCCCGATCGAAAGGTATACCTGGACACGAGGTTAAGCTCTAAGCTCAGGAAAAAACTCATTCAATTTCTTATAACTAACGAAGATTGTTTTGCTTGGTCCCACCTTGACATGACAGGGATCCCGCAGGAGATAACTACTCACAAGCTAAGTTTAGACCCGAAGTTTCACCCGGTCAAACAGAAGAAGAGACCCCAGTCCGAGATCAAGCGTGCTTTTATCAAGGACGAGGTATCTAATTTTCTTAAAATAGGGTATATTCGGGAGGTTAAATACCCGGATTGGTGAGAAAACGTAGTGGTAGTCCCTAAAAAAGGGAATAAACTAAGAATGTATGTATACTACAAAGATTTGAATAAGGCATGTTCCAAAGACTCCTTTTCTTTGCCCAACATCGACCGTATGATCGATGCCATGACCGGGCATGAGATCCTCCATTTTCTCGATGCCTATTACTGGTATAACCAAATACGGATGGACCCGAATGATCGGAAAAAACTTCCTTCATCACTAAGTACGGTACATACTGTTATAACATAATGTCGTTTGGATTAAAAAATGCCGGTGCCACATACAAATGCCTAGTAAATCAGATGCTAGAGGAACAAATAGAAAAAATAATGGAAGTTTACATTGATGACATGTTAGTTAAGTCCCTGCGAGTAGAGGACCATTTAAAACATTTGCAGGAAACCTTCAGCATACTGAAGCAATATAATATGAAGCTGAACACGGAAAAATATGTGTTTGGAGTTGGGTCGGGTAAGTTCCTTGAATTCATGGCATCCAATCGAGGAATTGAGATCAATCCTGATAAGATCAAAGCCATCGAAGATATCACGGTCATGGACAATGTGAAGGTCGTGCAAAGGTTAACCGTGCGCATAGTCGCCCTGGGGCGATTTATTTCGAGGTCATCCAACAAGAGTCACCGATTCTTCACACTGTTGAAGAAGAAGAATAACTTCTCGTGGACCCCGGAATACCAACGAGCTTTGGAGGAACTCAAGAGGTACTTATCGAACCCGCCACTGCTTCACACACCAAAGACAGACGAACGATTGTACTTGGCGCTCTCGGAGATAGCGGTATGTGGAGTCCTAGTTCGAGAAGAGCAAGGTACGCAATTTTCAATTTACTATGTCAGTAGAACCTTAGGTGATGCCAAAACTAGGTACCCCCACCTAGAAAAACTAGCGCTCGCTTTGCTAAGTGCCTCTAGGAAGCTAAAACTGTACTTCCAGTGTCACCCCATATGTGTCGTAACTACTTACCCATTGAAAAATGATAAGTGGGGATTTTGACTACTTATTTGTGCCTAAAGTGCGGACCGCAGAATTCTGTCTGCGACCGCAGAACAAGAAGAAAATTTGACAGTGCTGCAATGCAAAGTGAGGACCGCACAATAATTGTGCGGCCGCACTCAGAATTGTACGGTTAGCAGAACTCAAGATTTGCGACCGCACCCAGAATTGTGCGGTCCGCAGAACTCAAGAAGTGCGGCCGCAGTTCAGAATTGTGCGGCCACAGAAACCACTCTTGTCAAGAGTTACAGCGAAGTGCGGACCGCACACAGAATTGTGCGGCCGCAAAACCTCCGAAATGGTCCGAAAATTCCAGCTTTGTATAAATAGACTACTTTCACGAAATTAGGGCAAGTTTTTGAATATTGAAAGTGTTACATCCCGTACTTTAATACTAGGATGAGTCGTAGTAATCCATATGAGCTTGAAGGGATTAAGACCATTCACGAGGTTATAAAGGATTTGTGATTTTGTTATTGTAAGACCTCGTAAGTTTAACAACCTTGATACCGTTATATACATTTGATATGGTATTTTGAATGGAACATTTTTGTAAAAGAAGATTTGAAAATTTTGATTTTATATAGTTATTAATATTACTACTTTCGAATATGCTTTAAATTATACACATAATATAAGAAAGTTTATGAGATTTTTTTTATTGTAAAGATAGAAATTATTTTCTCACAAGAAAAGAAGGTTATCCTTTTACCATTTTAAGAATTAAGTGTACAAAAATTTGTACTCTTTATATGAGATTAGGAAAATTAGGAGTTGAGAAAATATATGTATTTTTACATGAATATTTTAATGAAATAATAGTGTATGTATTAATTTTATATGATACCATGATTTATTAATATTGTAATATTTTAATAGTAGTACTTTAGGAAGAGAACAAGACTATTTTTGAGGTTATAAGTATTTATGATATTTATAACAAGTGATAAGTAAGTGTCGTGAAGGTTTGAGGGTAGACGAATCAAAGAAAATAAGTGTCATTGAAGGTTGTCATTTTGAGATAAAATACGGTCCGAGCTATAATACCCGGTATTTATGGACTAGTGTCATACAAAGTACCACATGACTATGATAGTAAAGTGTATGAGGTGTGTTAAAAGTGAGTAGTACTTTAAGTAATTTGAGATAATTCATAATATGTGGATAATTGGGTTACTTAACGATTTTGGTGGTAAGATTAACTTAAAGGTTTTGGATAAAGATTAAGGCATTAATGTGGCAGCCTTACCTTATGGGAATGGTGACTCTTAAAGTTCATTAATAGGTAGCAAAGTTAGATGAATATTGTTGGCTAAGTCATCTCAAAAGTGGGGGCCCACAAATCTAAAAAAATGAGAGATTGTTACATATCTTTTAAGAGGAAAATCATGGGCTGCAACTAACGCACATCATTTTCAAAAGAATTCTTATGAACTCTTATAAGAGAGCTAGGCTTGCTAACGGATGGCTTGCTATAGTAGTGTAAAATAAAATTCTAAGAGAGCACGGTGCAATCTTCCTCTAAAAAATCATACAGATTTTCCCCTACTTCGATCCGCCGTTACATGTTTTGTCGCAATCAACGTGTGTTAGAGGGATTGTCCAGAGAATCGACTCATGTATGTTAAGGATATCCCTCCTCTTCTTTTGTCATGATCCAAGTAATGATATGTAAACGTAATGTTATTCCATAAATGGTTCTACTCTTAGCAGTTAAGGATGTCTATGTTATTCATTCCGGTAAAATTATATTCAAGTATGTCTAAGTACGTTCCTAAGTCTCTATTAAGGTATATGATAAAGATGTTAATGTTCATAATGGTATTATATGCATCATGCATTTACCACCAAGCTACGGCCGGTTGGACAGTTACACATTTACCACCGAGTTACGGCCGCTTGGGCAGTCATGCATTTACCACCGAGCTACGGTCGGTTGGGCAGTTATACATTTACCACTGAGCTATGGCCGGTTGGGCAGTTACACATTTACCAATGAGCTACGGTCAGTCGGGCAATCATGAATTAACCACCGAGCTACAGCCGGTTGGGCAGTTATACATTTACCACCGAGCTAGGGCCGGTCAGGCAGTCATGTATTTACCACCGCGCTACGGCCGGTCGGGCACTTCAGAGATTCAGGTTGATTCTTATATGTCTTTAATTAATGTTGACTTATTGTTGTGTTTCAGTTCCGCCTTACATACTCGGTACATTATTCGTGCTGACATTTTTTTGTTGGGGACGTTGCATTCATGCCTGCAGGTATAGATAACCAGTTTGACAAGCCCTCATAGTAGACAAGGTCATCATTCAGCTAAGGATTGGTAAGACTTCACCTCATTCCGAGTGCGGCTGAGTCTATAAGTCATCATGTCAGAGTTTTGCTACAGACTTATGGGTAGGCCAGTACCCTATCCCATTTGATGTCAAATAATCTTAGAGGCTTTGTAGACAGAGGTTCATTTTGTACAGTATGTCAGAGGCCTTGGCGGCCCATATGTATTCATATTTTAAGAAAGATGGTTCATTGATACAATATTTTCCCACTTACAGTTATACATTATGAGTTGTGGCCATGTTGTCCCATGACAGTTATAAAACAAAAATGAGTTAAATAGTGGTTCGCTCGGGCCAGTACGACACCGAGTGCCAGCCACGCCTCCGTAGGTTTGGGGAGAGACAGAAAGTACTATAGCCGTTTTCCCTTACTTCTTTAGGCAACTTTAGCTTATATTGGTGATTTACCATTGGATTTTTATCTTTTAATCTTGCAATATGAATTTTATCATCTTTTCTTCTTTATTTTCTTCTTTACACAATATGAGTAGCTAAATTTTTAGCTGGGATTGTGGCCCAACCCTAGTGTGGGTACCTTATGGGTGTTTGATTTAGGTCTTTTTTATGGTTGAGTGTGTAATATTTAGCCTAGTTCTTGCTATAATTGTAGAATTAATGGTTGCAAATATTGATTCAAGCCTATTTGACTTAGTCTCTACTTGAGAAAGAGAGACTTAGTCTAGGAAACCTTGACTAACAGGAAATTGGGATGAACTCAAGAAATTGATAGTCCCAATTAAAGGGTTGAATCCAGAGATAGTAAAACCCGACTTGAGCATCTATCAACCATTTTGTGCATTACCCATTTGGACTTGAAAAGGCCAAATTGGGCAAAACTACTCTATTACCGAGAGGTATTGAGTGGGTAATAATGTTGATTGCTAAAATACACCCCGACCAACAAAACCCGCTCTAAAGCCCACAACCCGTTAGGAAAACACCTGGGTGAAAGTCACAGCCCTAGGTCTTTTATATACTTGAAAAACAACACCAGAAATATTGTTCTCTAGCTTTACATTTGAGAATTGCAAACCTTAGAATTATTTTAGAAGTATAATCAAAACACAGTTTGTGGAAGTGCAATCTAGATACTTCACGTGCTTATTCTGAATATATACCTAATCCCATCTACGCTCTTTGTGGATTCGATCCCGACTCCTTGTTGGGTATTATTATTGTAATCGACCTCTTTACAACCCTGAATAGAGGTGTGATTTGGGCGAGATCAATTTTTGGCGTCGTTGCCGGGGAGCTAAAAAATGGATTTAGCTATATATTTGGCTTTGTGTGTGAATTGTATTATTTTACTTTCGTGTTACTAATCTTTTTTGTGAAACAATTGTAGGTGAAACAATGGCTCTCAACAACAATGATCCTCTCGGAAACATGCCTTTGGGGGATGTAGACGTGGAAGATGACCAAGCTGAAGAGGTTCCTTTTGAACCTCAAGCAAATAGACGAGGTCGACCACCTCAAGACAACGTTCCTGTTCCACCCCCAAATCCACCAAGGGCGGCTCTACACCGAGTGTTGCCGAATGAAGGGTATGCTAGTGCCATAGTCCTGCCCCGTATTAGGGCATGCAACTTTCAAATCATAAATGTTATGCTCACATTGCTAGAGCAACATGGATTCTTCACCAGGGCCCCGATTCAAAATGCATACAAATACTTGAAAGGATTTGTGGACACTTGCTGGGGGAGTAAATAGACAAATGACTCCGAAGATACTTTAAGGTTGTAGCTATTTCCTTTCTCACTATGGGGGAAAGCCTTGGATTGGTTAGAAAGGTTTCCAAACCATTCTATCCATATGTGGGATGAATTGGTGAAGAAATTTATTTCCAAGTGCTGTTCTCCCGGGCATATGACTACTCTTAGAGACGATATTTTAACATTCAAACAAGAACCCAATGAGCCTTTGCATGAGATATGGGAGAGGTACCGAACTATGGTGAAAGAGTGCCCAAACAATGATATGACGGAGGCTATGATTCAACAAACCTTTTATAGGGGGATCAATACTACCAATCAATGTATAGTCAATCAACTTGCCGGTGGAAATTTCATGACAACACCATATGCCGAAACTTGTAAAATCTTAGATGAAATGGCAGATACTTCATCGGCATGGAAAAGAAGAGGAAATGTTCCTCAAGGTGATCCAAATGTGATTCACCTTCATAAAGAATTGCATGATCATGGGCAAGCAATTGCCGAGTTGACCACTACAATGAATCAATTGGCCAAAGCTCAACTTCAACAAGTTCAAGGTCCTAAGCAAGTAAGTGCATTGGAGGGTGTCAATATGATGGTAAATAAGAGAAGGAAAAAGGGTCAACATGTGCAAAACCATGCGGAACAATATGTGCAAGAAGATAGTGGGTTTGACCAAGATGAATATTACAATGAACAAGAGGAGGAAGTACCATATGTGAATAACTTCCAAGGGCAAATAAACAACTCTCAAGGCCCGAATCAACAACAATGGCGATTTCAAGGTAATCAAGGGAATTGGAACAATCAAAACAACCTAGGTAATTGGAATGGTCAAAACAATCAAGGCAATTGGAACAATCAAAACAATCAAAGAAATTGGGGTGGTAATAGTCAAGGATATTAGGGAGGCAACAACCAAGGGGGATGGAACGGTAATCAAAGTAATCGGGGGTCGGGTTTTCAAAGGCCCCCGATATTTCAACAACCAAACAACCCATATCCTTATCCTTCCCATGGTCCTAGATCTTCTAATAATGAGATGGGGCGAATTAAGAACATGTTTAAACAAATGATGGAGAAAAATGCCGACCCCGATGCTCAACTAGCTTCTCACAACACTTAAATTCGCAATTTGGAAGTTCAATTGGGGCAAAGTTCGCAAGTTTTAAACACTCTTCCTAAGGGGGCACTACCAAGTGGCACGGTGGTAAACCCAAAGGGTGAGAACAACTCGGGACATGCCATGGCCGTGACTACAAGGAGTGAAAAAGGTGGGGATGCAACCACCTCAAGTCAAAGAAATATTTTGGATGATGAACTAGTGATTCAAGGAGATGAGATTACAAACAATTTGGTGCAAACCAATGATGAAGTAAGAATTGATATTGATGACAAAGAGGAGGAGACTCAAGAGGAAGTGAACCCATCTAGGGAGCACATTGTAGACATACCGGAACCGGTAGTGCCAAAGGATAAGGCACCAATGCCAATGCCTCCTCCTCCATACCCTCAAAGGCTTGCCAAGAAAAATGGCGAGAACCAATTCAAAAAGTTCATTGATATGATGAAAAGCCTATCTATTAATGTGCCATTGGTTGAGGCTTTAGAGCAAATGCCCAGTTATGCAAAGTTCATGAAGGATTTGGTGACAAAGAAGAGGTCGATGAATTGTGAGACTATAAAGATGACACATCAAGTGAGCGCAATTGTGCACTCAATGGCTCTTAAATTAGAAGATCCCAGCATTTTCACAATCCCTTGTACTATTGGAAGCGCCGACTTTGCAAAAGCTCTTTGTGATCTTGTGGTAAGTATCAATTTGATGCCCTACTCGGTTTTCAAGACTTTGGGAATTGGGAAACCAAGACCCACATCTATGAGGTTACAAATGGCAGATCGTACTATGAAGAGACCATTGGGTATTATTGACGATGTGTTGGTTCGAGTTGATAAGTTCATCCTCCCGACAGATTTTGTTATTCTTGATTGTGAAGTAGAATATGAGGTGCCTATTATTTTAAGTAGACCTTTCCTTGCTATAGGGAAGGCACTTGTTGATGTGGAAGCCGGCGAGCTTACCTTCCGGGTGGGTGATGAAAAGTTGGTTTTCCATGTGTGCAAATCTATGAGGCAACCAAATAGCAATGAAGTTTGTTCGTTTGTGGACTTAGTAACCGAGGTGATTGTTGATAATGCTAGTACCATGATGAATGTTGATGATACTTTGGAGGCCGTATTGCTTAATCATGATGATGATGAGAAGGATGGCTATATAGAATGTGTGAATGCATTGCAAGGAATGTCGTCGTACACTTATGAACCCCCACAAACTATCCTTAGATCTTGAAAATCGGAAGACTCCTCCAACAAAGCCCTCAATCGAGGAGCCTCCCACTTTGGAGTATGAATTCCTTGGCCCATGTTCTACTTTACCTGAAGTAGAACATGTTCTACTTTACTGGTTATTCTTTCCTCTTGTTTGACTAACGTGCAAGTAGACACTACTTTAGCGGTGCTACAAAAGAGGAAGAAAGATATCAGATGGATATTGGCGGATATTCTGGGTATAAGCCCTGCCTTTTGCATGCACAAGATTATTTTGGAGGAGGATGCCAAACCCTCCGTTGAAAATCAAAGAAGACTAAATGAATCAATGCAAGAAGTGGTGAAGAAGGATATCATAAGGTGGTTGGATTCCGGAGTTGTTTACCCTATTTCCGATAGCTTGTGGATCTCTTCGGTGCAATGTGTCCCAAAGAAAAGGGGCATGACTGTAGTCACCAATGACAAGAACGAGTTGATTCCTACAAGAATGGTGACCGGGCGGAGAGTGTGTATGGACTATCGCAAGCTCAGCAAAGTCATAAGGAAAGATCATTTCCTACCTTCCTTCCTTGATGAAATGCTTGATAGGTTGGCCGGCCGTGCTTTCTATTGTTTCCTTGATAGATATTCCGTCTACAATCAAATTCTTATTGCTCCGGAGGACTAAGAGAAAACTACTTTCACGTGTCCCTATGGTACTTTCGTATTCTCGCGGATGCCATTTGGGTTGTGCAATGCACCGGCAACCTTTCAACGGTTTATGATGGCTATCTTCACCGACATGGTAGAGGATTTTCTTGTGGTCTTCATGGATGATTTTTCTGTGGTTGGGAATTCCTTTAATGATTGCTTGACAAACTTGGATAAGGTCTTGGCAAGATATGAGGAGACAAACTTGGTGCTCAATTGGGAGAATTGTCACTTCATGGTTGAGGAAGGCATTATCCTTGGCCATAAGATTTCAAAGAATGGCATTGATGTCGACAAGGCCAAAATAGAGGTGATTTCTAAACTCCCACCCCTACATCTGTGAAGGGAGTGAGGAGCTTCTTGGGTCATGCGGGGTTCTATCACCATTTCATCAGGGAGTTTTCCAAAGTGGTGAACCCCTTGTGTAAGATTTTGGAGAAGGATGTCAAATTCCATTTCAACAAGGATTGCATGAAGGCATTCAAATTGCTCAAGTTCATATTGGCTACTACTTTTATTATCATCGCACCAGATTAGAGCTTGCTTTTTAAGCTCATGTGTGACGCAAGTGATGTGGCGGTCGGAGTAGTTTTGGGGCAACGTATCAAAAAAATCTTCCATCCGATCTACTATGCTAGTAATACCATGAACGATGCCCAAGTCAATTGCACGGTGACCGAAAAAGATCTCCTTGATATTTTCTTTGCTATGGAGAGATTTCGCCCGTACTTGATGGGTACAAAGGTGATTGCCCACACCGATCATACGACTCTTCGGTACTTAATGAACAAAAAGGATTCAAAGGCGAGGTTAATGCGGTGGGTGATTTTATTGCAATAGTTTGATCTAGAAATCAAAGACCGCAAAGGCAGTAAAAACCAAGTGGCGGACCACTTGTCTCGCTTGGAGGAGGAGGGGAGGCCACATGATGGCCTTGAGATTAATGACTCCTTCCCCGACGAGCAACTTCTATCCATTTCAATGATCGAGATGCCATGGTTCGCCTACTTAGCAAATTATCTTGTGAGTGGTATTGTACCGAATGAATTCTCTTTAAACCAAAGGAAGAAGCTCAAACGAGATTGCCTTGACGATTATTGAAATGAACCGTATCTCTTTCGGATTTGTACCGATGGTGTGATTCGATGATGTGTGCCGAAGGAAGAACAAGTGGAAATTCTTGAGGCTTGACACTCTTCACCATATGGTGGTCACCATGGTGGAGCGAGAATAGCGGAAAAAGTATTGAGTTGTGGATTCTATTGGCATACCCTCTACAAGGACGCTAGTGATCTCGTCAAGAGTTGTGATGAATGTCAAAGGGCCGGTGGGATTTCTAAGAAAATGAGATTCCCCTCACCACTATCTTGGACATTGACATTTTTTATGTGTGGGGGATTGATTTCATGGGACCATTCATAAGCTCTTGTTGGAACACCTACATTTTGGTAGCTGTGGCTTATGTGTCAAAATGGGTTGAGGCCGTTGCTCTACCCAACAACGAAGCTAGAAGGTTTGGTACTCCAAGGGCCATTATAAGTGATGGGGGATCGCACTTTTGCAACAAATCTTTTGATACATTACTCACCAAGTATGGTGTCACTCACAAAGTCACGACCCCCTATCACCCTCAAGCAAGCGGACAAGTGGAAGTCACCAACTGGGAGATCAAGAGTATTTTGTTAAAGACAGTAAATGCCAACCGGACAGATTGGTCGAAGAAACTTTATGATGCTCTATGGGCCTATAGGACGACTTATAAAATACCGATTGGGATGTCTCCATACTGGTTGGTGTTCGGGAAAGCTTGTCACCTTCTGGTGGAACTTGAGTACAAGGCTATGTGGCCATTGAAGAAGCTAAATCTTGAGTGGGATGTCGCCGCCAACTTAAGGGTGACACAATTGAATGAACTTGATGAATTCCGGTACCATGCTTATACAAGTTCTTCCTTATATAAGGAGCAGATGAAGTACCTCCATGACAAGTATATCCGGAATAAGGAGTTCAAAGAAGGTGATCTTGTGTTATTGTTCAATTCTCGGTTACGGATGTTTTCGGAAAAGTTGAAGTCTAAGTGGAGTGGTCCGTTTGAGGTAGTGAATATGACACCCTTTGGTTCATTAGACTTGAAGAATAAAAATGATGAAGCGTTTAGAGTTAATGGTCACTGGGTGAAGACTTATCTTGGAAAAGTTGATGATGGGCACGTCATGGCATTAATTCATTTCAAATGATTGATGGTATCCTGCGTCGTGCCGTGACGTTAAATCAGACGCTTCTTGGGATGCAACCCATGTTTCTTTTTATTTCTCTTTTTCTTCTTTTTAGATAGGTTCTGTTTTGTGCTAACTGATTTTGAAGTGAATTGCAGGGATGAGTGTGCTTTGCAGGAACTATGCTAAAAACAATGGATAAGTGTTGAAAAAGTGGGGACT
This sequence comes from Nicotiana tabacum, assembly GCF_000715075.1. NCBI lineage: Eukaryota > Viridiplantae > Streptophyta > Magnoliopsida > Solanales > Solanaceae > Nicotiana > Nicotiana tabacum. The sequence continues at coordinate 107,116,087 of NC_134103.1, forward strand.
ACACAATCTTACATGCCACAGCAGAAAGGAGTCTGCGGCCGCACAATTCTTAGTGAGGCCGCACAACTGGAGACCCAAAAATGCAACTCTATGAAGTTTGAAATTATAGAGAATTGGCATATCTGTGGCCGCACTAGAAATTGTGCGGTTCGCACAAATATCTGCGACTGCACCTAATTTGTGCGGACCACACTCAAAATTGTGCGGCCGCACTCAATTGCACATTTTCAACCTATAAAAATGCCTTTCTCTCACTGTTCCAAACTTTACACACTTTGAAATCTTGGCACCTAAGCAAGCACAGTGCACAAAAATTGTTTCAAACATCATACTTATTTCATCATCCTAGATTCTCCCCTGCATCCTTCATCACTAGTATGTTAATTTTTTCCAAATTTTCTTAGTTTTTTGTTCTTAATTAGTATAGTTATTTTTAGGCCTAAATGTCAGATGATTCATCATCTGTGCTTAAAATTGTGTGGGTAATTTCATATGTACTGATTGGGGGTTGGGTAAATCAGGTATCATGTCTAATTTGCCAATACTATGTGTAAATTGTGCAAAATAATTGAAAAACCTAAGTTCAGTGCCGTCTAATTTTGAATTGTGCGGCCGCACATGAAATTGTATGGTCCGCAGATCCTTAGTTAGGGCAAATATTTGTGCATTCAATGTGCGGTCCGCAGAAAATAAACTGCGGCCGCAGAAATATTTGTGCCACCACAGATCCAAACTTCAGAGAACTGGTACTACTGGGCCTAGGATTGTGCGTCCGCACTCATAATTGTGCGGTCTGCACTTCAATTGTGCGACCGTACTTCAAAATTGTGCGGTCCGCACAAGCCATTCTGCGGCCGCACTCAGAATTGTGTGGACCACACTTTCCCCTCCTGCCCACTATTTTATCTGCAACTATTTTATAGTTTGTTTTTGAACTTTAACTGACTCATATTGCTATGTATTGTAGAAAATGGTTAGATTAAGAGGATGTGGTGATACTTCCATAGGAAGGGGTAAACCCCCCGAGGCCAAAGCAGGGGTACCCTACCATTCTCTGTGCAAAACTTGATTAGTATGAAGGCAACACTAGGCCGAGGTAGATAGATGAAGCCCTTCGAATCAAGTTCATATGCCTCATCTAGGGAAGCATCGGAGGGCGACTCATTGCAAAGGCAGCCTATTGTGCCATCACAGCCACAACTGCCCCAGGACAGATTCCGACTAAGAGATGAGCCTACCTCTTCTGAGAGTACTTCTGAGGGATCGGAAGGGAATAGTAAGGCTATAAATCCCTCATCTACTCATTCCCCCGCCGCACCAATCACAACTGATGATGATGATGGTATTCCGGATGACGGTCGGGAGGGGGGGATACCAGAGTTGCAGGCCTGGAGAGGTCAAAGAAGAAGGAAGTTTGGGAAGATAGGTTTGTGAGCCTGACTGCATTCAACAAGTTTCGAGAGTGGTGGCCGCAGAGATCGCTCACTCTTGAGCGGCATTTTGTGTTTAAAGATCTGGATAGATACAACCCGAATGTGTTAAGACAATTTCGGGAAAGAAAGGGATGTAAATGGTTCACGAAAAGCGTATTGGATGCCAATGCCAATGTGGTGCACATCAAAAAGGGGACTAAGGTGACTAAGGTGCGGAACTTAAAAGTACGATTTGATCATACCACCCCGAACACTTATTTGGGGCTCGAGGATATAGAGTCGGTGCAGTATTTAGAGAAGTTCGCATTAGGTGACGCAACTCGCCCTTGGCTAACTGAGATACTAGCAGCTCCAGGATCACCACCACCATGGATCACAGCAGGGGTTCCTATTATGCTAAACACCATCAACTTTGAAGCAAAAGGGTGGCAAACATTTGTATGCAGTCGCATAGACCCAAGCCGGAATGAAAACAATCTTTCAATCCCCTGGGTAGTCTTAGTTGCATCTATCATGGCCGGGTACCCAATTACTGTGGGTGCCATCATGTCGGCCTACATGTCTCTAGTTGTCAGGCATGATGAAAGCTCATATCCATATCCCAACACTATCACGGAGTATCTCACGGATGCGGGGGTGGAGCCCAAGAGATTTGATACGAAGGTAAAGGCTAAGCTGCCCTTCTCTTGATACTCTCTAAAGGACCTAAGGAACCAGAAAAACAAGGGTAAGTCGACTACTACCGTAGGCCAGTCTGATGAGCCATTGATGGTAGTTGCAGATTCTGCTGCTATGCCTTCTACAGCTTCTATGCCTTCCACAATAGCCGGGCCTTCCACCGAGCCAGCTGTCATGCCCCCACCTCATTCTTCAGGGCCATCAGCATCAGTATCAATGCCTTCCTCTTCTACTTATCCACTCTCTGCGCTGCGAGTCTCCCAGACACTGGCGAGTCTCAACAACTGGATGTAGGCAGCTACTTCAAAGTTGTCTAACCTATCCAGTGCTATTGCAGCAAAGACTTCTACCCAAGTACCCTAGATTCCTCCGACAATGGATGAAACTTTGAAGAAGATTTTGGAGAATCAAAAGACCTCATGAGCACTTTGGTGGCACATGGGGGAGAAATTGAGTAACTTGGGAAGCAGGTGAAAAAGATGAGGAAATCCCAGACTTCAGGGAAATCAGTAGACATGTTGAGACGAGAGGTGACCAAGATAGCAGCTGTTGGAGATATTCCATTTGACTTACTGATGGAGACAGATCCATTAGTACCAGCAAACCCAGTGGCACCAGTTGGCCAGTCTGAGGAGCCAGGCCTCGCTGCCCATACTGCTGAGGCAGTTACAGATGTTTTCCAACCCAGCTGCTCCCCGAGCAGAGGATGATGAGATCCAGTTGGAGGAGCATGTGGGAGGTGATGCTTCTATGGACACTGAGACCACATAGGGAGTCCTCTCTACTCTTTCCCGTCCTTATTTTGATATTTATTAAGCATTGAAGACAATGCTTATTCTTATTATGGGGGGGCTATTTTTGATTTGATATGACATTTGACATTAGCCTGTACTAACTATAATACTCTCTTTTATCTTTATTATCTTTTTTATTATGTATATATTCCTTCCTCTCTATTGATGTATATATATTCTTTTTCCCATTCTCGTCTTGTATATTCATTTTTGCTTTCAGTAGTTACTTCATAGCTTCTTTATTTTGTTTCTTAGTAGTTTAGCTTGTTATTTACTTTAATATCTTCTTGTTGATTTGGTAGATTATTTTTATGTTTAAATGATCAATAATCCTTTGGTTTTCTTAACGCCACATTTCTTTCCAAAGCTGGTTTTTGTGTGCACCGGGTGGCTCTTCCCAATGATGGATGGCGTGACAACCTTCTTAAAGGATTGAGTCCGTTTTTGATGATTAGGTAAAAACAGTAGTAATAATGAATAAAATGGTCAATCTTGCTTCACTTGGTACCAACACACATAACTACACGTTTATGGTTAAAAACAAGTTCTTGGAAAGAAATGGCTCTAGTTGGTGACCTTGTGACTCTTGTGTTGACTTAGGCAACCATCGAGTGGTTTAGTTGAACCATTAGAGATTTTCAATCTTGAATATGGTTGTTGGCCCTCGCCTCTATCCTCTTTACCAATCTAGCTGTGTGAGGTGAGATGTTTTGTTACAAGTCCAAGTACCCGTGCGAATGGTCTAGAACTTGCCCTGAATGTGTTTCTAGGCAAAATTCTAAGTTCTGCTTGGCTTGAGAAGTGATTGTAGGCTCTCCTTGACCCGTTTTGAAATTTTTTATGGCCCACCAATGATGTTATCTGTAACGACCCGGCCGGTTATTTCGAGAGTTATAGCCCCGTTTTCCCTATTTTTACTTCTTTCTGTGTTATTCAGCTATATTATATTATATCGGGTTAGTTGGTTCGGGACCGGAGTAGTTTCAAAGAGAATTGAGACACTTAGTCTCTTAAATAGAAACTTAAGTTGGAAAAGTCAACCGGATGTTGACCTATATGTAAACAATCTCAAATTTGAATTCTAATGGTTCTGTTACCTCCGTTAGGTGATTTTGGACTTGGGAGAGCGTCCATAATGTGATTTGGAGGTCCGTGGTAGAATTAGGCTTGAATTGGCGGAATTGAAAATTTGGCGATTTCGGTTGACAGTGGAAAACTTGATACCGGGGTCAGAATGGAATTTCGGAAGTTGGACTAGGTTCATGGTGTCATTTTTGACGTGTGTGCAAAATTTGAGGTCATTCGGACGTGGTTTGGTTGGTTTCGGCATCGGTTGGCGAATTTAGAAATTTAGAAGTTCTTAGGCTTGAATCCGAGGGTAATTTGGTGTTTGGATGTTGTTTTAAGTGATTCGAATGTTCGACTAAGTTTGTATGTTGATATATGACTTGTTGGTATTTTTGGTTGAGCTCCCGAGGGCTTCGGGGTGATTCCGGGTGGTTAACGGATTGTCGAAGTTGTAATTTGCAGCTGGAGCTGCTGCTACTGCTATATTCGCACCTGTGAAAGAAAGCCTCACAGGTGCGAGGCCACTGGTGCGAGTGGGTAGTGCGCAGGTGCGGGCAACGCTGGACTAGGCCGGTTGCGCAGGTGCGAGTTGGAGGTCGCATCTGCGAGCCCGCAGGTGCGAAACCTGGGGCGTAGATGCGGAAAGGGGAATGTTGGGCACGCTTCGCAGAAGCGGAGGAAAACATACAGATGCGCCTTCGCAGGTGCGACGATGTTGCCGCAGATGTGGAGCCTAGGCGCGTAAGTGAGTTGCGCATGTGCGGCTCCTTGGACCGCATGTGCGGTCGCGCGGGTGCGAGAAAATATCTGCAGGTGCGAAAAACATGGGCATAAACCATAAATAGAACCCTTTGCGATTTGTTTTGCATTCTTCACCATTTCTATTCAGTTTTTGGAGCTTTTGGGAGAGATTTGAAGAGGTAATCAAGGGGGTTTCATTGAGGTAAGTCACTTGAGCCCTAATACTTGTATATATGGTGATTTTCCGTTGTTTAATCATGGTAATTAGTGAAAATAAGGGGTTAGGGCTTGGAATATTTGGAGAGTAATTTAAGGATTTGAAGGACCAAACGATGTCGGATTTTGATGAATTTGGTATGGTTAGACTCGTAAGTGAATGAGCTTTCTAGTTTTGTAAATTTTGTCATATTTTGATACGTGGGCCTGGGGCCCGGGTTTGAGCCAATTTCAGGTTTTGGTCTAGTTTTGAAGATTTTCTTGTGGAATTCATTCCATTAGCGTATATTGGTGGTATTGTACTGATTGTGAATAGATTTGGAGCATTTGGAGGCCGAGTCCAGAGGCAAAAGCATTGCGGGGTAGAGATTTGACCGGTTTGAGGTAAGTAACGATTGTAAATCTAGTCCTGAGAGTATGAAACCCCGGATTTTGTATCATTCTACTATTTTTAGTGACGCACATGCTAGGAGACGGGCGTGTGGGCGTGCACTGTTGGGAATTTGTGACTTGGTCCGTCCCGTAGCAGCTGTAAAGTTGCATACTTTGTTGAAACCATATGATACTTATATGTTTTATAAAGAATTTCTGTAAATTGGGCTGAATGCCATGTTTGGGCCTTGCGCCAATGCTGTTTGGACCCTTAGGGGCTGTTTCTTACCATCCTCTCATTGTTTTCGATTGAAAATCTACTCAGTCATGTTTATACTTGTTTACCGCATAACTCAGTTTTATGACTCTATTTTGATGCATATAAATATTTTGGGCCGAATGCCCTGTTTTACTGAAATGCCTGAGTGGCTTGAGAGGTTTATGACTGAGTGAGGCTGAGGGCCTAATTTGTGAGGATGACTTTGGATCGGGGCTGCCCGCCTGCAACATACTTTATTATTATGGCACGTGAGTTGTCCGTGCAGATTATAGCGCTTGGGCTGAAGGAGCCCTTCCGGAGTGTGTACACACCCCCAGTAAGCACAGGTACCTACTGAGTGCGAGTGCCGAGTGCTGAGTGACTGGGAGGCATGAGTGATTGTGAAGTATGCCCGAGTGGCAAGAGTGATTGTGAGGTATGCCCGAGTGGCAAGAGTGACTATGAGGTATGCCCGAGGGGCTGTATATGAGTGATGTTTTGCCCGAGGGGCTGTTTATGATTTCATCATTTTTTCTCACCTTTGCATTGATCCTTTGTTTGAAAAACTGTTGGAAAAATATCTTTAAATGATTTTTACTGGAACCGGGTTTAAACGAGATGATTTGATTCAAATACTGATTTTTAAAGCCTGTTGTACTTTACTGAGATTTCATGATATGAACGTTATATGCTTTATTGCTCGTCACTACTGTTCAGTCTTTATTTATTATTGTTACTTACTGAGTTGGCGTACTCACGTTACTCCCTACACCTTGTGTGCAGATTCAGGTGTAGCTGGACACGGTAACGGTTATTGAGTGTTCTAGTTGCAGATTTTTATTGGAGATAGCAAGGTAGTTGTTTGGCGATCGCAGCTCCTGCTCTTCTCCCTCTTATCTTCCTCTAGTTGTATTTAGCTATTTTTTAGGCTGAGTTGGCCTTGATGTTGTTAGACAGATTGTAGTAGATGCTCATGACTAGTGATACCCCGATGTCGGGCTTTTCTTTTTCGCACTTCTGTTTTCTTTGATTTGAACTCCTTAATTGAAGGTTTTATGTTAAATAGTATTGAAATTATCTTTGAAATGAAAATATCGGTTTGTTTGGAAATGAGTCGGCTTGCCTAGTTCCACGATAGGCATCATCACGACAGATTAGATTTTTGGGTCGTGACAGATTGGTATCAAAGCCTAGGTTACATAGGTCTCACGAGTCATGAGCGGGTTTAGTAGAGTCTTGCGGATCGGTACGGAGACGTCTGTACTTATCTTCGAGAGGCTGCATAACCTTTAGGAAACTCCACATTCTTGAATTCTTGTCGTGCAAATCTGTTGATTCTAGTAACTAAACATCTGTTGTTTCATTCTCTCACGGATGGTGAGGACTCGTACTACCGGTCAGGAGGGCCAGCCACCAGTACTACCAGCCAGGGCCGCGAGAGGCTGAGGCCGCGGTAGAGGCCGTGGTAGGGGCAGAGGTGCAGCCCGTACAACAGCTGGGGCAGTACCTGCAGATCCAGCAGCTGTCCCAGATCAGGACCAGGTTCTAGTTGTTGATGCACCAGCTCAGGCACCACCTGTGCCTAATGTGATTCCAGGCCTTCAGGAGGCCCTAGCTCAGATTCTAATAGCGTGTACTGGCCTTGCTCAGGCGGTCTCTATTTCTACATCTGTAGCCACTTCTCATGCTAGGGGAGGCACTCAGACTCCTGTCGCTCGCACACCCGAGCAGGTTATTCAGGGACTTCAGACATCGGAGGCACTACCAGCCCAGCCAATTATAGTTGCTCAGGATTATGTGGTTCCTGCTATGCCTGAGGATGATCAGCGTAGGTTAGAGAGGTTTGGGAGACTCCATCCACCACCTTTCAGTGGCACAGAGAGAGAGGATGCTCAGGAAATTTTGGGCAAGTGTCAGAGGATACTCCATACTGCTGGTATTTTGGAGACTTGTGGGGTCTCATTCACTACCTTTCAATTTTCTAGGGCTGCATTCAGATGGTAGGAGACTTACGAGAGGAGTAGGCCTGTTGGCGCAGCACCCCTTACTTGGCAGCAGTTCTCCGTGGTCGTTTTGGAGAAGTTCGTGCCTCGATCCCACAGAGAGGAGCTGCGCAGACAGTTTGAGCGGCTTCACCAGGGTGATATGTCTGTGACACAGTATGAGATGCGGTTCTCCGAGTTGGCCCGTCATGCGATCTGGTTGGTTCCCACAGAAAGGGAATGGGTCATGAGGTTTATTGATGGTCTCACTTATCAGCTACAGTTGCTCATGACCAGAGAGAGGGTTTCGGGTGCTACTTTTGATAAGGTTGTCGACATTGCTCTGCAGATTGAGATGGTTCCCGGTCAGGAGAGGGTTGAGAGGGAGGCCAAGAGGCTTCGTGGTTAGGGTGGATTCAGCGGTGCTCCTTTTGGGAGTCAGTTCCAGCACGGTAGAGGTCGTCATTTCAGGCAGGCTCAGTCAGCTCGGCCATTTAATCGGGGTGCATCATTTGGCCATGGTTCTCACAGTTCTCATCAGGGCCACTAATAACTTAGTGCCCTTCTAGTTCAGAGTTCGTCCCGTGCTCCACCTGTTCAGGGCTCTTCCATGCCAGGTTCTTCTACCAGTCATCCCGGTGCTAGGGGTTCCCTTAAGTTTCCACCGCCAGCACCAGGGAGTTGTTTTGAGTGTGGGGAGCTTGGGCATATGTGGAGGCAGTGTCCTCGTCACCATGGAGGTCTATCTCAGTAGAGGAGTCAGCCTCCGACTACAACACCAGTTACCTCACCACCCGCCCAGTCAGCTCGGGGTGGAGGTCAGTCAGCTAGGGGTCGTCCTAGAGGGGGAGGCAGATCAGAGGGTGGTCAGGCCCGTTTCTATACCCTCCCTACCAGACCAGATGTTGTTGCTTCAGATGCTGTGATTACAGGTATTGTCTCAGTTTGTCACAGAGATGCCTCAGTATTATTTGACCCCGGTTCCACGTATTCATATGTTTCCTCGTATTTTGCCCATTTTCTGGATATGCCCCGTGAGTCCTTAGTTTCATCTGTACATGTATCTACTCTTGTGGGCGATACTATTATTGTGAACCGCGTATATCGGTCATGTGTGGTGACTATTGGGGGTCTGGAGACCCAAGCGGATCTATTGTTGTTCAGTATGGTTGACTTTGATGTGATATTGGGTATGGATTGGTTATCTCCATGTCATGTTGTTCTAAATTATCATGCTAAGACAGTGACGTTAGCTATGTCGGGAATTCCGAGGGTTGAGTGGAGCGGTTCTGTAGATTATGTACCAAGTAGGGTGATTTCATATTTGAAGGTTCAACGCATGGTTGAGAAGGGTTGCCTATTTTTATTTGGCTTTTGTGAGGGATGTTAGTGCAGAGACTCCTGTTATTGAATCTGTTCCGGTGGTGCGTGATTTTTCGGATGTGTTTTCTGCAGACCTGTCGGGCATGCCGCCTGACAGGGATATTAACTTTGGTATTGATTTGGTGCCGGGCACTCAGCCCATTTCTATTCCACCGTATCGAATGGCACCAGCGGAGTTGAAGGAATTGAAAGAACAGATTCAGGAACTCATTGATAAGGGGTTTATTCGGCCTAGTGTGTCACCTTGGGGTGCACCAGTTCTATTTGTGCAAAAGAAGGATGGTTCCATGAGAATATGTATTTATTACAGGCAGTTGAGCAAGGTCACAGTCAAGAACAAGTATCCTTTGCCTCGTATTGATGATTTATTCGACCAACTTCAAGGAGCAAGGGTGTTCTCCAAGATCTATTTGAGGTCCGGTTATCACCAACTGAAGATTCGGGATTCAGATATTCTTAAGACATCTTTCAGGACCCGATATGGCCATTATGAGCTCTTGGTGATATCTTTTGGGCTGATCAATGCCCCAGCAGTGTTCATGCATTTGATGAACAGTGTATTCCACCCCCATTTGGACTCATTCGTCATTGTATTCATTGATTGTCACACCTTCTTTTTTCCGAGGGGGATAGGGGAATAAGGAGTTTTTCCAGTTAAAGTGACATAATTCGAAATGAGATTATTTATTATTCAGAGTCGCCACTTGGAATAATTTATGGTGTCCCAAGTCACCGGTTTATTTTGTAATCCCAAATCGAGGAAATTGACTCTATTTTTTATGGTCCACGAACACAAAAGACCGGGTAAGGAATTCTGTTAATCCGGAAGAAGGTGTGGGGCACTCCCGAGTTTTGTGGTTTTAGCACGGTCGCTCAACTATTAATAATTGGCCTAATTATCTGATTTAATACATATTTAAAACCTATTGTGCCTTTTTAAGTTCTAACCGCTTTTAATTATTTATGAAATTTATTTGAACAAGTCACAATGTCGCAACTCGTTTGTTTTGTACACATTGCAAACCGCGTCACGTGAAACGCACCTGCGATCTACAACATATTAATTTTATTATTATTTGAAGTTATGGTCGAGTCACGTAAAACGCACACTCGAATTGGGGATTACGTATCATGACTATGCCATGAGAATCGTACCCATAGTCACGATGATTTTATTACGTTCTTAGAGCAAACTACGAGGTTTAAAATGTATGTTGTCTAGATTTGAGACGAGTGTGAGGCCAGGAGTTATGGATATGATATTGTTGGAAAGAAATGTGATTTTAAACATTGAGATCACTTTTTTGGAAGAACTTGAATGTCCAAAGAATAAAGAATGCCTCACAATTGACAATTAACTAATACAGACATAGATTTTACAAGATGAGATAGTTGGCTAGAATTTAAACACAAAAGGCATACATGTAAAACATGCGGATTAAATTAATGTCACTCACAACTCAGTCTGGACGGCGAGAAATTTGAAGCTTAATTCATGATAATTCAAGGATAAACTCATGGCCCATTTTTAATCAAGCTCTAACCAATCCAAGTAAACTTATCCAAACCCCACAGTCCAGTAGCGCTAAAATCTCACAAATATTTAATTTCTAACAAGCAATACATGGCTCCGATATCTTCATAACTAGATTATGCCCATGGCCTACTTCAATTACCTTTGTAACAGTATAATAAACTTTGAATTGGATTGGTTAATAAGTAATAATTTAAGCATGACTAATGAAATCCAAAACAATGTCTACAAAGTAACGAGCATTCTTACCATAATTAAACATTTAGATATAGTAACAACATTCATAAGAAGAATAACTTTATTTACCAACCATACATCAATTTAAGGAGAATAAGCTGACAAGAGAAAGAATAGAAGTGGGCCTTAAATAATCTTTCAATTGACGAAAATTTCCAGCAAATTACAACGGACAGAATAACGCAGCTACGAGCAAAATTTGAAACGGCGGTCGAACTCGAACGGAATCACGGACCACACCTCGAACGTACTTCGAACGGCAACCTCACTTTAACTCGTTTGGGAATTATGTGATGATGTTGTGCACTAGAGGGATCCATTAATGCATAATTGTCTCTCTCTAAACAGCTTAATAACAATTTTAGAGCTTGAAACTGACCAATCCTCCAAACTGGTTTAATTTTGGGTGTTTCGGTAAGACAAAAGATAGGATTAAACTAAGAACTATTGAATAGAAGCAGAAGACAAATTTGAATTGTAAAAGAAAGGAAATCCCCCCATCCCCCCTTCTTTCGCTACTGCTTTCCAATTCCCTTTCTCCTTCCTTTGTTCCCTTAATCTCCCCTCCATTCCTTTTTCTTTCACTCTTTGCTTTCTTTTATTTTGTGCAGGTTGCGGGTGTTAGGAGTCTTTGGGGGGAGGGGGGGGTGCCGCTGGCTAGGGAGTGTAGGGATTAGGTTTTTATTTGTGAAAGAATTGGCTTTTATGTGGTAGGGTAAATGAGTATGGGCCATTGGATTAGATTAAATGAAAGGCTATGATTAAGGGAGGGGTTTTATGGGTGAGAAAAGGGTTTGGACTAAAAGGAATTGGGAAGAATGGCCATTTGTCTTGCTGGGCCACTAAAATCCAAAAATAAGCTCCCAATTGGTCCAAATTCAATTCTCTCATTGAATAAAAATAAAAATAAAAATACTACCAAAATATAATAATTAATCTTAGTTAATAAGAATAAATTATTAAAGTTATATATATAAAAATAAAAATATTTTTATTATTTTTTTAAATGTTATAAATATTATAAAATACTAATAAGCTAAAAAACCGTTATAAACTATTTTTGTGTTTTTTTTAAAACTTATGTTTTACAATTTAAAACTAAAAGTTGACTAAAATCCTATTAAAAATAAAAATAAGTAAATATTTTTAAAAGTTGCGCGGGTCAAAAATTACATGCTTATAGCTGCCCCTCTCTGCTTGGAAACATGCAGAGTTTTCGGAGCAAAGAACAATAAGCAACGTAATTGATTTATGACCCGATGCTTATTCAACACGAAACAAAGATTGATAAAAGATTGTGACCGAGCCCTGGTATCTGAGCTGCCTACATATCCTTGGTTATAAAGGAATTAGGCCACGTGTAGTTCAGAACTGAATGGAGTGATGTAGTGTGTGGAGAGGATGAGAGAGTCGAGTGAGGTACCGTTCCGTCGAGGTTCCAGTCCGCGGTCTTGTTATTACATCAAAATCAAAAACGGAAAAGACTAACTAAGTCTGTCAGCTATGAGTTACAAGATTCCTATCTATAAGTCTTCTGAAGCTTGATCTTGAATCTTGAATGGTTCTTCATGCAGACTTTTGATTTGAACCCTGATGCTTGCTAGCTGCAGGTGCAGATTCATCTTCTTTGGCTTCTTCGGATCAAGACCGGACATGCAGTGCTCGTGACTTCAGCCATGTCTTGAGCAGTTCACATCTTTCATCGGCTTCTGTATTTTGGATTCACTTCTCTTTTTTTTTCTTTTCTTTTATTCTAGATTGAAACTTCTTCCTTTGGTCATCTCGGACTGTCGACTCGCATTCTTGAGGCGAGCTTCTGCTACTTCTAACTTGAATTGAATTCTGAAATGACTTCCCTTGTTCTTCAGGTGGGTGTCTGCAACTGACTTGAAACTTGAAATGAATTCCCTCATTCTCCAGGTGGGCGCCTGCTACTACAGCAAAACGGAAACAACAAAAGAAACCTTTTCTGCCCCAGTTTACACTAGGAAGATTTGTGAGTTATTAGCAGAACTATAAATCACCTATGCTATTGATGAAGGATGCAATGATGAGAGTAAAATTAAAGACTCGACTAGGATGTGCGTCTCCTGTGAGTAAAACCAAGAAAATTTAGACTAGCAAATGCGTCTGCTAACAAAAAACCTGAATGACCCAAACTAGGAAGTGCATCTCCTAGATGTGAAACTTGAATGAACCAAATTAGGAAGTGCGTCTCCTAGGGGCGAAATCTTAATTTAGGAAGTGCGTCTCCTAAAAGTATATCCTGAAAGACCCAGATTAGGAAGTGTGTCTCCTAGGGGTGAAACCTTTAACCTAAAATTAGGAAGTGCGTCTCCTAAAGAAATAAAAATCTGAAAAAACCAAACTAGGAAGTGTGTCTTCTAGATTTGAGATTGAGCTTGAGGAAAACTATAAACTAAGCTTGACTAAACTAAAAACTGGCCCTATTCTCCAGGCGGGACCCCTAATTTCAAGAAAACTAAAGATTGATAACTTAAGAAAACTAAAAATTGACCTTCTTTTTTAAAAAAAAAATAAAATCCAGACTTCCCTTTTTTTTTAAAATTATTATCCTAGGAGAAAATTCATCAGACTAGGTTTTAATCTTAGGAGAAAGATTCATCAGACTAAGACTTCTATCCTAGGAGAAAGTTCATCAAACTAAGACTTCGATCCTAGGAAAAAAATTCATCAGACTAAGACTTTGTATCCGAGGAGAAAATTCATCAGACTAGGTCCTTTTTTTTTGTTATCTTAGGAGAAAGATTTATCAGACTAAGATTTCTATCCTAGGAGAAAGTTTATCAGACTAGGTCTTTTTTTATTATCTTAGGAGAAAGATTCATCAGATTAAGACATTTATCCTAGGAGAAAATTCATCAGAGTAGGTTTTCTATCTTAGGAGAAGGATTCATCAGACTAAGATTTTGTTATCTTAGGAGAAAGATTCATCAGACTAAGATTTTTATCCTAGGAGAAAGTTCATCAGACTAGGCCTTTTTTTTATTATCTTAGGAGAAAGATTCATCAGACTAAGACGTTTATCCTAGGAGAAAATCCATCAGACTAGGTTTTCTATCTTAGGAGAAAGATTCATCAGACTAAGATTTTGATCCTAGGAGAAAGTTCATCAGACTAGGTCCTTTTTTTTTGTTATCTTAGGAGAAAGATTCATCAGACTAAGATATCTATCCTAGGAGAAAATTCATCAGACTAGGTTCTCTATCTTAGGAGAAAAATTCATCAGACTAAGATTTCTATCCTAGGAGAAAATTCATCAGACTAGGTTCTCTATCTTAGGAGAAAGATTCATTGGACTAAGATTTTGATCCTAGGAGAAAGTTCATCAGACTAGGTCCTTTTTTTTTGTTATCTTAGGAGAAAGATTCATCAGACTAAGATTTCTATCCTAGGAGAAAATTCATCAGACTAGATTTTCTATCTTAGGAGAAAAATTCATCAGATTAAGATTTTGATCCTAGGAGAAAGTTCATCAGACTAGGTCCTTTTTTTTGTTATCTTAGGAGAAAGAGTCATCAGACTAAGATTTCTATCTTAGGAGAAAGTTCATCAGACTAAGATTTCTATCTTAGGAGAAAGTTCATCAGACTGGGTCTTCTATCTTAGGAGAAAGTTCATCAGACTGGGTCTTCTATCTTAGGAGAAAGATTCATCAGACTAAGTTTTCTTATCTTAGGAGAAAGATTCATTAGACTAAGATTTTGATCCTAGGAGAAAATTCATCAGACTAGGTCTTTTTTTTTGTTATCTTAGGAAAAAGATTCATCAGACTAAGATTTCTATCCTAGGAGAAAATTTATCAGTTTTAAAAGTGGTGATCGGTTTGTGGCCTTGAGTCTTGGGCAGCTTGGCTTTTGCTCAATCAGCTTGAGTCAGTTTCGAGAGACATTTTACTCTACATCAACCCTGATTGTTTCATACCCAGTACCATTTGTATTTGTGGCTCAGTCAGCCTTATCTCAAAAAAGAGATTTCTTTTCTTGGATAACCTTTTCTGATATCTTGAATGGCTTTGCTTTTGGAGCAATTTGTCTGTCAGAGAGAATCACAACTGGTAAGAGCCTTTTGCACGATGTGCACACTTCATAGTCATTGTTCGGTACTACAGAGAATTTCTGATTAACCTTGAGGTTATCTTTGCTTGCTTTACCCGAATAGGCTGACAAGAGTCTTTTGGGGGGGAAGCCTTTGCATGAATCCTCAATGCATGTTGACTGTAAAAACTGAGTGTGCTGGCCAAATTTACTTTGTGCAACTGAAAAGCTGGTAGCAGATTTTGAAATCATTTCTTTCTTGTTTTGACAAGGACTGACTCAGAGTGAAGGACACAGTTATGTAAAGAAATAAGTATTAACAAGAAATGCCCCTATCAGAAGGACAAAAGGAAGAGTTTTTTTTTCTTTTTCTTTTTTTTTTTTATTTTTATTTTACGGTAACTAGCCTTAATGATCATGACATGCATTTTGGACTTAATGGCCGATCTACCAAACTAATCCAATCTTTCCTTTTACCATTCTTATGACCTTTGAAGTCGGGCTTGCTCGTGCCAATCCTTTGCATCAACTTCATGACTCACTTTCGACTAGTGGTGCCCCGAGGGGTTTTCACCAACAAGTCTCTCTCATTTATTCATCTCTGCTTACCGTCGTCTTACAGTGCCCGTGAGGGTTTTTACTAGTAAGACTCTTTTTTTTGTGAGCAACTTGATAGTGTTCTATGTCGTGTGACAACTGCTGCTCTTTGCATGCGTCTCTTGGCATTCTTGAAGGCATATCGGGAGGTCTTTATTTGGAAGGTTTTTGGATAGGGTTGGAAAGAAGGGTCGGCGTGGAGGCTCTAAGTAGACTCAATATGATGGGTTGTACACTTTACAACTCTTGGAATTGACTCTTTCAAAAGTGAAATAAAATGTTTGCCCCAGTTTCTGATACTGGGGATTTTTACCTTTTTTTTTGAATTCTTATTTGGTTGGACCGAACCGTGTAAGGCTGCCTACGTATCCTTTTTTTAAAGGAATCAGGTCTAACGTAGTTCAAACATCTGACCTAACTAAATTTTTTCATCTTTTTTTTTGTCTCTTTTTTTTCTTTTCTTTTTTTTTTCAAAACAAGCTGCCCCGACTTTTATTTTCTGGGGGCATGGGCCTTTGACTGTTTTTTTTTTCTTTTTTTTTTACTTGAACTTTCTAAGAGTTGCCCCAATTTGTACTATTGGGGCATGGACTTTTATTTTGTTTTTGTTTTTTGACTTTTGACTCTAAATTTGATTCCAAAAGAGGGTGGTCAAAGGAAATAATACAGGCTCAAAAAGGGTAACAAATGGTATAAAGTATTTGGGTAGCAGAAAAAGGGCCTCCCGGCCTCGAGAATGCCAATCATATTAGTCCTTCACAATTACAATATTGATGAACATGTCTGTCTTCTTGGGTCTTTTTCAGTGTAAAGCTGTATGAGCAATACTTTCCTCACAATGAATAACCCCTATAAGTTTGGATGACTTTTTATTGGGTTTTCTCTTGATGTAGAAGATTCATTTTGCCACTAAACTGATCCATTTCAAGTTGTCTGAAATACACCTTCTTTTGAAAACACTTTGTCTTTTAGTGCTACACAGACTTCAACCCGTCCGATCATCCTTAAGCCTGATCTCCTCAATGATTCAAAAGGTAGAGATCCTTAACTATTATGAGCATAACTGATTTTGTTCCATGTAAACTTGGTTCATGCTTATTTTCCAAATGTTTCATGTCTCTATTCATCTTCAAAAGTGTCTCTATCTCACGTTTATCCAATTCAAGACTAAATTAGTTTTATAAGGTCTGGCCAAAATTTTCGCATGCATGTCATGTCACTAGAACTAGCGCAAAAAGAATTGTGCAAAAAAATGGACACCAAATGACTAACTACTTTTTATTGAATAAAGGATAGCAGGGTTCAATCACAAAAAGAAGAAGAAAAGACGACAAAATAAGCTATCATGGCCAAAAGAGGAGTGACTTTCCAGTTACTAAGTGGCATCTTAGCCACATTCGCACATCAGCATTACTACGGCATTTAACCATGTTGATTGTTTTGGATTCAACACTCAAATTTTGACAATCACCCCACGCAGGCCATGTCCTATTGCTCAAATCTGGTAAAGTCAACCCCACATTTGCCTCCATTTTCGATTTTTCACCGCCAAATTGGCTACTCGCCTTTTCGTGACCTTAGATCAACAACAATGGTGCTTGTTCCATTGGTTGAGAAGATGCTTTTATTTCCGAGAGATCTTGGATTGTTTTTGTGACTTGCCATCGCAAAACAACAAACCGACCACCTTTGACTAGCTTTTATTTCAAAACAACAAGCATGTTAGAATAAACGCTCTTTTTTTCCTTTTTCTCTTTTTTTTCTTTTTATTTTTTTTAAAATCATTCGATCGAACCTGATGTGGGTTGCCTACGTATCATGTTGGAACATGAATCAGATATTGTGTAGTTCGAAAAAATCAGGAATAAAGGAAATAAATTAACTCTTTTTTTGAATTTTGGATGTTTTTTTTTGTTGGGAATTTTTGAAAAGAAAGATTTCTAAAGAAGAAAGAAAATATTTTTCTTTGAATTTTGATTTTTTTTTTCGTAGAAAGACTTCTAAAGAAGAAAAAAAAAATATTTATGGATTTTGTTTTGATTTTCTTTTTCGAATGAAAGACTTCTAAAAAGAAAGAAAATATTTTTGGTTTTAAATTTTTTTATTTGGAATTTTCTAAGGAAAGACTTCTAAGGAAGAAATTAAAAGAAAATATTTTTGGATTTTTTGAAAATTGGTGGCCGGAACCGATGAAGTTTGCCTACGTATCTCACATCCGATAAGAATCAGACCCGCGTAGTTCGTCCAGTTTTTCAGGATCGGAGAAAATGTCATTTTTGAAAATTTGGACTCATTTGCGACAACCTTTTAAAAATTCGGCAGAGTTTCAAGATCTTTTTTCTTCTTTTTTTTTCAAATACCGGTATTTTCAGGAACCGAGTCAATTTTCTCTCTCCAATTTTTCTTGATTTTCTTTTCCTATTCTAGAATCCAATCAACATGCAAGTCAAACAAACAAATACACAAGTAGCGCGTAAGATGTATCAGGATGGTCTTTTAATTTGGGGTACACCTGTCCTAGAAGGACCCAACCCCTGTGTTGAATCCCCAAAGTCAAATGCACGTGATGCAAACAAGCGTATCTACTAGGGATCTGGTATGAGGTTATGTTATTCTAGGTTTTAAACCTGGGTGTATTGTTCTAGACCTGGCTTACCCGAGCGAATAACTCGAGCGAGGGGGCAACATACCGGGAACCAAAAGGCCATCCGACTTTGTAACTGATCCGATCCTCGTTCTAAAATTATTGATATGACACTCTAACAGAAAAGAAGCCACGCCAGCGTGCGCTTCCCAGAAGATTTAGAAGACTCAGAGAGAAGAAGGGTGTCGTAACAGTTTATATACAGTTCACAGAATATCAAAGCGGTAAATGAGCGGCAATTAGCACATTAGGCCCAAATACGTAATATCAGACAATCACAAGAAAGCCAAGCATAACAGTTATTCTAAGCTCGAATTCTGAACCCTAAACCAGAAGTTCTGGGTTCTTTTTCCCCAGCAGAGTCGCCAAAGCTGTCACACCTCCTTTTTCCCGATGGGGATAGGGAAATAGGGAGTTTTTTTTAATTAAAGTGACATAATTCGAAATAAGATTATTTATTTATTAAAAGTCTCCACTTGAAATAATTTATGGTGTCCCAAGTCACCGGTTTATTTTTGTAATCCCAAATCGAGAAAATTGGCTCTATTTTTTATGGTCTGCGAACAGAAAAGATCGGGTAAGAAATTCTGTTAATCCGGGAGAAGGTGTGGGGCACTTCCGAGTTCCGTGCTTTTAGTACGGTCGCTCAACTATTAATAATTGGCCTAATTATCTGATTTAATACATATTTAAATCTTATTGTGCATTTTTAAGTTCTAACCGCTTTTAATTATTTATGAAATTTGTTTGAACAAGTCGCAATGTCGCAACTCGTTTGTTTTGTACACATTGCAAACCATGTCATGTGAAACGCACCCGCGATCTACAACATGTTAATTTTATTATTATTTGAAGTTATGATCAAGTCACGTGAAACGCACACTCGAATTGGGGATTACGTATCATGACTATGCCACGAGAATCGTACCCATAGTCACGATGATTTTATTACGTGCTTAAAGCAAACTACGAGGTTTAAAATATATGTTGTCTAGATTTGAGACGAATGTGAGGCCAAGAGTTATGGATATGATGTTGTTGGAAAGAAATGTGATTTTAAACATTGAGATCACTTTTTTGGAAGAACTTGAATGTCCAAAGAATAAAGAATGCCTCACAATTGACAATTAACTAATACAGACATAGATTTTACAAGATGAGATAGTCGGCTAGAATTTAAACACAAAAGGCATACATGTAAAACATGCGGATTAAATTAATGTCACTCACAACTCAGTCTGGACGGCGAGAAATTTGAAGCTTAATTCATGATAATCCAAGGATAAACTCATGGCCCATTTTTAATCAAGCTCTAACCAATCCAAGTAAACTTATCCAAACCCCACAACCCAGTAGCGCTAAAATCTCACAAATCTTTAATTTCTAACAAGCAATACATGGCTCCGATATCTTCATAACTAGATTATGCCCATGGCCTACTTCAATTACCTTTGTAACAGTATAATAACCTTTAAAGTGGATTGGTTAATAAGTACTAATTTAAGCATGACTAATGAAATCCAAAACAATATTTACAGAGTAACGTGCATTCTTACCATAATTAAACATTTAGATACAGTAACAACATTCATAAGAAGAATAACTTTATTTAACAACCATACATCAATTTAAGGAGAATAAGCTAACAAGAGAAAGAATAGAAGTGGACCTTAAATAATCTTTCAATTGACGAAAATGTCCAGCAAATTACAATGGACAGAATAACGCAGCTACGAGCAAAATTTGAAACGGCGGTCGAACTCGAACGGAATCACGGACCACACCTCGAACGTACTTCGAATGACAACCTCACTTTAACTCGTTTGGGAATTTGGTGATGATGTTGTGAACTAGAGGGATCCATTAATGCATAATAATCTCTCTTTGAACATCTTAATAACAATTTTAGAGCTTGAAACTGACCAATCCTCCAAACTGGTTTAATTTTGGGTGCTTCGGTAAGACAAATGACAGGAGTAAATTAAGAAATGTTGAATAGAATCAGAAGACAAGCCTAGAAAATTGCTACTGTTTCGTGACCTCCATTTTTTGCTATTCTAATTCCCGAATTCTCTTAGTCTCCTCTGTTCTATTTCACTTTATCCGTTCCTTTTTCTTTCACTCTTTGCCTTCTTTTTTGTTTTCTTTTTGCAGGTTGCGGCTGCTTGAGTCTTTTTGTGTCTGAAGTGGGGGAATTAGCTTAGGGTTTTTGGATGTTAATTTAGTTTTTATATGGTAGTGGGGAGTGAGTATTAGCTCTTGGATGAAAGTAGATTAATGGCTATGATTAAGGAAGGGTTTTGATGGGTGAGAAAAGGGTTTGGGCTAAAAGGGATTGGAAAGAATGGTCATTTGTCTTGCTGGGCCACTAAAATTCAAAAATAAGCTCCCAATTGGCTCAAATTCAATTCTCTCATTGAATAAAAATAAAAATAAAAATACTACCAAAATATACTAATTAATCTTAGTTAATAAGAATAAATTATTAAAGTTATATATATAAAAATGAAAATATTTTTAGTATTTTTTTAAATGTTATAAATATTATAAAATACTAATAAGCTAAAAAACGTTATAAAACTATTTTTGTGTTTTTTTTTAAACTTATGTTTTACAATTTAAAACTAAAAGTTGACTGAAATCCTATTAAAAATGAAAATAAGTAAATATTTTTAAAAGTTGTGCGGGTCAAAAATTACGTGCTTACATTGATGACATCCTGGTGTACTCTCGTAGCCAGGAGGAGCACGCTCAGCATTTGAGGATTGTATTACAGAGATTGAGAGAGGAGGAGCTTTATGCAAAGTTCTCCAAGTGTGAGTTTTGGCTCAGTTCAGTAGCATTCTTGGGGCACGTGGTGTCCAGTGAGAGTATTCAGGTGGATCCGAAGAAGATAGAGGTGGTTCAGAGTTGGCCTAGACCATCCTCAGCCACATAAATTAGGAGCTTTCTTGGTTTGGCGGGTTATTACCGTCGCTTTGTGGAGGAATTTTCATCTATTGCATCACCCTTGACCAAATTGACCCAAAAGGGTGCTCTATTCAGGTGGTCGGATGAATGTGAGGAGAGCTTTCAGAAGCTCAAGACTGCTTTGACCACAGCTCCAGTGTTAGTTCTTCCATCAGCTTCAGGTTCTTACACCGTGTATTGTGATGCCTCGAGGATAGGCATTGGTTGTGTTTTGATACAGGAGGGTAGGGTGATTGCCTATGCCTCGCACCAGTTAAAGACCCATGAGAAGAACTATCCTGTCCATGATCTTGAGTTAGCAACCATTGTTCACGCCTTGAATATTTGGCGTCATTATTTGTATGGGGTTCATTGTGAGATCTATACTGATCACCGGAGTCTGCAGTATCTGTTAAAGCAGAAGGATCTTAATTTGTGTCAGCGGAGATGGTTGGAGCTTCTTAAGGACTATGATATCACTATTTTGTACCATCCGGGGAAGGCCAATGTGGTGGCCGATGCTTTGAGTCGTCGGGAAGAGAGTTTGGGGAGTTTAACATATCTTTCAGCAGCAGAGAGACCTTTGGCATTGGATGTTCAGGCCTTAGCGGGCCATCTTATCATATTGGATATTTCGGAGCATAGTCGGGTATTGGCTTGTGTGGTCTCCAAGTCTTTTCTTTATGACCGTATCAGGGAGCGTCAGTATGATGACCCCCACTTGCTCGTTCTTCAGGACAGGGTTCGGAGAGGTGATGCTAGGGATGTGACTATTGGTGATGATGGCGTGCTGAGAATGCATGGCCGGATATGTGTGCCTAATGTAGATGGGCTTCGAGAGTTGATTCTTGAGGAGGTCCACAGCTCGCGGTATTCCATCCATCCAGGTGCCGCAAAGATGTACCAGGATTTGAGGCAGCACTATTGGTGGAGGCGGATGAAGAAGGATATAGTTGGGTTTGTGGCTAGGTGTCTCAACTGTCAGCAGGTTAAGTATGAGCATCAGAGACGAGGTGGCTTGCTTCAGAGATTAGATATCCCAGAGTGGAAGTGGGAGCGGATCACCATGGACTTTGTAGTTGGGCTCCCACGAACTTCGAGGACATTCGATGCTATTTGGGTTATTGTGGATTGGCTGACCAAGTCAGCGCACTTCATTCAAGTTGGTACTACTTACTCTTCAGAGCGGTTTGCTGAGATTTACATCCGAGAGATCATCCGCCTGCATGGTGTCCCAGTTTCCATCATTTCAAATAGGGTTACTCAGTTCACATCACAGTTTTGGAGGGCCGTACAGCGAGAGTTGGGTACTCAGGTTGAGTTGAGCACAGCTTTTCCCCCTTAGATGGACGGGCAGTCCGAGCGCACTATTAAGATATTGGAGAACATGTTGCGTGCTTGTGTCATTGACTTTGGGGGTTCAGGGACCAGTTTCTGCCACTCACGGAGTTTGCATATAACAATAGTTATCAGTCGAGTATTCAGATGGCTCCGTACAAGGCTTTATATGGGAGGAGGTGTAGATCTCCAGTTGGATGGTTTGAGCCGGGTGAGGCTAAGCTCTTAGGTACAGATTTGGTCCAGGACGCATTAGATAAGGTGAAATTGATTCAGGAGCGGCTTCGCATAGCGCAGTCTAGGCAGAAGAGCTACGCGGATGGGAAGGTCCATGATGTGTCTTTTATGGTTGGGGAGAAGGTCTTACTGAAGGTATCACCCATGAAGGGTGTTATGAGGTTTGGGAAGAGGGGCAAGTTGAGCCCCCGATTTATTGGGCCTTTTGAGGTACTTCAGAGGATAGGAGAGGTGGCTTATAAGCTTGCCTTATTACCCAGCTTGTCGAGTGTGCATCCAGTGTTTCATGTTTCCATGCTCCGGAAGTATATTGGAGATCCATCCCATGTTTTGGATTTTAGCACGGTTCAGTTGGAGGGTGATATGACTTATGATGTGGTGCTGGTGGCTATTTTGGATCGGCAGGTTCGAAGGTTGAGGTCAAAGAATATAGCTTTAATGAAGGTGCAATGGAGAGGTCAGCCTGTGGAGGAGGCCACCTGGGAGACCGAGCGGGAGATGCCGAGCAGATATCCACGCCTATTCGAGACTCCAGGTATGTTTCTAGACCCGTTCGAGGACAAACAGATGTTTAAGAGGGGGAGGATATAACGACCCGGTCGGTCGTTTCGAGAGTTATAGCCCCGTTTTCCCCATTTCTACTTCTTTCTATGTTATTCAGCTATAGTATGTTATATCGGGTGTAACGACCCGGCTAGTCGTTTTGAGAGTAATAGCCCTGATCCCCTATTAACTGTTTCTCCCAAATCTTTTTCTGCTATTGTGACTTGCCGGGATGATTGGTTTTGAGTTTCGGAGTATTTTGGGATACTTAGTCCCTAAATGAGAGCGTAAGCCTTAGGATTTGGAGCGTAGTTGGAACTAGGCAATCCGACTCGTTTCCAAAACAAACCGATATTTTTATTTTAAAGATAATTTCAAGGTTATTTAACATAAAAACCTTCGTAAATGAGTTCCAATCAAAATAAAAGTGCGGAAGGAAAAGCCCGACATCGGGATGTCACTAGTCATGAGCATCTGCTACAATCTGTCTAACAATATCAAGGCTAACTCAGCCTGGAAAATAGCTAAATACAACTAGAGGAAGATAAGAGGGAGAAGAGCAGGGGCTGCGATTGCCAAACAACTACCTTGCTATATCCAAGAAAATCTGCAACCAGAACACTCAATAACCGCTACCGTGACCAGCTACACCTGAATCTGCTCACAAGATGCAGGGAGTAATGTGAGTACGCCAACTCAGTAAGTAACAACAATAAATAAAGACTGAGCAGTAGTGACGAGCAATAAAGCATATAACATTCATATCGGAAAATCTCAGTAAAATACCACATGCTTTTAAAAATCAGGATTTAAATCAAAACATCTCGTTTAACCCAGTTCCAGTAAAAATCATTTAAAGATATTTTTCAACAGTTTTCAGATAGAGGAAAAATGCAAAGGTGAGGAAAAATGATGAAATCATAAACAGCCCCTCGGGCAAACCTCATAATCACTCTTGCCACTCGGGCATACCTCACAATCACTCTTACCACTCGGTCATACCTCACAATCACTCATGCCTCCCAGTCACTCAGCACTCGGCACTCGGCACTCGCACTCAGTAGGTACCTGTGCTCACTGGGGTGTGTACAGACTCCGGAGGGGCTCCTTCAGCCCAAGCGCTATAATCTGCACGGACAACTCACGTGCCATAATAATAAAGTATGCTGCAGGCGGGCAGCCCCGATCTACACTCATCCACACAAATCAGGCCATTGACCTCACTCAGTCATAAACCTCTCAAGCCACTCGGGCATTTCAATAAAACAGGGCATTCGGCCCAAAACATTTATATGAATCAAAATAGAGTCATAAAACAGAGTTATGCGGTAAACAAGTATAAACATGACTGAGTATAGATTTTCAATCGAAAACAATGAGAGGATGGTAAGAAACAGCCCCTAAGGGTCCAAACAGCATTGGTGCAAGGCCCAAACATGGCATTCAGCCCAATTTACAGAAATTCTTTCTAAAACATATAAGTATCATATGGTTTCAACAAAGTATGCAACTTTACAGTTGCTACGGGATGGACCAAGTCACAAATCCCCAATAGTGTACGCCCACACGCCCGTCACCTAGCATGTGCGTCACTAAAAATAGTAGAATGATACAAAATCTGGGGTTTCATACCCTCAAGACTAGATTTACAATCGTTACTTACCTCAAACCGGTCAAATCTCTACCCCGCAATTCTCTTGACTCTAGACTCGGCCTCCAAATGCTCCAAATCTATTCACAATCAGTATAATACCATTAATATACGCTAATGGAATGAATTCCACAAGAAAATCTTCAAAATTAGACCAAACCCCGAAATTGGCTCAAATCGACCCCCCGGCCCACGTCTCGAAATCCGACAAAATCTACAAAACTAGAAAGCTCATTCACTCACTAGTCTAACCATACCAAATTCATCAAAATCTGACATCGTTTGGTCTTCAAATCCTTAAATTACTTTCCAAAAATTCCAAGCCCTAACCCCTCATTTTCACTAATTACCATGATTAAACAACGAAAAATCACCATATATACAAGTATTAGTGCTCAAGTAACTTACCTCAACGAAACCCCCTTGATTCCCTCTTCAAATCTCTCCCAAAATCTCCAAAAACCTAATAAAAATGTTGAAGAATGCACCAAAATCGCGAAGGGTTCTATTTATGGTTTATGCCCAGGTTTTTCGTACCTGCGGCCATTTTCTCGCACCAGCGCGACCGCACCTGCGGTCCAAGGAGCCGCACCTGCGCAACTCACTTAATCCCCCAGCTTCCCACCTGCGGACACCTTTCTCGCATCTGCGCCTGCAAGTCTTGCTTCTGTGAGGTCGCACCTGCGGACTCCCCACCGCAGGTGCGAAAACACCAGAACCAGCAAACAAAATCAGAAATTCCTCTAAGTCCAAGCTTTCACCCGTTAAGCATCCGAAACACACCTGAGGCCCCGGTGACCTCGACCAAACATACCAACCAATCCTAAGACACCATACGAACTTAGTCGAGCTCTCAAATCCCATCAAACAACGCAAAAATCACGAATCACCCTCCAATTCAATTTTAAAAAACTTGAAACTTCAAAATTCTACAATCGATGTCGAAACCTATCAAATCACGTCCGATTGACCTCAAATTTTGCGCACAAGTCATAATCAACATTACAGACCTACTCCAACTTCCGGAATCGGAAAACGACCCCAATATCAAAAAATTTCACTACCGGCCCAAAACTCCAAAAATTCGACTTTCGCCATTTCAAGCCTAAATGAGCTACGAACCTCCAAAACACAATCCGGACATGCTCCTAAACCCAAAATCACCTAACGGAGCTAACGGAACTGACAGAATTCCATTCTGGAGTCATCTTTACATAGTTCCAACTATGGTCTAAATACTAAGGCTTAAGCTCTCATTTAGGGACTAAGTGTCCCAAAACACTCCGAAACTCAAAACCAATCATCCCGGCAAGTCACAATAATAGAAAAAGATTTGGGGAAAATAGTTAATAGGGTATCGGGTCTATTACTCTCAAAACGACCGGCCGGGTCATTACATCCTCCCCCTCTTAAAACAATCGTTCGTCCTCAAACGAGTATAAAGGCATACCTGAAACTATGAAAAGATGAGGGTACTGGCTGCGTATATCCTTCTCGGTCTCCCAAGTCGCCTCCTCGACCGGCTGACCCCTTCACTAGGCCTTTACTGAAGCAATATTCTTTGACCTTAGCTTTCTGACCTGCTTGTCCAAAATGGCTACTGGCTCCTCAACATAAGATAGATCTTTGTCCAACTGGATAGAGCTGAAATCCAATACATGAGTCGGATCACCGTGATACTTCCGGAACATAGACACGTGGAATACCGGGTGAACTCCTGCTAGGCTGGGAGGCAAGGCAAGCTCATAAGCAACCTCCCCAACTCACCGCAATATCTCAAAAGGACCAATGAACCTCGGGCTCAGCTTGCCCTTCTTCCCGAACCTCATGACACCCTTCATAGGCGATACCCGAAGCAAGACCCGCTCACTAACCATAAATGCCAAATCATGAACCTTACGGTCTGCATAACTCTTCTGCCTGGACTGGGCTGTGCGAAGTCTCTCCTGAATCACCTTCACCTTAACCAGAGCATCCTGGACCAAATCTGTACCCAACAATCAGGCCTCACCCGGCTCAAACCATCCCACTGGGGACTGGCACTGCCTACTATACAAAGCCTCATACGGTTCCATCTGAATGTTGGACTGTTAACTGTTGTTGTAAGCGAACTCTCCAAGTGGCAAGTATCGGTCCCATGATCCTCCAAACTTCATCACACAGGCACTGAGCATATCCTCAAGAATTTGAATTGTGCACAGGGGTTAGTTTTGGGTCGTAACATCAGGTTAGTTGGTTCGGGACCGGAGTGATTTCAGAGTGAATTGAGACATCTATTAAGTAGAAACTTAAGTTGGAAAAGTCAACCGAATGTTGACCTATGTGTAAACGATCTTGGATTTGAATTCTGATGGTTCCGTTAGCTCCGTTAGGTAATTTTGGACTTGGGAGTGTGTCCGCAATGTGATTTGGAGGTCCGTGGTAGAATTAGGCTTGAATTGACGAAATTGGAAATTTGGCGATTTCGGTCAGCAGTGAAAAACTTGATATCGGGATTAGAATGGAATTACGGAAGTTGGAGTAGGTTTGTTGTGTCATTTGTGATGTGTGTCCAAAATTTGAGGTCATTCGGACGTGGTTTGGTTGGTTTCGGCATCGGTTGCCGAATTTGGAAATTTAAAAGTTCTTAGGCTTGAATCCGAGGGTATTTTGGTGTTTGGATATTGTTTTGAGTGATTCGAAGGTTTGACTAAGTTTTTATGTTGATATATAACTTGTTTATATTTTTGGTTGAGGTCCCGAGGGCCTCGGGGTGATTCCGGGTAGTTAACGGATTGTCAAAGTTGGAATTTGCAGCTGGAGCTGCTGCTACTGCTATTTTCGCACCTGCGGAAGAAAGCCTCGTAGGTGCGAATGGGTAGTGCGTAGGTGCGGGCAATGCTGGACTAGGCAGGTTGCGCAGGTGCGAGTTGGAGGTCGCATCTGCGAGCCCGCAAGTGCGAAACCTGGGGCGCAGATGCGGAGAAGGGAATGCTGGGCAGGCTTCGCAGAAGCGGAGGAAAATCCTTCGCAGGTGCGACGATGTTGCCGCAGATGTGGAGCCTGGGCGCATAAGTGAGTTGCGCAGGTGCGGCTCCTTGGACCGCATGTGCGGTCGCGCGGGTGCGAGAAAATGGCCGCAGTTGCGAAAAACCTGGGCATAAACCATAAATAGAACCCTTCGCGATTTTGGTGCATTCTTCACCATTTCTATTCGGTTTTTGGAGCTTTGGGGAGAGATTTGAAGCGGGAATCAGGGGGTTTCGTTGAGGTAAGTCACTTGAGCCCTAAAACTTGTATATATGGTAATTTTCCGTTGTTTAATCATGGTAATTAGTGAAAATGAGGGGTTAGGGCTTGGAAATTTTGGAGAGTAATTTAAGGATTTGAAGGACCAAACGATGTCGGATTTTGATGAATTTAGTATGGTTAGACTCGTGAGTGAATGAGCTTTCTAGTTTTGTAAATTTTGTCAGATTTCGAGATGTGGGCCCTGGGGCGGGTTTGAGCCAATTTCGGATTTTGGTCTAATTTTGAAGCTTTTCTTGTGGAATTCATTCCATTAGCGTATATTGATGATATTGTAATGATTGTGAATAGATTTGGAGCATTTGGAGGCCGAGTCCAGAGGCAAGAGCATTGCGGGGTAGAGATTTGACCGGTTTGAGGTAAGTAACGATTGTAAATCTAGTCCTGAGAGTATGAAACCCCGGATTTTGTATCATTCTACTATTTTTAGTGACGCACATGCTAGGTGACGGGCGTATGGGCGTGCACTATTGGGGATTTGTGACTTGGTCCGTCCCGTAGCAACTGTAAAGTTTCATACTTTGTTGAAACCATATGATACTTATACGTTTTAGAAAGAATTTCTATAAATTGGGTTGAATGCCATGTTTGGGCCTTGCGCCAATGCTATTTGGACCCTTAGGGGTTGTTTCTTACCATCCTCTCATTGTTTTCGATTGAAAATCTATACTCAGTCATGTTTATACTTGTTTACCGCATAACTCTGTTTTGTGACTCTATTTTGATGTATATAAATGTTTTGGGCCGAATGTCCTGTTTTACTGAAATGCCCAAGTGGCTTGAGAGGTTTATGACTGAGTGAGACCGAGGGCCTGATTTGTGAGGATGAGTGTGGATCGGGGCTGCCCGCCTGTAGCATACTTTATTATTATGGCACGTGAGTTGTCCGTGCAAATTATAGAGCTTGGGCTGAAGGAGCCCTTCCGGAGTCTGTACACACCCCCAGTGATTGTTGGTACCTACTGAGTGCGAGTGCCGAGTGCTGAGTGCTAAGTGACTGGGAGGCATGAGTGACTATGAAGTATGCCCGAGTGGCAAGAGTGATTATGAGGTATGCCCGAGTGGCAAAAGTGATTGTGAGGTATGTCCGAGTGGCAAGAGTGACTGTGAGGTATGCCCGAGGGGCTGTATATGAGTGATGTTTTGCCCGAGGGGCTGTTTATGATTTCATCATTTTTTTCTCACCTTTGCATTGATCCTTTATTTGAAAAACTATAGGAAAAATATCTTTAAATAATTTTTACTGGAACCGGGTTTAAACGAGATGATTTGATTCAAATACTGATTTTTAAAGCCTGTTGTACTTTACTGAGATTTCATGATATGAATGTTATATGCTTTATTGCTCGTCACTACTGCTCAGTCTTTATTTATTATTATTACTTACTGAGTTGGCGTACCCACGTTACTCCCTGCACCTTGTGTGCAGATTCAGGTGTAGCTGGACACGGTAACGGTTATTGAGTATTCTGGTTGTAGATTTTTATTGGAGATAGCAAGGTTGCTATTTGGCGATCGCAGCCCCTGCTCTTCTCCCTCTTATTTTCCTCTAGTTGTATTTAGCTATTTTCTAGGCTGAGTTAGCCTTGATATTGTTAGACAGATTGTAGTAGATGCTCATGACTAGTGACATCCCGATGTCGGGCTTTTCTTTTCCGCACTTCTGTTTTCTTTGATTTGAACTCCTTAAATGAAGGTTTTATGTTAAATAGTATTGAAATTATCTTTGAAATAAAAATATCGGTTTGTTTGGAAATGAGTCGGCTTGCCTAGTTCCACGATAGGCGCCATCACGATAGATTAGGTTTTTGGGTCGTGACATTATCCCTAGTCAATCCTTTTGAGCCTAAAGCCTTTCTCATTTGATAACCATGTTACAAGCCTTTACCCATTTTGTAGTGACCCTCTCTTGGAACCCGAGCTTTCCTTAACACTCATGAGAAGCAAATTGGCGAAAACATAAGTTTGGGGGAGAGACGAGGAGTTTTAAAGTGGTATCAAGGTACAAAAAGAGAAAGGAAATGAAGAAAAAGAAAGAACAAAAGAAAAACACAAAAAGAAAGTGAATAAATTGAAGAGTTGAAGGGATTCAAATAAAAGCAAAAGTGCAAAGCATGGAGAAAACAAAGAAGGAGAAAATGAATATCATGACTAACAAAGAGTGATGTCAAGTCTCTCTAGTTCCCCTAAGGAAAAAGAAAATGACTCAAAGAGTCGGCAAAGCATGAGCCAAAAAGAGAAAATGGAGTGCTTAAGGAAAGATGAACATGTTCTATTCCAACATTTCCTAACTTAGTCCAAAAGCCTTCATTACATGCCGAAAAAGCACTACGTGATTTCAAGCCGAGTAAGCTTACATTAGTAGTGATTTACATGAGGGGCAAGCATATGGTACTTAGAGCCGTACTTGTGACATTCTTTTGAGAGTGATGAGCAAACTTTTCACAAATCATTGAATTGAGTGCTACATTCTTAAGTGAGATGAGCTAACAGAGAGTATAGGAGGAGGAGTTTGGGATCCACAGTGACATGAAAGTGTGAACTTCCTTGATGAGTAAAGTCAACTCTTGATGCTCAAGTGTCACATTAGAGCTAGTTGTGCTTTAACCTTTAAAACATTGCCTTGTTGATGATTCATGAGTGTGTGGGTAATTGTTGGTCCCAATTGATGTGTGTTTGATTCACCTTAGCTTAGCTGGAACAACTCTTTTCTTGTGGAGGTGGGAATTACTTATTTGCGGCTTTTGACTTTCGTTTTAGTCCAAAAATACTTAAAGGTATTCCCAAAAACTGATGAAATATGCTTACTTGCAGGAGTATTGGAAAATAAGGCAAGGTGATGAAATTCAACTCAAGAATGAGTGATTATGAACAAAGATAAAAATCAAGCAAAAGGCTAAAGTGCAGACCGCTGAATTCTATCTGCGGCCGCAGAACAAGAAGAAAATTTGACAGTGCTGCAATGCAAAATGTGGACCACACAATAATTGTGCGGCTGCAGAAGTCAAGGTTCAGAGAGTTGGGAATTCAAGACAATCAAGATCTGCAGACCGCACTATAATTGTGCGGCCACAGAAATCAAATGTGCGGCCACACTCAGAATTGTGCGGTCCGCAGAACTCAAGATGTGCGGCCGCACCTAGAATTGTGCGGTCCGCAGAACTCAAGAAGTACAGCCGCAGTTCAGAATTGTGCGGCCGCAGAAACCACTCTCGTCAAGAGTTTCAGCAAAGTGCAGACCGCACATAGAATTGTGCGGCCGTAGAACCTCCGAAAGGGCAATTTTATCCGAAAATTCCAGCTTTGTATAAATAGACTACTTTCACAAAATTAGGGCACGTTTTTGAATATTGAAAGTACGGTAGTCATTTTTCCTTACTTCTTTAGGCAACTTTAGCTTATATTGGTGATTTAACATTGGATTGTCATCTTTTAATCTTGCAATATGAATTTTATCATCTTTTCTTCTTTATTTTCTTCTTTACCCAATATGAGTAGCTAAATTTCTAGCTAGGATTGTGGCTCAACCCTAGTGTGGGTATCTAATGGGTGTTTGATTTAGGGCTTGTTTATGGTTGAGTGTGTAATATTTAGCCTAGTTCTTGCTATAATTGTAGAATTAATGGTTGCAAACATTGATTCAAGCCTATTTGACTTAGTCTCTACTTGAGAAAGAGAGACTTAGTCTAAGAAAACTTGGCTAACAAGAAATTGGGATGAACTCAAGAAATTGACAGTCCCAATTAAAGGGTTGAATCTAAAGATAGTAAAACCCGACTTGAGCATCTATCAATTGTTTTGTGCATTACCCATTTGGACTTGAGAAAGCCAAATTGGGCAAAACTACTCTATTACCGAGAGGTATTGAGTGGGTAGTTGTGTGTTAATTTCTATAATACACCCCGACCAACAAAACCCGCTCTAAAGCCCACAACCCATTAGGCAAACACGTAGGTGGAAGTCACCGCCCTAGGTTTTTTACATACTTGAAAAACAACACCAAAAATATTATTCTCTAGATTTACATTTGAAAATTGCAAACCTTAGCGTTATTTTAGAAGTAGAATCAAAACACAGTTTGTGGAAGTGTAATCTAGATACTTCACGTGCTTATTCCGAATAAATACATATTCCCATCTACACTCCCTGTGGATTCCATCCTGACTCCTTGTTGGGTATTATTATTGCAATTGACCGCTTCATAACCCCGAATAGAGGTGTGATTAGGGCGAGATCAAGAAACGTTATGCATAAGCCTGAACTCTCAGGCCGGTTGGCCAAATGGGTCGTAGAAATAAGTGGTACGATATTGAGTACCGATCTTGGACCACCATTAAGTCTCAAATTTTGGCAGACTTTATGGCATACCCGAGGTCGAAAGAGAGCAATTGGTTAACTCAAGATCTACCTCGAGAATCTGGACCCTCTTTACGGATGGCGCCTCAAACGTAAAAGGGTTCGGACTTGGCATCTTACTAAAGCCACCAACAAGTAATATAATTAGATAATCTATTAAGACTGTGAAATTGACTAACAACGAGGTCGAATATGAGGCCATGATTGCAAGCCTTGAACTAGCCAAAAGCTTGGGACAGAGGTGATCGAAGCCAAGTGTGACTCCCTCCTTGTGGTAAACCAAGTAAATAGAACATTCGAGGTTAGAGAAGAACGAATACAAAGATACTTGGACAAGTTACAGGTGACATTACATTGGTTAAAAGAATGGACTCTGCAACATGTACCTCGGGATCAAAACAGTGAGGTCTATGCCCTCGCTAACTTGGGGTTGTCGGTCAAAGACGACGAGTTCAACTCGGTAGAAGTCGTACAGCTTATGAGATCAGTGGTGGAAGAAGGCCACGTCAAGATCAACTCAACGAGCCAAACTTGGGACTGGAGGAATAAGTACGTGAAATATCTCAGGACCGGTAAACTGCCCTCATATCCAAAAGAATCGAGGGCCCTACGTACAAAGGCAACCTGATTTAGCTTGTCCGAAGATGGAACTCTGTTCAGAAGAACATCCGATGACCCACTTGGAATATATCTAGGTCTAGGGGATACTTAGTTCGTTTTGAGGGAAATCCACGAAGGTACCTGTGGAAATCACTCAGGCGCCGAATCGTTGGTCCGAAAAATAGTCAAAGCCGGTTATTACTGAATCGACATGGAAAAAGATGCAAATGAGTGCGATCGAAAATGTGATGAATGCCAAAGACACTCTCGGATGATTCATCAACCCAGGGAGCTCCTGCATTCAGTTTTGTCTCGATGGCCGTTTATGAAGTAGGGAATGGACATCGTTGGGCCCCTCCCGTGGGCACCCAGTAAGGCTCAATTTATATTATTTATGACTGACTATTTTTCTAAATTGGTGGAAGCCCAGGCGTATGAGAAGGTCAGAGAGAAGGAAGTCATCGATTTCATTTGGGACCACATCATATGCCGATTCAGAATGCCGGTCGTGATTGTATGTGATAATGGAAAACAATTCGTTGGCAACAAAGTAACCAAATTCCTTGAAGACCACAAGATCAAAAGGATCCTATCAATACCTTATTACCCTAATGGGAATGGACGAGCTGAATCTACCAACAAAACCATATTCCAAAACTTCAAAAAGAGGTTAACCGATACCAAAGGAAGATGGAAGGAAGTACTACCCAAAGTCTTATGGGCATACCGTACGACCTCGAAGTCCAGTACCGGGGCTACCCGATTCTCTTTGGTTTATGGCGCTGAATCTTTGATACCGGTCGAGGTCAAAGAACCAAGTATCAGATTCCGATATGCAACAAAGGAACCAAACGACGAGGCTTTGAGTACAAGCATGGATCTATTAGATGAAAGGCGCGAAGCCACCCTTGTCCGGTTGGCCGCACAAAAACAGCGGATCAAAAGGTATTACAATCGAAGGTCCAACCTTAGATACTTCAATACCGGGGACTTGGTACTAAGAAAGGTCACACTGAACACCCGGAACCCGAACGAAGGGAAATTGGGACCGAACTGGGAAGGACCGTACCAAATTATCGAGATCACCGAAAAAGGATCCTACAAACTCAGAACAATGAGCGGTGAGCAACTACCGAACAATTGAAATATAACTCACTTGAAGCGATTTTACTGCTAAGGTATGACCCCATTCTTTCTTTTATTTACATCTTAAACTGATGCTTGCAGGTATCCAACAAGGGACGATACGAGAATTTAGATCTGAAAGCACGCATTGCACTCTTTTTTCTTGAACCGGTTTTGTCCCAAATGGGTTTTACGGCAAGGCTTTTAATAAGGCAACAAGTAAATTGTGCTAACCTAGAATTGAAGGCCGGTAACGTACCGGTGATGATGATCACAACAACATTCGAGGCCTCTCTTTGATCAACCCCGAACACTGTGGGGCGTTACCCTCTAATATCGACTTTAGCATGGAAAGAGACTTTAGGATTGAAGGGTCTCGATCGATAGAATTCAATGTAAAGGCCAAACGATCAATGAACCGTGCCCACATAGACTCTTCGAACCCTGACACAAAGCATGTGCACATGTATTACTATTATGCACAAGAATAAAGAGAAGTCTCTTCCTCGCAAACATCTTGTCCTTTAAAAATATTCTTTGCATTTCTTAAGGAATTCCCTACTTTCGATCCCCTAAAGTTTTCGAGCCCAAGGGCCGCCTTAACCTGAGTTCAAACAATCACTCGGGGACTGCCATCCGAAAATAAACTCGGACGATCCAAGCTATTAGACCTCGGGAGCATAAGACCTATAAGGCAACCCCCGAATGTTAAAAGCTACGGATGCCCCCACTCGGGGACTGTTATCTTAGGCAATTTCGGATAACTCGAGAAAGCAAGCCCACTAATCGATACCTGAACTAAAAAGGATACAACCATATTAACACGGCTTGAAGACGTCTGAGACTCGTAACAGAAACAAGGCCTTCAAAAATAAATTCATAACTAGTTCTAAAGGCTACCCTCGGCAAACTATAATCCAAATTACTTACTTTGTGAGAACATTTTCAGTAATACTGAACTCCCAGGATGCCTTAAACAAAATAATGTAAAGGCAAGGTTTGTTTGAACCTTCGACCTTTCAATCTTTGTGAATATAAATAATAAAGTAAAGGGAAAAATTCAAAAGTTGTGAAAGGGAAAGAAAGCCTTATATATTCATATCCAAAATTCTTTTTACAAGGGCCAAATAGCACCGATACTAAATTTTACAATAGCCAAACGGCCTCAAAAAGCAAAAGACAAAAATGTATAAAAGGATCCTAAGTGGCCTAGTCTTCGCCGGGGGCCGCATCATCGCCTTCTGGGTCTCCGCCACCTTCGGACTCACCCTAATCTTCAGACCCCTCAGAATCTTCCTCCTCGGGATAAGCCAGCATCCTGGCCTTGGATTCGAATACCTTGGCATTCTCGATTTCAGCCAACAGGTCAAAACCCCGAGCATAAACTCCTTCGAGGGCCTCCCTCCGGGATTGCCACTTCATGTGCTCCATCATATTTCACACTTTGTCTCGAGCCGCCTTGGCATCAGCTTTGTGCTGGGCCACCCTCTAATCGGCCTCGGCCTTGACCCCGACAACCTCCGACTTGGTCACCTCAAGTTCCTTGGCCAGATTTTCTTGACCGGTGACTGCAGAGCTCAGTTGAGTCTGGAGCTCCTCGATCTTTGTGGCTTGTACCAAGGCCTTTTCCTTTGCAGTCCGAAGCTGGACCTCAATCAAAGCCAATTACGCCCGAGCAGTCTCCTTTTCTGAGGCCATGCGGTCCATGTTTCTTTTCCATTCTTCAGCCTCAGCTTTCACTATATCTATCCCCGCCTGGAGTTTCTCGATCTGGTCAAGTTTCTTTTGAACCTGTGGGTTCAGATCGTTAGCCACCGTGTCTGACTCATTATCACTAACTTCAAATACTCTTCTTACCTGCTCGACCAGGTCGGCATGCTCCTTCCGAGCCGCTTCTAGCTCAGCCTGGAGTTTCTCACTTAGAAACTTGTAAGCATCCTTTTTCTCAGTAAGCTCCCGAGTCTCAGCTTCATGATGGTTTAACTCTACCCGATATCGGAGAAAAGTTTCATGATGAAGCACTGAGGCCTGCAAACACAAAGAGAAATGTTACGATTGTTTGCAACTTAATCTAAGTGCATAATAGAGAGGCATTCGAAGTTACCCGATTTAATGCCCGTTGAGCTTCTTTGAACAGGCAGGGCGCTTCCACCTCGTCCATCTTGGCCAGATCCTCTTCGGTCACCAGACACCGAAGATAGATGGCAAACCCCACGAGGTAGGAAAGAACCCGGGCATCCTACGAGATAGACATAATGATTGACTGCTACCGGTGAGAATCTGCACTCGGAGCTGGAAACCAGTCTACTATTCTCGGACTTGAAGAAGGCCCGCTGGCTCCCGAAGACGGTATCTTCTTTGCTACTGGTAAGTCACCCAACCTGGTGACGTCCTCTAAAGGGGTATAATCTAAGCCATCGAAGAAGTTATTGAAAGAATATGCCGCCCCTTGAGGCCCCTCATTTGGGCGCCCTTTCAGCATCTGGGCCTCGTTGATCATGGAGTCAGTGAATGAAGGCGATCCGAAGAGATCTATCAACCCAAGTTCATCTTTCGGGACATTTTCTTATGCCCGAGAAGTACCGGTCGTGATTTCTTTGTCGACCTCCCCAGCTCGGGGTAAAATGGCCTCATCCCTCCCGGTTCGGAGGCCTCAGCCACTGCCTCTTCATCAGCCTCCTTGGTTTGAGGCAGCTCGGTACCGCTTCTTACGCGGGTCATCAGCTCGGAAGTTTCTTCTTCTTCTTCTTCGAACTCATCCCTCAGTCAATTGAGTGAGTCGATGGGATCCCCGAGCACTGGTACTTTCCTTGGATTTGCGCACTAGCCTCATTTTCAGTCTTTTCTTCTCCGAGTTCGGAGAACTCGGAGCCCCATTTCTTTTCTTGTGTTTATCCTGCCTCGGAGCAGATGGTTCGGGGAGGTTGTATTCATCACCGGACAGATGCCTCATTACAACATCTTTGGGAAGATCTGCAAAGGAAAAAGAAGTGAGAACGAGCGCATCAGGAAAACTAAGTGTTATCCACTCAAGAGAGGAACCTCATCGTGGGAATGTGCCTCCCACCGGCCCTTCGAAAGTTCGCGCCATGCGCGATCGGAATATGGCTTTTATGACACGATGCCCTCGACCCAATCCTTGAGTCAAGGAACTGTATCTGGCATCTGAGCAACAGCTGCACCACCACTAAACATCGATAAGAAGGGAGGAAAAGGAAAAGCGATAAACAAAATCTTAAAGGCAAGGTTATACTTACATTTTATGTTCCACATTTTAGGAAATGGCATATCCTCGGCCGGGATTAAATCTGAGATCTTCACTCAAACGAACCAACCCAACCAGCCTTAGTCCCGATCCTCGTCGATGCTCGAGAATGGGGCCTTACTAGCCCGACGGGAAAGTTTTATTAATCCCCCTCGATAGAGTCGAGGATTGTACAGACGCATGAGATGATCGATGGTGAAGGGACACCCCTCGATTTTTTTTACGAAAAAGCGGAGGAGAATTACTATCCTCCATAAATAGGGATGAATTTGACCGAGGGTCACATCGTACCTCTTACAGAAGGCGATGATGACCGGATCCAAGGGACCCAACATGAAGGGATAAGTGTAAACACTTAAAAAACCCTTCATGTGTATAGTAATCGTTTCCTCGGGCGTAGGCACCACCACATGCTTACTAACCCAATTTTAATCCTTCTTGACCTTGGAGCGGAAGCTATCGGTGACCGAGCATATATATCTCGAGATCGGATCACACCGAACCGGTACCGAGGATGTTTTTTCAACCTTGAAATCAGCACTGGTCGGGCACCCCGCAGGAACAAGCATCTTCAAGGGGGGCTCCGGTGTCGTTTCCTCAGTAGCAGCAAACGAAACATTTTCCTCTTCGGCCGGTCGCGAGCCATAGGGAGTTTTTTTTTGGTGAACGAACTTTGAGGTCTTCGCCATTTCTTTAGAAAATTAAGGAAAAACAGGAAATTAAAAGAATATGCTTGATAATTTGGGATAAAGAACATAAGTTCTTATAAAGGGATTTCAGAATAATCAGAAAATTGATGTTTGGGAATATTGAGATTTCTAAGGTACGAGGGCAGAAGGTTTGAAAGTAAAGTTTGAATGAGCTAATAAGGGGGTATTTATAGTTTCTCAGCGACTGTTCATATCTGGGAGTGGACAACCGGCAACTGGCAGGCATTTAATGCCATTAGAACTTGACTGACAAGACGTTTTGACTATTTTGTCATTTCTGTCACAAAATATCGAGGTCATTATCGGAAGTTCATATCATTTCTCGTCGTCTACTCTCTGAAAAATGAGGGGACTATTTGTATACGGTCGAAATCGAGCTCGATTATAGCTTGATAGATTTGGCTTGGAACGTGGTGACCACGGACTGGAGATTGACCTCGAGTCTTACCAAGCTAGAACCTGAGGTCGGGAGACCTACCCTTGAGGAACGTTGAGTCCGGTCTCAACCTTAGCCTCGAGCGAGCACGGAAATAACAAACGGAAGATCGAAATATCCGCGACCAGGCGGATATTACGGCGGGGAATCTCGGCGCATATCGGCAAGGAGCCAACAATTAGCAAATCAAGAGATTTTTACCTTTAATAGAAATGTACCTAGAGTAGGACTCATCTACTATATAAAGGGAGGATTTGATAATTCATTACACATATTGTAACACGCATCCCAAAGCAATATACTATTATTTCTAGTTCTTATTATCTCATCATTCTGTTCCGGCATCGATTAAAGCATTTTTGACTCAAGGGTGATCAACCTCCAAGGCCAAGATTGTTCAACTTGTGTGGTTTGCATTTATTTTTTTATTATTAATTTAAATATTAATATGATTCCTCATTTTGTATCAAGTTAGATCACGTATCCTTAAAGCCACGTATAAATTCAATTGTTTGAGGATAAATATAAATTTAAGGGCCTCTCAATATGATTTTGCCTTATGCCACGAGATCCGTTGAGTCGCCCTTGTTCCCTCCACCTACCCCTATACCTTTGCCCCAAATACATCAGAGGGGCAATTTGGAAATGAAGACAAAATTATAGTAATTGGTAACATGTATATTGAGGAATATTTCGTCGCTAAAGTAACATGAATCCCCGTGATTTTATCCCCCCCTCCCCCCCAAAAAGAAAAGATTTAAAAAAAGGCAAAGGTCATGGCCTGCATTATAGTGGCCTTTTCAGTAAGGAAGATATCTGCGTCTGGTCAGATTCAGACATAATCTCCACATCACAGTTAAACCACCTATGCTGAACATGTTTCCAATTACATGCATAAATATTAATAATCCAAGTCCAACCTACTATAAAACAATTAAAATTTACCCTGATTTAATTAAGTACCTTCTCAAGTCTCAGAAAATGAAAAACTCCTAACAGGACATTAGAATTTCCAATAACTTAACATAATGCAGCTGTAATAAAGTATTATAGTCTCAGCTCTAACCAGAGACATTAACAAAAAATAAAACATAATTAATTAGATTCTTTCTTTTGTTTTTATTTGTTTGTCAATTTGCATTTAGGGTATTTGATGAAATTCCATTGCCGTTTGCATTCTGATTAGTACTCATCTATCAAGTGATAGAGATGATCACAATATATACCGATCGAACAATCGTAATCCCAACTATCCTCTGTTCACTTACTAATTTAATACTAACTTGGAAACAGTCACTTTAGCAAATTTTGTTTCTTTTCAAATGTTATGAATTTTTTACTCTGGTATTAATAATATTACGGGAAAGATGAAAGAATGCTTGCCGTTCGTACGTATATCAGCGTTACAGTATAACATTACTTGTGTCGGACACCATGTAAGGTTTTGACCATCCTTAATTTCACTCCAGCTTGTTTTCATTCTCCCTAGATAATTTTCTACGTACTTGCTTCTCCTTGTCATATTTATTTATAATCATCCGGCATTCAGAATTCACTAGCTCAATCAATCCAGTTTCACGTCTCGTGTAGGACCCAATATTTAAGGAGGAAGCGCTTTCTACCTTAAGTTTTTCCATGCTCAGGGCAAAGGAATCTCATTCATCCACCACGCCTTTGGTGGCGGTTTCTTCTTGTCATTAGGAGCATATCTTAAACTGTAATCATTCAATGTTGTTCAAAATTATTTTTTAATGCGATATGAAAAATAGTTTTGTAACTGTATTATTATATAATGGATAAAATTTAATGATATGATCGTACGTAAAATTAACTCTCTAAGGTCATGCTGCCTCTCCATGCATTATACACAGTGAGAAGTATATGGTCCTCCTATACATCATTGTATCGATATTTATCAAATTAAAGATTAATCACCTAGAGCACTGGAACTAGGTGATTTTTTTTTAGAATATACTACTCCAACATAAAAACTATTGCTGTGGAATTGCTGAACTATATATATGTTGACTTGATGGAATTTCTCTATAGTGGCAATTTATTTAACTAGCTGGTAGGAGTTTTATAGATGAAACTGAAAAGCAATAACTCATCCTTTAAAAAGAGAGTTTCACCTATTTACTTTATAATTGTTTTAGTATTATATATGAAAAAAAATTGTTACGTTGAAAGTTATGATAAAACTAATATCCTTCTAAGGTTTATTTAGTTGGTTTACCAAATTGCAGATTTTTGTTAAGGTAAGATTAGATATTATACTTCAAGAAGGGCCCACGTGGAAGAAACAAAAGACCTAGTGATTGAGTGAAGCATCTAACAAACAACAACAAAAAGAAAGAAAATTAACAAAAAAATAAAACAGATATTCAACAGAAAGGAAATGCATCCAAATGGAAAAAAAATGGTAAGAACATTATTCTCATCAACAAGAAAATTAACACTGGCCCTAGCTTCAATCACTAAAATCAAATACATAACATTCTTGTACATATACAACATATATAGCTCTTAATAAACTTAACATACACTTAGTTAGCCAGAAAGAAAAGGGATATAATGATCAGAGAATTGGCTTAAGCAATTAAAAGACTAATTAATTAAGTTAAACTTTAATTAACCATAGTAACAAGAAATATTGGAAAGTTAAAACAAATAGTCCTTAGGCTAACACCAATAAATTAAATTCCTCTCTCAAAGCTAATTAACTAGTTGATAATTAATCAAGCAACTGGTCCATAAGCATCCAACTGAGCAGAAGCATCCAAAGGGAGCAAATTAAAATCTTGCATGAAACAGCCATCATAATCTTGAAAACCACCCAAAAAACCTGCCCCAGAATTTGCATTCCTCCAAATATCTTCTTCTCCTTTAATTCTTTCTCTAAACTCTGAGGGATAATTACATCCACTCCTAATTAGCTCCATTTTTTTGGGAACTAATTGCTTGTTAACAATTCTCCACTGCTGATCATCTTTCTTCTTGGTAGTAATTTGTTGTCTTTTCTTGATATTATTGTAACTGTTGTTGTTGTTCTTCTTCTTCTCTGATGGCTTCCCTGTGAGTCTTTGGACAAGTTCCCGAAAATTCGCCACGTCTGTCTTTATAATCTCAGGTGCAAATATGTGAATTATGCGAATTTTTGGCTTCATTTTGGATATTGTTTGTGAATTCTTGTTCATCCCTAGTACTGATGATGGACTTTTTATTGATAAATAGCTTTGTTTCTGTGTCATTACACCAGCAGCTTCCATGTTATACATAACTATATTTTTGCAACTTTAGAGAGGAGAGAAGGGAAAAGGGTTATAATTTCTTTATGTTTCTTGGGAAGAAAGAAGATGAATATTAAGATATTGAATATGATTGAAATAGAAGGAAGTGAGGTTTATATATAGAGGGGAGGAAGCAAATTTTAAAGGGTTTATTAAATTGTTGGACAAAGAGAAACTTTAAAGAGAAAAACAAGCTGTACTCGTAGAGGCAAGGATTGGATGAACCCTTTTCTGACATAGTACAAAGGGAGAGAGAGAGTCAATAATAAAGAATAGAACTCAATGGTCCCCCAATGATCATATATGATATGTAATTTTCCCTTATGTATATCAAGTTTTAATTTTAATCCTTAGTACAGTTACAACTTACAAGTAGTGGTGTCAAATTAATTAAAATGAAATAGCTATTCACTCATATTATTCAATAAAAAATGGGTTGGGTAATGAACTTTTTAAAAACGGGTCAAATATAGATAAGAATCATATTATTCACTTAGAAAATAGATAACCAATAGGTTTAACTTTTACATTTGTAAAGCCTCAAATTGGGGGTCACACAAGTTTGGGAGATTAGGAATTCTCCCAAAAATGATCATATTCAAGAAGTTTATCCGTCGGTTAACCCCAGAGGCAGATCCAAGATTTAAATCTTATGGGTTCAACTTTTGAAATTTTTAGCATTGAATCAATTATATTTTTCAAGTTATGGGTTCATATCTACTATTTTATAATTTTAATGAATTTTTACTCCGCGTCAAAAGTTATGGGTTCAGTTGAACCCTGTGATACTACACTATATCTGCCACTGGTTAACCCGTTTTTTATTTGTATTAAACACGGGTCGGGTCGGATAATTTATCCATTTTTTGTGTACTTATTTTTGACCGGTCCATATCCGACCCGCCCGCCCGTTTGGCACCCTAGTTACAAGAATGACCCTTTCATTTATGACAGTTCTAATAAGTAGTAAGATGATTAGTACAAAAACATAGTGGCCAACTTGTTGAAATCTCAAGAAATGGCTTCCACCACTTGGGCACATGTAGAATTAAAAAAATAATTTATTTTTCTCCAAAAATTTGAAAAAGATTGACTTTGGTGGATACACTTATTTTTATTTTCCTTTATTAAGGATGAAGTTTGGCCATTATTTCATGTTTTCATTAGTTCACTAACTACAATGAAGCAATGGACAATCTAAAATTTCGTTCATTGCATCTCCAGTCTTAACCCTAAACCTTCCCCAAACACCAAGAAGAAGGGCAAATTGGGAACTAAAGAACTATAGAAATTGGTAGCATGCATGTACAGAGTATAGGAATTAAAAAATGTATAATTAGGTGATTCCAATTATTAGATAACAAGAATTCCCATAGTTTTGTAACAAATATCATGGCCTGCATTACCGGTATGGCCCTTTTGTGAGGACATATCTGTTTCTCAGATTCAGACATAATCTCCAAATATCGTAGTACAACATTATATGCAGAGGCCAGAGGCGGATCCAAGATTTTAGGTTTATTGGTTCCTACAAAAATCTCGAGTTAATATACAATACTAACTGGATGAACGGACTGGATTCCAAATACACGCTCTAGATAAAAGCTATTGGGTTTACGGGAACCGTAGCTATTGAAATGAATCCGCCCTGATTATATGTATCTTCCCTATAATAACTGACAGCAAATTACCGAAACCACCACTGCTTAGCTTATTGCTGAACATGTTTCCAATAAGCTAAAAGAAATATTCCAACTTGCAGTTTTTTAAAAAAAAGGACTGCCTTAATATATCATTACTTTCTTTAGTCTCAATGATAAATTAAAGACTCTAACAGGACCTTAAAATTAATAACTTAGAAAAGGTGAGATGTAATAATAAGTATATTATAATATCTCAGCTTCACCAGAGTACTATATTATAATCCCATGAAATTCCACTGCTGATTGCATTGGAAGTAATAGTTACTAATAACTGATGGAACTATCAGAATCCTATCAATCATAATCTCCAACTATCCTGCTGTTCACTTACTAATTATATTGTATTAGTACGTACTTAATTGGAAACAGTCAAATGAACCTTTTATGATGCGGCAGGATTTAGTATAGGAGAATAATTTTTGCTGGTTATTAGCGTTATAGTAAAACACTTGTGCCGGACACCATTTGGCAATCCTTTTCACTCCAGCTTTTCATAAGTAATCAACCTGAATGAAAGTGACTTTGACTGGATAGATACATATATATAACAAAAGTATTAGTGTATTATCTTTCTGGATCAAAGGGGGAATACTACATACAGAATATTACTTAAAAGAGACATTATATAAACGAGGATGCGTTTATTCCTAGGTATTGAACGCATAAAGGTTAACAATAAAGGAATCATATCCATCCCACCATACTACAATTTTTAGTTGATGGAGTAATTAGTTTAAATTGATCAATGTCTTTAGTATGTTATCATGCAAGCACAATTGTAAGTAAGTTGTATCACATAAATGAATAGTAATTTAAAGGTAAATCCTTACTTACGCCATAACCACGCTTGCAAGAGTGCCACACATGCGTTAATACACATATTTGTAAAAAGGGAAAATACATCAGATGCACCCCGTACTTGTTCGAAAAAATTAATTTTACATTTAACCTTTACGGGCATACTAATACATCTATATCGTTGTCCAAAGTGAATTTAATATCACCCTAAAATACATAACCAAGCTTGTAGAGGGTTGTGTTCTACACACTCCGCCACGTGTCAATTTATAATTGATTTTAGTTTTTTTAATTATTTTTTATTTTTTAATTCTTTTTCAATCTCATCCCACCCTGTTAAAGAGAAAAAGAAAAGAGAAAAATAGTGGGACCGACAAATAATTAAATTAAATAAGTAACGTCCAATAAAAATATAACACGTATGTGATTGATCTTCTTTTCTTGTTTTTACTCCAGTTTGGGAGAGTGAAAATACCTCATTTGCCACATCACCTTTTAGGGAGGTATAAAATTCACTTTGGAATAG
This sequence comes from Nicotiana tabacum, assembly GCF_000715075.1. Lineage (NCBI taxonomy): Eukaryota > Viridiplantae > Streptophyta > Magnoliopsida > Solanales > Solanaceae > Nicotiana > Nicotiana tabacum. Next base: position 107,160,898 of record NC_134103.1, read on the forward strand.
ATCCTGGGTTCGAGTCACGCTGGAGAAGAAGTGTGAAAATACTATAGAACCTCCTAATTGGGAGGGATTTAAAAAAAAAATCACTTTGGACAAGGATAGGGAGGTATTAAATTCACTTTAAATAAAAATAGTAAAATATTAAGATTTCCGTAAAAATTAAGTGTGAAATTAATTTTTCCAGAGAATTACAAGGTGCATCTTATGTACTTTGCCTTGTAAAAATTCAGATCCGTAAAAACGGTTTGAAGATCATCCCGTCCGTATGTAACAAAAAAAGATAATAACCGTCGGATCTGCACGTGGTATTATATGTCAGAAAAGCGTATCTTCACTGTTGCCATTATTAAGGCCCAATTCTAGGCCCACCCAAATCTCAACTTACGTCATACTGGATTACAAAATGCGAGCCTCGTGTGGCCGTCTGGGCCGGCCCACTTTAGCCCCACGCTTGATTTTCGTGACTCCACGTGGCAAAGTCAGTTGCGTTCCCCAAGCGGGAGCCAGCCAATGAAATGTTACATTTATTGTGGGGACCATTTGTGACGTGTCATCCATGACCGGCTGTTACGGTGCACGTTTGCTGCCTAGCTGGAATATTTTCACACTTTTCCTCTACGTGCGACTTGGTTCTAGTATTTTGGAACTATTCGTTCTTTGCTTTTAACTTTTTTCAGTTTCTCCTTTGAATTTTAATCAGAAAAGCACGAAATTTAATTGGTCAGTTAGTTGGCTACCTAAATTCACTTTTTTACTTTTTTCCAGTTTATCCTTTGAATTTTATCCCTTCCGGTTCATAATAAGTAATTTTTTAATCTATTTTGTATGGTCTTAAATAAGTGATTTTTTTAGATTTCAAGAATGAATTGATTATTTTTTTTCTACATTGCCCTTGGAGTAAATAGTATTAGAGTATGTGTTAGGAGTGTTTATGTAAAGATATAATAAAGATTAATATGGTCAATTTCATTACTAATTAATGTTAAAAAGTGAATTTCTTATAAATTTTTACCTTATTAGTGTGGGTTCGATTTCTCCTGCCTTGTAATCCCCTACCCCCAAATTCTTTTATAAAACGAAAAATGAAGTATGAAATTCAATTGGATTAACAATGCATTTATATGTAGTTTTAGAGCTTCCCCGAGAATCAGGAATGGAATACAAAGCCTTGTGTTTTATTTATATAGTTATGCAAAGCTCATAACAATTGAATAGTAACTACGAATGGTAATTAGGCAAACTATAGTTATTATGCTCTAAATTGTAGTGCTTTAACGAATGAATACAATCGATATAAGTTGTATCTGGTTGTATCCTTTGTATACACACATATATGCAGTCGATATAAGTTGTATCTTTTGTATACACCTCTATATTTCGTCTTGATTATATCGTTGTGTGAACGAATACAGTTGATACAAGTTGTATTCGTTATACAGACGAATATAGTTATGATTACAGTTTACATAGGTTGTATTCGTCGCACGTCTGAATACAAGTGATACAAACTGATAACAATTAAATAATAGCTACAAATAGTAAGAAAGCAAACTATAGTTATTAGGCTCTAAACTGTAGTGCTTTATGAAAATTTGTCTTATTTATACTGCCTAGTGTAGCATGAATGAGGATAGGTTTTGATTACATATATGGTCCACATAGAAAGGCTCAAAAGTTTAAGTGAGCCTATGGCTGGCAAGTGGGCCGGTCCAGGCCCGGGACCGGCCCGGGACCACGACCCATATGGGTAGTGGGCCTATACGGTCCTAACCGTTTAAGACCGGGACCAGGGGAGGTGGGCCTGCAAGTGGACCGGTCCAGGACGCGAGGCCCGCGAGACCGGTCCATGACTTTGATAGGAGCATAAGGATAGATTCCCCTTAATCCGATTAGCACTAGATGAGGAACATCTCTTGACCTGATGATGAATTCTGTCACGACCCAATTTCTCCTCCGTTGGGTATCGTGATGGCACCTAGTCTTAGGGACTAGGTAAGCCTAACATTTACTGAGTAACAACAATAACAAAAGAAATCTAACAGTCTCGATATAGAAATCTTTACAAAATTTATAATTTTCTAAAACCGGTAGTACAAGTCATAAGCTCTACAGAGTTTACTATCACTTCTAAATACAAATGTTCGGAAGTAAGTAAAAACAGTGTAAATACAAAATAGGAAGGTGACTCTGAAGCCTGCGAACGCAATGACAGGTTTACCTTGAGTCTCCTCAACAAGGATCCACACAGCTACTAACGATCGATACCTGGATGTGCACAAAAATATGCAGAAGAGTAGCATGAGCACACCACAGCGGTGCCCAGTAAGTATCAAGACTAACCCCGATAAAGTAGTGACGAGGACTAGTCAAGACACTCACTGGTCTAATAAACTGAACAAGTAATAGTATAGGGATGGCAGAACATGACATCTATTTAAGGACCCCGTGATATGGCTAACGACGTAACAACTGAAATAAGGAAGGAAAAACATCAAGTAACAGCGGAACATCAAAATAACACATAGAAGAATGGACGGAAACACAACTCAAATCCAAAAATCACAATACAGTAAAGGCAAGTAGTAACTCAGCAACTGCAATAGTTTTCACATCAGGTCTCAGCCAACAAACCCCAAAAAATTAGTCAAATCCTTCAAGTGTAAACTTTCACCCATAAGTTTTTAAATTGAGGTCTTTAGAATATAATCCTTCCCAATAAGAAATTTATTTTTGAAATATTCTTCCTTCAAATAAATATCTTTCAAATATAGTTCTTTCAAGATAAAAACCTTTCAAGTATAAACTTTTCAAGTAATATCCTTCGAGTATAAGTCACCATGTGACACTTAAGCATGGAAGATTAGCAGCTCTGAATACAAATATAACCATAGGGGAATCTAACGGGTTACCCTCCCATAGTCCCGAATTAATTATGCAGTACGGAGGGGGATCTCCCGGAATACGTCTGTAGTCCAAAAGTAAATATGCAGTGTTGGGGGATCTCCCGAAATATGTCTGTAGTCCCAAAGTAAATATGCAAGACATGGGGATATCCCGAAATACGTCTGTAGTCCCAATTTAAATATGCAGTGCTGGGGGATCTCCCGAAATACGTCTGTAGTCCCAATTTAAATATGCAGTACTGGGGGATCTCCCGGAATACGTCTGTCGTCCCAATTTAAATATGCAGCGCAAATAACAGAGATAACAACTATAACACGATAGAAACCTCGTACATCACCACAACAAGTACAAAAGCAACAATGACAGAGATGCAAGGTACGTCGAGCAAATCAACTCAAGAATTTAAATTACAAGAACGGTAGAACTCGTTCACAAGGAATAACCACAGTAAAGAATGCTAGGCACAAGGAGAACAACTTAACAAGGGAAAACAAAACAAAATGTAGCAACGATTCCATAATATTCAAGTCAACAATAAGAAGCCAGCACGAGTCAAATAGTTCCAAATAATGGCAAGTCCACTAAGATATAGGTTATCTAAACTCCTTTTGAGGTTGAGCAATTACGAGAAATATTCAACAATTCAAGTAAGCATAAGCAGCGGAAGATAATCATAACTCCAATTAAGACTAAACGATTATAGGATGAGAAAATAATGATTTCAATTAAAGATAAGCAGTTATGAAAATTATAGCACGACGATAGTAGAGGTAAAATCTTTGGTTAAGTCGAATAAGGGTCAAATAGACAGTAAGAGTAAATCCTAAAGCAAATATCTCTAATCAAAGCATGTAAAGGTGAAACTAGTAAATAGGAATTCAAGCGTATCAAGAACAACATCATACACGGTGAATATAAGAACATAAGAACCCTAAAAGACCAACTTTCCACAAATAAGTCCGAGCACGCACTCGCCACCTCGCGTACACAGACTACAATCTGCATAGATAACTCAAATCCTAAAGGGTAGTTCCTCCCCCCTACAAGGTTAGGCAAGATACTTACCTTTTTGAAGTTATGCCAATATTCCATAATCGCCTTCTTGCTTGAATTGACCTCCAAACGCCTCGAATCTAGCCACAAATAATTCGATTCAGTCAATAAAATTTATTGGGATTAATTCCATAAGAAACTACTAATTTTCCAACAAAAATCCGAAATTAGCTCAAAAATCGTTCGTGGGGCCCATATCTTGGAACCCGACAAAAGTTATAAAAACCGAAATCTCATTCAACCATGAGTCTAACCATACCAAATTTACCAAAATTCGACCTCAACTCGACCTCCAAATCTTTAAATCTTATTTTCAAATCCCTAAGTTCAAACCCCCGATTTACACCTCAAAATCATGTAATCTAGTCGGATTATTCGATGATAATTCAATATTATGGAGTAGAAATTATCACGAGTGACTTACCTCAAGTTTCCCTTAAATTCTCTCTCAAAATTACCCCAAAAAACGTGCTTGAAGGTCAAAAAATGGCAAAACTCGGAACACCCTCTGTTTTTAACATTTTGTCTAGGATTTTCACACCCGCGGTGATTTCATCGCGCGTGCGGTCTTCGAACCCGCGGTGATTTCTTTGCGCCTGCGGTCTTCGCACCCGCAATGATTTCTTCGCGCATGCGGTCTTCGCACCCGCGATGATTTCTTCGCGCGTGCGGTTTTCGCACCCGCGGCAAACCTTTTCGCACCCGCGGTGCCTGAACAGCCCATGCATTTTCCGCTTCCGCGACTGATTCCTCGCATCCGCACACTTTCGCGCAGGTGCGATCACACCAGCAGCCCAGCTGCTTCAGCTCCTCCTCCAAATCCAATTTCGATCTGTTAAGCATCCGAAACACATCTGAGGCCCTCGGGACCCCGTCCGAACATACCAACACGTTCCATAACATAACACGGACCTACTCGAGGCGTCAAATCATATCAAACAACATCAAAACGACGAATCGCACTTCAAATCAAAATCTATGAACTTTGAACTTTCAAATTCTATACTTGTGCCAAAACATATCAAATCAATCTGGAATGACTTCAAATTTTGCACACAAGTCATAAATAACATAACGAAGCTATTCAAATTTCCAGAATCAGATTTTGACCCCGATATCGAAAAGTCAACCCCCCGGTCAAAACTTTCCAAAATTCAACTTTCGCCATTTCAAGCTTACTTCCACTACGGATCTCCAAATAATTTTCCGGATACACAAATTACCATACGGAGTTGTTTACTCAAAAGTAAATTCTCCGGTCAACTCCTTCCATTTAAGCTTCCATGCAAGGATTGTTCTTTTAATTAAATTCTGAATCTTCAGTAAATCAAACTCGACCACACTCGCGGGTCATAAATACATGTTGCGAAGCTACTCGTGACCTTAAGTACCTGAACGGAGCGTTAATTCTTAAAACGACAAGTCGGGTCGTTACATTTTTAAAAACAAAAATTTGCCCGTTTGTCCATTTAAAAACTAGCCGTTTGGTCTGCCAAAATAGTCGTTGGCTATTTGAAAAATAGCCATTTAACCCTCCAAACTTTGTTTTAAAAATAGCCATTTAACCCTCCAAACTTTGTTTTAATCCCAAACTTTTTATAATTACACTTTTTTTCTATTTTTAACTATAAATACCCCCTCATTCTTTTATTTTTCTCACAAAATCATCAATCTCTCTCTAATTCTTTTTCTATAATTGCTTACTTTATTGATACAATTTGTGCAAAATTGTGAAGTTGGTGAATTGAAGTCTTCAAGTCTTCAACTATAATTAATTTTCAACAAGTTGTTCGTCAATTCGGTAACTCATTCCAACTCTTAAGTTTTAATATTATAGTTTTGTTTGTTTTATTTACTTTGCTTGATTAATTAAGATGGCTTATTTCTTAAAAAGAATATTTAGTAAAAATAAGGGAAAATTCAAGAGTGGTGAATTTAGTAGCCAATCTGTTCCTCCTCCACTTCCCCCGACTCCCCGACCCAAACCTGTTACCCATCCTACACCTCCTATTATTAATAGCGATAATAGTTTATTATAATTTATCGAGAGTCAATTTTGTCATAATATTGTACCCGGTGAACAATTAAACCATGAATATATGAATGCTCTATATGAAAATCCAACTATTGATGAAAATGATGATGAAGAAATAGATTTTGATGAAATGCAACCGGTTGATGATACACCCACTAGTCCTACTCCTGAAATTAACCCAACTAATAATAATCCAAATGATGTCACGTATGACCCTCATGTTATTGCCCCTACTTTTTCTAGACAACCTTCTAAACGGGCAGAAACATCTGTTGTTTGGCCATTTTTTACTCAACTAAAAGAAACAAATAAGGCTAAGTATAAAACTTGTGGCAAAGAGTTAGTATTTAAATATGTTGGAAGTCAGGGGGAAGGGGGGGACGGAAAGTTTGACTAGACACATATTGCTACACCCTCAAGATAAAGCTAGATATTTTCGTATGAAAGCTTTGGCCGAGTGGACAAATGCACCTGGTCAGGCTGACCTTAGTACCGGGTCAAATCAATTTCAACCGGGAATTAACACTGTTACCGGTGGTATTTTATATTATGATCCAAAAAACGATCGGGAAGAATTGGCAAAAATGGTTACTGTTATGTGCTTGCCCTATAGTTTTCCTTCTAATCTTCACTTTGTGCATTATATTAGAAAATTATATAATTCTACTTATAAAGGTTTTCCTCGCACAATCGTAAAGAGCGATATTTATAAATATAAACATGAATACGAACAATATTTGCGCTATTTATTACTCATATAAATTGTCATGTTGCTATTACAACTGATATTGGTAGAAGTGGTAATAACTGTGATTACTTACTGTTACCAGTCATTGGATTGATGAGGATTGAATAATGCAAAAGCGCACTTTTGCTTATAGAATAATTAATTCACATCACACATGGCAGTTTATTTCTAGCACGGTTACATATATTTGTAGATATTTTTGTATTAGTGATAAAATAATGTCAGTTTTAATGGATACTGCTACTAGTAATACAAATGATGTAGCGTTTCTTACCACTACACTAAGTTCTGCATTTAGTAACGTTTTTCATGTTAGATGTATTTATCATATTTACCATTTAATTGTGGGTGATTATAACGACCCGGCTGGTCGTTTTGAGTATTATAACTTTGTTCCCCCATTTACTGCTCAATTTATGCTTTATAGTTATTTTATGACTTACCGGGTTAGTGGGTTCGGGTCCGGAAGGAATTCAGAGTGAAATGAGGCACTTAGTCTCATAATTGAAAATTTAAGTTAGAAAAGTGGACCGGATATGGACCTATATGTAAACAATCTCGGATTTTAATTTTGATGATCCCAATAGCTTTGTATGGTGATTTTGGACTTAGAAGCATGTCCGGAAAATTATTTGGAGGTCTGTAGTAGAATTAGGCTTGAAATGCTGAAAGTTAAAGTTTTGGGAAGTTTGACCGGGGGGTTAAATTTTTGATATCTGGGTCAGAATCCGATTCTGAAAATTGAAATACCTCCATTATGGCATTTATGACTTGTGTGCAAAATTTGAGGTCAATCAGACGTGATTTGATAGGTTCCTGAGTCATTTGTAGAAATTAGAAATTTCAAAGTTTATTAGGTTTGAATTGTAGTGTAATTCATGGGTTTAGCGTTGTTTGAGGTGATTTGAGGATTCGACTAAGTTCTTATGATATTTTAGGACTTGTTGGTATATTTGTTTGAGATCTCGAGGGCCTCGGGTGAGTTTCGGATGGTTAACGGATCAAAAATTGAACTACAACAGCTGCTGCAATTTCCTTATGTTGGAAACTGCTTCTGCTAGAATCGAGCCCAGAAAATCGAGCCCAGATGCGAGCCCAGAATCGAACCCAAATAAATCGAGCCCAGAATCAAGCCACGATCGAAGACAGGGTCGAGGATCAGGATCGAAGCCACGATCGAAGCCAGGGTCGAGGATCAGGATCGAAACCACGATCGAGCCCATGGTCGAGGGCCACGATCGAAGGCAGGGTCGAAGACATGATCGAAGGCCAGGGTCGAGGGCCAGGATCGAGGACCTCTATTGAAGGCCGAGATTGAAGGCCAAGATCGAGGCAGAACCGAGGCAGTCTGGGCAGAATTATAAAAACAGGGAATTCGTCCCATTTGCTATTTTTGACAAGTTGGAGCTTAAGAAAAGGCATTTTTTGATAGATTTTCAAGGAAAACTTGAGGTAAGTCCCTTGTGATCATTTCTACTCCATAATATTGTATTATCATTGAATAATCTGTCTAGATTATATGATTTTGAGGTGTAAATCGGAGATTGGAACTTAGAAATCTGGAAATAAGATTTGTAGATTCGAGGGTTGAGGTCGGATTTTGGTAAAATTTATATGGTTATATTCGTGGTTGAATGGGCTTCCGGATTTTATATCTTTTGAAGGTTCCGAGACGTGGGTCCCATGGACGATTTTTGAGCTAAATTTTGGATTTTTATGAAAAAATTAGTATTTTCTTATGGAATTAATTTTAATAATTTTTATTGACTGAAACGAATTATTTGTGACTAGATTCGAGGCATTCGGAGGCCTATTTGCGAGGCAAAGGTATAGCAGAGTAAAGAATTTCACGTTTTGAGGTAAGTAACAGTTATAAATATGGTCCTGAGGGTATGAAACCCCAGAATTTTGTGTCATGTGATTATTTTGGAGGTGACGCACATGCTAGGTGACAGGCGTGTGGGCGTGCACCGAGGGGATGATGACTTGGTCTGTCCCGTGAAAACTGTATAGTTGAATAATTTATTGTTAGCTATATGCTCTCTATGTGTTGAAGAAATTTGACTCTAAATCATGTTAGAAATCATGCTTAGGCTATGTTATAGTACTGTTGGGACCCGCAGAGGTCATGTACTTGTTGAATTATTTGCTAATTGTTGTCTTGTACTCAGTCATGATTTTTCTTGCGTATTATACCTCAGTCTTTCTTGATATTTGTTGATACACTATGTTATCTTCATTTGGGCTGATCTTTGTGATTTTTGAGAGCCCGAGAGACTAGAGAGGTTGAGGACTGAGTAAGGTCGAGGGCCTGTCAGGTGAGGTAAGGATATTATGGCACGTGAGTTGTCCGTGCAGGATATTATAGCACGTGAGTTGTCCGTACAGATTATGGCACTTGGGCTGTAGGAGCCCCTCCGGAGTCTGTACATACCCCTAGTGAGCGTGAGTACCCATTGAGTGTGAGTGCTAAGGGCTGAGAGCCGAGTGGTTGAGTTGTGGTGATGAGTTGAGTGATTGTTGCTTGAGAGGTTGTACTTGCTTTTATTTGTTGTTGCACTTAATTGCTATCTGTCATTGTTGTGAAATTCTCTGAAATATTTTATATTCGGATTACATGAAATTGAACTGTATAAAATTAATTTGACTTAAATTGTCGGATTTGAAAGCATGTCTATTTTTTGCTGGAATTACTGAAAGTGAACTAAAACTGTATAACTCATCATTATCTTCAGTTCCTTAGTTATTATTATTACTTGCTGAGTTGGTTGTACTCATACTACACCCTGCACTTCGTGTGCAGATCCAGGTGTTCCCGAACATAGCGGGTGCTGATCATTTCATGCAGTTAATTTTTTAGGAGATTTTGAGGTAGCTACTATGTTCCGAAGACCTTATCTCTCCTTCCATATCTCCTTATTACTGTATTTTGGTCTTAGACTATTATAGACCGTACTTTTCCAGACTTGTATTCATATTAGATGCTCATGTACTCATTGACACCAGGTTTTGGAGAGTGTTCATATTAATATTTGTGGAATTTTGTATTGTATTTTCAAACTTGAGAGAAAATGTGATTTATCGAGATTATCGGCTTGCCTAGTATCAAGATAGGCGCCATCACGACAGGTTGGAATTTTGCGTCGTGACTGTGATGGTATGCGAATTTTAAATGTTGAGATTGAAAAGTTAAACTGGCTCTTAATTGGCGATTTTATTCAAACCGTAAAAGTAGACTTAGAGAATATTTTAAAAGATGCGATGAATTTGGCCTAAGAGAAAGAAAGGTTCCTAAACCTTGTCCAACTAGATAGAATTATATGTATGAAAGTTTAGTTGTTGCATATGAATATAGAAACCCCATAAACTCAACGTTTAATGCTCATGTAAGTGATGATGATGAGCACCTTACAAATGCGGATTGGGCTAATGTTAAAATTCTCCATAGGATGTGGGTTGGGCCCGGTCCTAAGGATCCCTTGATCCCTGAAAGGCTAATATTATATGGTGCTTCTTTTTTTTTTTTTTGACTTTGTAACTGCTACTAATGATGTAGGGTTTGATACCTTTTAGAACTAAAAGTTTAACATGAAATTTATCATTTTTCTAGATATCTATAATGTCAAATCATCAAGAAAGTAAAACTATATGTGAAAGCGTACCAGAATCTATAGGAATGAAAGAAATCCCTCGTCTTGCGATTAGTAGTTTTCCAAACCAAGACATAGGAATTGTGAAGAAGGCGGCTCTCACTTTTTCAATGATGGGATTTTAGAAAAGAACTTTATGTCTAATTTGGGGACCATATTCCTATTTATAGATGCACAAAGTTTACACAATTCTAATTTAGTCTATCATTAAATTAGAAATTACAATTGAGTATATATACATAAGACCCCATACTTATTGACGTGTCTTATAGACTCGTTTAACTTTAAACCTTTGCAAATTATTTTTAATTTGGGTCAACCTTTTAAAAATAGCAACCAACATACAATTATTCTTAATATAAAATATATGTGCAAGTTCATAAATTCTTACAATCTCCCACTTGAACAACATATGTGTGTGCGTGTGTAAATAAATTTACAATTGTATGTCAATTTATGAGCTCAAAATATTTATATTATAATCCAATGTACCGCCGAATAATCTCGTCCATCAATCATGCCACTATTGGACCAAGACAACTTTTATTATATTTATCGTAATTAAACTTTCCTTGATCATGAATACCAACATAACCAATCAACTAAGAATGTGTAGCATCAAAATTACATGCAATGTAACCAAAGCAATGCTTATTTCCAACTCGTCCAACTAAAAAATAAATCAGATTGAAAAATAAACTAAATACTTTATTTTTGCAGAAATAACCTCAAATATCCATAATCTGAAACCCTAACTTGAAACCTTAAACTGAAAATCAAATTATTTCTATAAAGAACATTTACATGGTTACAAGCTCCCGCTAAAACTGAATATTTTTAAATGACATGATACTCATATGAGTAGTGCGCTCATATAGACCTTGGGTGGTAGTTTCTTAGTAAGTGATCCACAACTATGGAGTTTGTACCAATATGTTCTATAGACATTTGACTACTCTGAACTTTTTCTTTAACAAATAGAAACTTTATGTCAATGTGGTTGGCTTTACCAAACTCCTGTTATTATTGAAATACAAGACCTCTAACTTATTGTTACAAAATAACTCAAATGTGAAATTTGCAGCCAGTGATAAATTATGCAGTCATATTCCATAATCAGATGTCACCTTATATGCTAAAACCACTCTCTTCATGACATAACTCAAAGTTAGACTCTAATCTGATGAACTTCTTAGTTAATATATTTTTCACACTAATTGCACCATTTGTTCAATAATTCTGTCTACCACCAATTTATCCAGTTATTTGAAGAGATAAGAGAGAGAGGATTCTAAAAAAAATTCAAAAAGAAAAAGAATCGGGACGTAGAGAGAAGAGGGGGGGGGTTCTAAAATTTATTTTACTCTAATTTGAAAGAAAATGGAATCTAATTTCTAGAAAGAATTGGCAATCATTAGAAGAGAGAAGAGAGAAGAGAGGGAGAGGGTTCTAAGTATTTTTTGCTATTTTTAAGGAAAATTGTCACGACCCAAAATCTAACCCGTCGTGATGGCGCCTATCGTGGTACTAGGAAAATCGACATTTCCAAAACACTTTTAAAATTTAACATAAGTGAATTAAGACATTTAAAATAACATGAGTTTTCTCATAAATACGAGGTAAAACCCAAATAAAATATTAAGTGCAGAAAAAATAGCCCAACATCAGGGTGTCACTAAGTCATGAGCGTCTAAGTATTTAAAACTATTACAGCCAATATCTAAATATCAATACAAAACGGAAAAAAATGTGGAAGGAGTAACAAGAAATGTTTACTCTTAACTGTGAAAATTATCAACTGAATTGTTCTGTATAGCTCGTCACTACTTCTCGATTCCTTATTTATTTCCGTTACTTGCTGAGTTGGTTGTACTCATACTACACCTTGCATTACATGTGCAGATCCAGGTGTGGTTGAGCACGGAGATTGTTGAGCCCAGGAAGGAGTGCAGTCTAAGATTGCAGTCTCTGAAACTCAAACAGGCATGTACTCAACAATCTCCGTGCTCAAACACACCTGGACCTGCACATGTAGTGCATGGTGTAGTATGAGTACAATCAACTCAGCAAGTAACAGAAATAAATAAGGAATCGAGAAGTAGTGACGAGTTGTACAGAACAATTCAATTGATAATTTTCACAGTTAAGAGTAAACATGAGTAAAAGATCAGTTGCATAATTACCAATTCCAGCCAGACAATTTTCAGTTAAATGTAGCAACAAAGTGAAATAGATGAAACCTCACAGACACTGTCACTCAAATCCTCAATAACACGACACTCAACTCTCAGCCCTCAATGCGCACGCTCAATAGGTACTTGCACTCACTGGGAGTGTTCAGACTCATAGGGGCTCCTACAGCCCAAGCGCTATAATATGCACGGACAACTCACATACCATAGTATAAATATATGGATCCGCACGGATAAACTCACGTGCTGCACGGATAACTCACGTGCTATAGTATAATATCTCACAAACAGGCCCTCGGCCTTACTCAGTCATGAACCTCTCTAGTCTCATAGCTCTCAATAAAGAAAGGAAAAACAGCCCAAATCAAAGTGTTACAGTATATCATACGGGAAAATAACATAGACTGAGGTAAACATGTACAAGAATCACTATGACTGAATATAACTACCATGAGCAGGAATATAACATAAGCATGATTTCTAACATGAAAGGCAGTCAAGTTCTATTAGACATGAATGCATATAAACACAAATAAAGGCTATTAGACTTCACTCTCTCGAGACGGACCAAGTCTCAATCCCTCACGGCGTACACCCACACGCCTGTCACCTAGCATGGATGCCACCTCCAAATAGTCACATTATACCAAACTCCGGGTTTTATACCCTCAAGACCAGATTTAAAACTGTTACTTACCTCAACAGTGTAGAACTCCTACTCTTGAATGCTCTTTCCTCTCGAACCGACCTCCAAATGACTCGAATCTAGCCACGAGCAATAAAATACGATCAATATGAGCTAAAGGAATGAAATCCATAAGGAAAATACCAATTTATAGGCCAAATCCCGAAATTCACTCAAACCCGGCCAGCCCCCAGGCCCACGTCTCAAAATCCAACAAAAGTCACAAGACCCGAAAGCCCATTCACTCACGAGTCTACCCATACTAAATTTATCAAAATCCGACACCCTTTGGTCCCTCAAATTCTCAAATTACACTCTCCAAAATCCCAAGCCCTAACCCCCTATTTCACTTTAAAAATTCTACTAATTAGGTGAGAAATCAACGGGAAAACACCATAGTTAAGGATAATTAGGCTCAAAGAACTTACCTCAGTGATAACCCTCGAATTTCCTTCCAAAAATCACTCCAAATGCTCCAAAGTCCGTGTTCTAAATTGTGAAAATGAGGAAAAATCTTGAAGTCCTTTTTTTATACTTTCTGCCTAGCAAAACCGCACCTGCGGTCCAATATCCACACCTGCGGAGCCGCTTCTGCGGTTGGGAACTCCGCTTCTGCGGAAACTCACTTAACGCACTGGCCCCACACCTACATCCCAGGTCTCGCACCTACGGACGCGCACCTGCGCATTTCTCTCCGCTTCTGCAGAAACAGCCAAACTCCTTTATTCTGCATTTGCGGGCTCGCAGATGTGTCCCCCTTCTCGCACCTGCGATTCCAATCCAACCCAGCCTTGCCCACATCTGCGACTTCCTAAGCGCTTCTGCTGGCCCGCACCTGCGGGCCTCCCACCGCAGGTGCGAAAACACCAGAAAAATCTGCCAAGCCTAAGTTCAAAACTTCCTTCCGTTGAGCATCTGAAATCACCCCGAGCCTCTCGAGACCTCAACCAAACATACCAACAAGTCATATATCAACATACGAACTTAGTCGAGCCTTCGAATCACTCAAAACAACATCAAAACACCTAATTACTCTCTGATTCAAGCCCAAGAACTTCTAAACTTCCAAATTCGACAACCAATGCCGAAACCAACCAAGTCACGTCCGAATGACCTCAAATTTTATACACACGTCACAAATGACACCACGAACCTACTCCAACTTCCGGAAATCCATTCCGACCCCGATATCAAATTTTTCAGTGCCGACCGAAATCGCCAAATTTTCAACTTTCGCCAATTCAAGCCTAATTCCACTATGAACTTCCAAATCACATTCTGGACGCTCTCCTAAGTCCAAAATCACCTAACGAAGCTAATGGAACCATCAGAATTCAAACCCGAGACCATTTACACATAAGTCAAAATCTGGTTGACTTTTCCAACTTAAGGTTCTAAATAAGAGACTAAGTGTCTCAATTCATTCTGAAACCACTCCGGACCCGAACCAACTAACCCGATATATCATAATATAGCTGAAAAGTACAAAAAGAAGCAGAAATGGAAAAAATAGGCCTACAACTCTCGAAATAACCGGCCGAATCGTTACAAAAATATTTTTTGGTTATTAGGTGCTAATATTTCTGGCCTTCTATTGCCTAACCTAATGATAGTAACGCTAAAATATTGTTAGTTCTCTTTATGCATAGTTATCATGCCTTTTTTCATTATCTATTGGTATGACGTAACGCTCGATACGATAAGATAATTTTTCACTTTTGCCATTCAATAGATTTTCTTGCATGGTAGTTCTCCTACATATTTGATTAGAGTTAGCTAGTGACCTTCTCAATCATTATCAGCTTCGTGAAATCTGCCTTTCTCCAACAATTCTTTTTATATATTTTCCTTGCATCAAATTCAAAGTTGTTTGAGAATTCTCAAACCTCTGGATATGGTCTAAATTTTGTAAATGTGTTCGATTACCAAACAAATGATTTAGAATGAAATATTACCCTAATCAGTAATCTTAAACTTAATGTTGATTTTCCATCTTTATTCTTTAAGCATTCCAGAATTTTTAATTTGCTATGCCACAGTTTATTCCAGGATTCCAAATATATAATTCTAAAATTATTGAACTATATACTCCTATATAGTGATAGCAAAATGGTTAAAAGAAAACAGTTTACCACACATATTATCCACTAAAAAAATGAGTTGATATTTAACTTTTAATATGGATAAGAACCAGAATATCCATTTAAAACAACTCAATATAACCTCACTCTCACTAATGGGGTCTTTGAAGGGTAGTGTTTACGCATAAACCATCGACTCCCTCCTTCCAAGAATTTCCCACCTTGCTCTTGGGATGACTCGAATTTACAAGGATGACTCTAACTTACAAAATCTTGGTTGGAAGTAAAGGTTATTCACCACTAGAACAACTCACTCATATTATCCATTTATAAAATTAATAACTAATGAGTTTAACTTTTAATTTTGTAAAAACTTCAAATTGAGAGTTCCTCAAATTTGGAAGAATCTCAAATTTAAGACTAAGAAATTCCCCCAAAAATGATCATATTCAAGAAGCCATATATAATATAATTACCCATATTATCCGGCGACTAACCCATTTTTTATCTATATTAAATATGGGTCAAATTCGAATAATTTATTCGACATCACCCATTTTCGACCCGTCCCATATCCCACCCCCACCCCCTTTGCCACCCTACTCCTATCAATTCTATCTACTTCAATCCAAAAGGTGCATCACTAGAACTCGGCAAAAACAGCACATTACCAAATGGAGCAGAAGAAATTAGAGATATATGCATTAATACAACTAGAACTTCTGCTTTTATATAATATCAAAAACGCCTGAATACTAAAATAAAACCCAGTTCCTCTCAAAGTTGTATAGCATAACCAGAGCCCAAAATTGAGAATAACACAATGGGTCACACAATTGGGCGTGCCAAAAAGCTAGGTACCACAAAGAGCGAAGCAGCCTATCAAGGTCACACCCCTGTTTTCCGCAATTCAGCAGCGCCATGAGCAAAGTGGCACCTGTCTCCAAAAGTGCAAGACCCTTTAGCAAAATTATCACACAACTTTGTCTTGAAGTTGCTACCTGGAGGAGCAGCACCACCAGGAATTGCAGGTGTTCTTCCAGGGCCACCTACTGAACCAAGGCTATTGATCAACTCCTTTACCATGGCACTAGCCTGTGAAATTTGTTCAAACGTGCCCTCTAGCTCAATGTTTCGGAGATTTTTATCTGTTTCATGATCCCGGATTGCTAGCTTGGCACCTGTCTGCCTACAAATCTGCTTAGAGTGCACTCCACCCTTCCCAATGATGGCTCCAGCAAGGGAAGCATCTACGCTGATCTTAGCAGTGGCTGACGTACCAAAACTAGCAGCAGGTCCTGAAACAGCAGGCTCTATCCGCCCACCAAAACGGCCTGGAACTGGTCCAACTCCCATTGCACGTGGATCCTCCTGTGAAGGCATGATAGGCTTTCCAACTTCCCACTCCCCATGAGCAAAATTGCATTTGTCTCCAAATTTGCATCCCTCGGCTGTGTTGTATTTGTTGCAAAGTTTGGTTTTCACAGCAGAAGCATTTCCATTGGACATGGGGGGTGCTGCAGAATTTCTCAATGATGGAGCTGGTGCCAATTTCATCATCTGAGCCACAGCATTATAGCCACCAGGGACGTAGTGAAGGAAATGGCAGTTCTCACCAAAGGGGCAGCCAGCAGTGCTGCACAACCAAAAGAATCAAACATCAGCTTAGGCCACTCTAAAACCAAATTTCCCATCACAATTAGTGGGTTGCTCTAGTGGTGAGCACCCTCCACTTCCAACCAAAAGATTGTGAGTTCGAGTCACCCCAAGAGCAAGATGGAGAGTTCTTGGAGGGAGGGAACCGAGGATCTATCGGAAACAGCCTCTACCCCAGGGTAGGGGTAAGGTCTGCGTACAAACTACCCTCCCCAGACCCCACTAGTGAGATTATATTGGGTTGTTGTTGTTGTTGTAATTAGCCAGCATAGATAATTCAGGCACAACAGATGGAAAGCAGTACAGTTCCACACAACTGGATTAGGATACTAAAGCAAAATATTTCATCTGGGATACTTTTAAAACACAAGGCAAAAGTACCCTTCACGGCTAACACAATCCCAGTCTCCTCTTGCATTAAGGTGATGTAAACAGGTTTAACAATTATGATTCAAGGAAAAGAAACTCACGAAACAAGAAAGTTATAGGGTTTAAGAGTGCAGAGTCCTATGTTCCAACTTGCAGGAACAGGATGAGAACATCTTCACTTATGCCCCCACTATGCAAGGAAACAAAACTAAGATATGCATTCTAACCAATACAGAACATAACAAAAGAATAAAGTTGATCTTTATCAAAAAGGCAAAATAAAAAGCAAAACTCATGACTTTCACCCAGTCAGCGAAAAAGACAAGAAAAAAATTCATCTGGATGAATTTTTAGAAGAACCAAAAGATATGCTAGCAGCTATGAACAAGGAAAGCAGAAAGAATATTGCCCATGAGTTCAAATATAAGTCAGCGACATAAATCACACACACTGCATACATAAAAGAAACTAGCCTTAAGGTATGGTATTTGTGTCCTGATTAAATCCAGCGGATACAGTGGCAAATCTAATAAGAACTTCTATTATCTATGTAGATTAAGTTTTGCTTGTCAACCAATCAACTCAGAAAGTACGGCAGCAACTGATGATTACATATTCATTCTTTTAACAAGTAAAAGTCTACTAGTGAATAAACATTTATATTAATGAGCATAAAAAGCAACAAAATCTCATGTAGACCACTCACAGAACTACAAAAGAAAATAGGGCACACTGAATAAGCATGAGAGAGAGAGATAGACAGAAAGAGAGAGACAGAGAGAGTTGGCCCTCAGGTGCCTTAAGTATCATTATGCAGCTCAAGACTTCACCCAAAAATTCATTAACTGGAAGACCAGCTAAAGTGGTTTTCAAGATTAACTTCACTGATTGCTAGACTCAGTTTCAGAAGAATGTCGAGTAAGACGACAATTAAGCTGTTAAACAGAAATCCTTACTAGGCCGAAAGAGAGAACTTTGAGAAGCTTTAGATAGTACATCTTAGAAATGACATGTGGATCAACATACATGTTTTCAATGTATAAAGAAAGACTGATAACACACCATTAATGTAAAAGTTAGGTAGAAATTTAGAAAACTGTTGATATATTAGAAACCAATTCTCATTCCTCCAAGTGCATTATAGCTTGCAATATCTATCTCACAAAAATTGTTCACAAACAACTGCATTGTCATTAAGCTTCTACAGCTTTTTAAGCATTTAACAGACTCACAAGCAGAAATCTACATTTATATTAGCAATTGTAAATGTTGCACTTCACATTAACTTAAAGTCCATATAAATTAAATTTCATTACGTAGGCAAAGATTTGAACCTGAAAAACTTCGTGCATGGCTTTGATTTGCTTCCTATACCACTTGATAAGGAGTCCATTTCTGTTGAACCAAATTAATTATTTATCCCAGTTAGAAATCTTCTTGTTAAAATTAATGCTAGATGAAAATTACAGATATCATATTCTTATTACCAGCAAAAATTCAACTAAATTGTGTAAGTCGAAAACATAGAAAGAAGCTAAATACCACAAGAGACGTTCACCAAATCTTCTCATCCATCTCATCAGAGAAGCAATTGTAGCAATATTGAATCATGAATTGAGTAAATTTCTTTTTCCATCAGGTCTATTGGAAATACACTCTCTATCCTCACAAGGTAGGGGTAAGGTATGCGTACACACTACCCTCCTCAGACTAATACTGGGTATGTTGTTGTTCTTTTTCCATCAGGAGTAATTCCTACAAATCTACTGACTCCTTTTTCTACCATTTTTAAAACCAAAACAAGTTAATCGGAACATGACAAGGTCCTCACATGTACATATGCAGATTCAAGATTTTAATTTGCTGGACTCAGCATGGAGGTTTTACCTTGAACCCATTATTGTGGATTCACAAAGCAATACTTTTCTAACAGATTCCACATATGTATCTATACTCCTGTGTCAACAAAACTGGGTTCAGCTGAACGTTGTTTACATACTCCATCCGCCACTACACATGTATGTATGAGACATCATTCCATCAGAGAATGCAAGGATAACTATATTATACTATAATGTTTAAAGTTTTTATGTTATAACAGAATATTCATGGAGCTGTTCCTTCAGTCCAAATGGATTAAATTCAAAATCTGCTGAACATCTTTATGAGTAAACAGATGTGGACAGGAAGTTCTCTTTTATTTTATACTCATTCCCTCTTAGAAATTAGAAAAGCTCATATATTTGCCTCCAGATGAACCTTACAGAAAAGGAGTTTGGCCCGTAAAAATAGGAATTCTGTTTCTTTGTTTTTCTCTTGAGAGTAACTAATAATAATTTTACTAACTTTAGCCATACAAGAGAAGTTCAAAGTAAAATGAACATGCATCCCCACATATGTACAAGATAGCCACACTGAATCTAACCACAAAACATATAGGAACAGTTGAACAGGGGGCGTATAGTTAATCCCTATAAATATTCCTAATATCAAAAGCATAGTTAAGAAGTTCGAAGCACAACCCAAAAGAAGCATGAAAATTTTATTATAAGCGAGATATCCCACTTAAATGGTCCGACCACTCTACTCTTCTCCACTTAAATTCCAGCTCCACCTTTCTCCCCTTAACTACCAAGCTTTGGGTTAGAACTCGTGACATGTGCCTAGTAAACGCACATCACGGCTCTTTCCACTAGACCAATTCATTGTGGCCCCAAACAAGCATGAATTCAAAAAACAAAAGTATACTACTAAAGAAAAAGATATTAAAGAATAATGTATAAAAACCTGGCTTATATTTCTTTACATCGCCATTGACGTTGGCACCAGCATCATTTCTGTTTCTCTTTCGGTTGTCCATAGCTGGTTAACTCACAGATCGAGGTTCGAAGCAAGTGAACAACAATTACTATAAAATTTGATTACGTATAAGCTAAAGAGAACAAAAATTCACTTAAATGAACAAGATTTGGTAAGGGTAAGTAGCGAAAAAGAGTAGAAGGAGGAGCAAAATCTACAGGCCAAAACTGGAAACCCTAAATATAGAACTAGGGTTCGCGAAGGGAGAAGAAGAAGTGAGGCGGGAGGCCTTTATATGAGCTTATTGGATTTGTATATTCGGGTTTAAATTCGGTTAAGAGTGTGAGTTTGGATTCCGCGCGGGATTTTCTGGAAACTTTGGTGCGAATCTTAAAGGCATATGGAAAGTTATATTTTAAACTTGAGCTATTTTGACAATTATGATCAAGATTTGTTCTTTATCATATTTTAAAGTTATATTTTAAATTTGAGCTCATTTGGAATAGATTTGAATATTGAATCTTATATTGAATTATTGAAATTCGAAAAATAAATTTATGTTTCAGAACTTAAAATTTATATTTTTGAAGTAGCATTTGAAAGAAAAACTATCAATGTTTTCCACGTTGGATGGTTTTACCAAAGGTAGTTCAATCTTGTCTTCATTTCTTTAGCTTGCCTCGATCAAAATTCCTTTCTTTTCATAAGCATTTGTTGATGTATTTGTCAAATATGGTCGAAATCTATTTCTGAGGTCTCAAATTACCATTCACGCTTCTTGCAAGTCTAATTATTACTAGGCATTGATGGCCCGTGCCAGCACGGGCCCAATATTGTGAGAGTTGAAATGATTATTCCTGATTGTATTTATTTGCTTTACATAATAATTTTTTATATATGTGTCAAAAGTGAATATGATACTCTCATCTAAACAATGGTACATTGTCTGGTAGAACCATTCTATATTTTAGCCATATGCCAAAAAATATAGAAAAAATATCGGCAAATATATCATAACCACATCTCGGTTCAGGTCTGAATTTGTCACCCTAATAACTAACTTTGCCACTCCAAAAACCACAAGGTGAGGATAAGTTTTGGAGCTCCAATAAAAATCAAGTACACACGAATCAATTAAAAGAAAAAAATTTAGAACAGTGCCAAAAATAAATCTAGTATTCTTTGCAGTACTTCCAAAATACAAATGGAGCAAGATAGCATAAGAACACAATTTGGATGCATACGCATCTCATTGTACAGGTAATATTGTGTCATTTATGGTGTTCTTTTCCCCAATGTAAGTCAACTCTTCCTTTTTGTCTTTTTAAATACTTTTCTGGATAAAGATATCATTAAAAAGAAATTACATTGCTCCCTTTTCCCTCTCTTTTTTCAATCCAACTTCTTACAAAATATACAGAGATCATCAGAAAGGTTTCAAGCATACCTTGTGCTTAAAGGATCAGCAAAGACAATAATATTGACGACATCACAAATCCATCCAACTAATCTTATAGTTGTATTGCGCTTTTCGCCTTTGATAACATTGCTTGACAATGGCAACAATCTATCTCAGCTAGAGACATAATTTCAGCACTGTAACTAAGTGATTCCCTACAATAACAGCAAGTGACTCTAATAAATTGAAAATAAAACTTCTCGCCATACCCTCATGTTACAAATTCATATCAACATTGTGTGTACCAATTAATCAGGGTGAAGCGAAAATCATATTTCTATTGAGATGAAAAAGATGCAAATGACATGTTTGTGCAATGGTTTATATTACTCATATTAATTATAAAATTATAATTAAAACTTTGGTACCTGCAATCAGCTTAAAATTTTGAAGTAATAATAATAGTAGTAGCAATATTACTTATAAGATTGAGACTTTGCAAGTACTATCAGGGTCAACACTCTGTATAAAAAAGTATGAACACAACTTATAGAGTCAACAATTTATTAGCAGTTTGGTATAACACTTAGATTGGTTAATTATGCACTATTTAATGTAAACAAAATACATAACAGAGCTTTTATATTAACCAACAAATGCAATATTTCGAATAGACTGGATAAAAAAATATCTTTTCACCTTAAAAGGGAAGAACTTATCATCAAGTTTTATCTGTTGTGCTACTATCTTATGTTAATCGTCACTACTTTCATATATGCAAAAACATGATGGCTTAATGCAGTCCCCAATACTACCACAATAAGGCATAGATTAAGATGTATTTGTGTAGAATCAAATTTTAAAACCAAAAGATTGTAGCATTTTTTAAAAATAAATAACATTTCTTCCAATTATGTCCTCTTGAACTAATAACAAATAATACTCTGAAGAGTTGGAAAAATCAAGAAATTTAGGAAGAAATAGAGGTCCTTCTAATAGGATGCGTAATCTCTTCTTCAACTGAGACCAAGATATAAATTCTAGCCATCTAATTTAAAAGGTTAACATTAGAAAAATCCCATAACTTTAACAGCTTGTTTGAATAGTCGTTACTTATTGTATTGTATCGTATTGTTACTTTAAATATGATATTTGTTTACTTAAATTTTATTGTATCGTATCGTTAAATCCATCGTTACGTAACGACAAAATATGTCACTTTATGTAACGACCAATTTGGTGTGGTTGCGTCGTTATCTTGTCTTTTTCTCTTATCTCACCCTTCACTACTATTAAATAATTTTATTTTATCATTTACCCTACCTTTTTATATAACAAAATTTACCCCGTATCATAATTTTTCTTTATAATATTACAAATTTATTCTTCATATTGATGGTGCATGATATCATGAAACAACGACAAACGATATAATCTATCCAAACATTGTATTTATCAAATGATACAGTACAATATAAACAAGTTGTAAGAGAAATAAAGGTACTTTTAGCCGAATGGGCCCTATCCTCTTCAATTGAGGCTAAAATAACATTACTGACATCTATAATGAAAGAAATTCTTAAATTGACAGATTGTAGGAACACAAAATTTCTTAAGTAGTTTAGAGAACCTTGTTTTGAGTTCCACATATATTAATACTGAAGGAAATATAATTTTTCCAAATTTCTCTCTTAGTTAAACCTCTCTTAGTAACTAAAGTATAGTGAAATCAAGTTAACATGCTAGGCAATTATGATATTGGAAAGATAAAAACATAATCTGTAATTTATAGCATATGAGAGTTCTTTGTTGGAGTCACCTATCTACTTGTTATACATCGAAGAGCAATAATGTTTCGTGATTAATAAGAAAATGCAAGATAAACCTGCTGCATTTGATAAAATGGATGATCGAATGCATAAACTTTTTACCATAACAATCAAAAGTCATAGATTTCCTTGACTCAACTGAACTTCCAAAAAACTCATAGATAAGGCTACTACAAAATTTCAAAATAACCAAGTAGACTCAAACATTTACCATTTGAAAGAAATGGCATGAACCTTAGCCTTCGGAAGATAGAGAGACAAAACTAAAGGATTATCGTTATCTTTCTCAGATCGATGGACAAAGCATTCACATGGAAGTTAGCCTGACAAAAGTTAAATAAAGAATTTAGGTTCAACCTTAGAAATTCCAAATTGAAGCGAAATTCTCAGCATCGCTCAATTGAAGAAAGTAAGAAATAACTGGAGATGTATAACGGAGACGAAGAAGTAGCCAGTGAAGTTATGAAGAAGAATGCAAAAATAAACTGAAGTTTCATATAAAGAAACCACATACTAAACTTACAAACAAAAGAAAATCTCCATGTTTCACTTATTTGAAATTTAGATTTATAACAGCTTGGCTGCATTGAAGTTCTTCTCTACTGCATAACTATCTTTGTTCGAAATGATAATTTAGTGATCCCAATGATGCAAGAGTGTGCAATCCCGTGGAAAAAAAATATCCACAGAGGCATTAAAAAAAATCACATACATATAATAAATACACCAAAGAATATGCAGAGAGCTGAAAAATCATATGTATAACTCAACTGGCAGCAAGTTGTCATCTGCTCGTGCTAAGAGAGCCTTTTTTTATCAACTTGCATCATTCTATATAATTCGTGTTGCCTAGCCTTTTCGCTGGAATATACTTTTTAGAAGTTTTGATCATTTTTCAGATTTCTATTCGACATTTCAGCAGTACATTTTTATTCCCCAAACGTGAAATTTTGATTACAGGTTTAACAGTATTGAGTATATGTTTAATGTTGATTAATGTGCATACATGTCAACTGCTTTTATATTCACTAATATGCAGACATGTCATAAAATTAAAGAACCCAGGTAAAAATACAACATACATAAACGATCAATAACATAGAATATTAAGGTGATTAAGGAGTAGAAGAGCATTACATACCATACTATGAAATGCTTCGAAAACGCATGGATACACAATTATCACAATGGAATACAATAATAAAAATAAAATACTATAAAGCAACAAAGTATTAGACAACTCCAACGAAAAGGCGGAGAAAGATAAAAAAATTAAACCAATTTAAGCGATTGTGGCACTGGCAGCTAAGGCTGGCAAGTGGGCTGGTCCAGGCCCGGGACTGCGGGCCAAACAGGCCAAACGGTTAAACGGGTCAGGACCGTTTGATCCGGTTTTAGCGGGCCTGGTCCGGTCTCGTGGGCCGGTCCTATAATTTGGGCCCGTCAGACCCGGGACCGTTTGGCCCGTCATGGCCCGGAACCGGCCCGGTCCCTTAGCGGGCCAAATGGTCCCAACGACTATTTTTTTTAAAAAAAAAATAGACGTTGGGCTGTCAAAAATAGTCGTTGGCTATTTATAAAATAGCCATTTAACCCCCCTCCCCCAAACTTTGTTTTAATCCCAAACTTTTTATAATTACACTTTTTCCCTATTTTCAACTATAAATACCCCATCATTATTTTATTTTTTCTTACAAAATTCTCAATCTATCACAATCTCTCTCTAATTTACTTCTATAATTGCTACTATTGCTTACTTTATTGTTACAATTTGTGAAACAATTGTGAAGTTGGTGAATTGAAGTCTTCAACGATAATCAATTTCCAACAAGTTGTTCGTCAATTCGGTAAACTCGTTCCAACTCTTAAGTTTTAATATTATAATTTTGTTTGTTTTATTTACTTTGCTTGATTAATTAAGATGGCTTATTCCTTAAAAAATATTTTTAGTAAAAATAAGAAAAAATTGAAGAGTGGTGAATCTAGTGGCCAATCTGTTCCTCCTCCACTTTTCCCGGCTCCCCGACCCAAACCTGTTACCTGTCCTACACCTCCTATTCTTGATAGCGATAATAGTTTATTACAATTTATCGAGAGTCAATTTTGCCATAATATTGCACCCGGTAAACAATTAAACCATGAATATATGAATGCTCTTTATGGTAATCCAACTATTGATGAAAATGATGATGAAGAAATAGATTTTGATGAAACGCAACCGGATGACGATACACCCACTAGTCATGCTCCTGAAGTTAACCCAACTAATAATAATCCAGATGATCCCCCGTCTGACCCTCCTATTAGTGCCCCTACTTTTTCTAGACAACCTTCTAAACGGGCAGAAACATCTCTTGTTTGGCAATTTTTTACTCAACTAAGAGAAAAAAATAGGGCTAAGTGTAAAACTTGTGGCAAAGAGTTAGTTTTTCAATATGTTGGAAGTCGGGGGGGACGGGAAGTTTGACTAGACACATATTGCTACACCCTCAAGATAAAGCTAGATATTTTCGTATGAAAGCTTTGGCTGAGGGGACAAGTGCACCTAGTCAGGCTGACCTTAGTACCGGGTCAAATCAATTTCAATCGGGAATTAACACTGTTACCAGTGGTATTTTATATTATGATCCAAAAAAAGATCGGGAAGAATTGGCAAAAATGGTTACTGTTATGTGCTTACCCTATAGTTTTTCTTCTAATCCCCACTTTGTGCATTATATTAGAAAAGTTTATAATCCTACTTATAAAGGTTTTCCTCGCACAACCGTAAAGAGTGATATTTATAAATATAAACATGAATATGAATAATATTTGCGCTATTTATTTACTCATATAAATTGTCGTCTTGCTATTACAACTGATATTGGTAGAAGTGGTAATGACTGTGATTACCTTATTGTTACCAGTCATTGGATTGATGAGCATTGGATAATGCAAAAGCGCATTATTGCTTATAGAATAATTAATTCACGTCACACAGGGCAGTTTATTTCTAGCACGATTGCGGATATTTGTAGATATTTTTGTATTAGTGATAAAATAATGTCAGTTTCAATGGATAATGCTACTAGTAACACAAATGTTGTAGCCTTGCTTACCACTAGTGGCCACTACACTAAGTCCTGCATTTAGTAACATTTTTCATGTTAGATGTATTTGTCATATTTACCATTTAATTGTGGGTGATGGTATGCGAATTTTAAATGTTGAAATTGAAAAGGTTAAAATGGCTCTTAATTGGCTTTTTTATTCAAACCGTAGAAGTAGACTTATTCCAACTCCTTCTTCTTCTAGTTCTCAATCATCTAAAAGAACTGCGGGAGTAAGAGCACTTAGTGCTTGGGCAGGGTTCAGGGGTTCTTAAGGTTCTAGTACTAGTGATTTTTCACAACTAAATGAGCTTGAAGTTTATTTGTCACAGGGAATTGAGGAAGTGAATCCCGACGGCTCCTTTAATATTTTGGCATGGTGGAAGGACAAAGAAAAACACTTTCTGATTCTTTCAAGGATGTCCCGAGATATTTTAACTATTCAAGCTTCAACAGTGGCATCAGAGAGCACTTTCAGTCAAGCAAGACTTCAACTCGGTGATTATAGAGCGTCTATGAGGGAGAGCTTAGAAAAATCAGTACTTTTCAGAGATTGGATCCATTCGAAAAGAAGAAATTTTGGACTTGCTGAATCACAACCAGAGGTAAACGAAGCTTACGAAGAAATACTAGCTGAACTTGCGGAGGATGATGCTTCGCCTGGAAGCGGTGATGACCAAGCTTCATTTCCGCCACCACTAACGGAAATTCCTCCGGACCTTGAAGGATTTATGAAATTTGTAAGAGATACCATGTAAATTAATATGTAACTTGTATTTTGGCACATCTTGATTAGTTTCTTTTTCTTCTTAATTGTGGTATTAGCACCTTATTGTGCTCATTCCATAGGGGGAGGAAGACTAAAAAAGATATTGCCATGATTTTTAATGCTATAATAAAAATATAACGCATTGATTTGAATATCTCTTTACAATATTTTTGTCTTTTTATATATCTTAAGCTATACATATAGTATATATATATATATATATATATATATATATATATATATATATATATATATATAAGCTTATATTTATACTATACTATAGTCTATACTATATATACATCTCATAAGATATATAAGCTATATTCGATATACATATATATATATATATAAGCCTATATATATATATATAAGCTTATATATATACTATACTATACTATATATACATCTTAAGATATACTATATATACATAGTATACTAGATATACTAGATATATATATAGTATAGTATAGTAGATATATATATATATATATAGTATATCTTAAGATGTATATATAGTATATAAATCGAATATAGCTTATATATAGTAAGATGTATATATATTATAGTATAGTATAGTATAGTATAGTATATATATATATATATATATATATATATATATATATATATATATATATATATATATATATATATATATCGAATATAGCTTATATATCTTAAGTTGTATATATAGTATATATTATACTATACTATAATATATATATATATATATACTATAATATATATACATCTTACTATATATATATTATATATATCTTAAGATGTATACTATCGAATATGACTTATATACTATGTATATATAGTATAGTGTGTGTATATATATATATATCTTAAGATGTATATATAGTATATATATATATATATATATATATATATCTTAAGATGTATATATAGTATATCTTAAGATGTATACTATCGAATATGACTTATATACTATGTATATATAGTATAGCGTGTATATATATATATATCTTAAGATGTATATATAGTATATAAATCGAATATAGCGTATATATCTTAAGATGTATATATAGTATAGTATAGTATATATATAAGCTTATATATATATGTATATCGAGTATATCGAATATACTATGTATATATAGTATAGTGTGTGTATATATATATACACACACACTATATATGCATAAAACGACTAAGTAACTGCTAGCTTTTCCACCGTTATCGCTACTGTGGGACCAACCTCAAATTAAAAAGAAAGAAAGACTAACAAGTTGCCAATAAGGGCGATGTGTGGGCGATGCAAATTGCAATGAACCAATCAATTTGATTGACTGAGAGGTTGACAACTTTGCCTATAAATAGATATGATTCCCTTTTTATTTAATACACCAAAACAAAGAGAAGCTACGCACAAAGCAAAGCAGTGAGAGTAGTTCACAGATTGTTGTTTGTGAGATAAATAGTGAGTGACAGTAATATTGCAGTAATGTATTTTAAATAAAGAGTGTTATTTTTTTCAAAATTATAGTAGTCTCTTGACACTACTAAGTTGTAATATTATAGTTGTAATATTTCTTCGCTCGAGTATTGTATTTACCTCATTAAAAGAGTTAGTACCATTGTTACTCTCTTGTATTATTATTATTTTCCGTGGATATTATTTCTGGGCGGGATTATTATTTTTCTCAACAACGTGATATCAAAGCCATGGAAAATAATGGTACGCTCTCTTTTCAGTACCCCCGTCTCACAAAAGATAATTATTAGAAATGGTATCTACGTAGCCATTCTAGGCTCCCAGGATGTGTGGAAAATCGTAGATAGAGGGTATGCAAAACCCGATAATGAGGGAGTTCTGCCTCAAAATGAAAAAGATGTCTTAATAAAGACAAGGAATAATGATCAACAAGCCCTCACGCTCATCCACCAATATTTGGATGATGCTTCATTTGAGAAGGTGGCAGATGCTACCTCCTCAAATGAAGCTTGGGAGATTTTACATTATTCTCTTCAAGGAGTTGACAAGGTGAGGAATGTAAAACTTCAAACTCTAAGGGTTGACTTTGGAGTTTTAAAAATGAAAGAATCCGAATGCATTTCGGATTATTGTTCAAAAGTGAAGGCTGTTGTAAATCAATTAAGAAGATATGGGGATGACATAGAAGATGCCCGTGTGGTAGAAAAGATCATTCGCACTTTAACACCTAAATTTGATTTTGTGGTGTGTGCTATTGAGGAGTCTAAAGGTTTAGACTCTATGCTTGTAGAGCAATTGGAGGGCTCTTTACAAGCCCACGGAGAAAAGATCAAAAGGAGACAAGAAGTACCATTGGAGCAAATTCTTAAAACTCAGGCATCCTTCAAGGATTGTGGAGGTGAAAAGAGATATCAAGGGAATGGACGGAGACGAGGCCGTGGCGGTCATGGAAGAGAAAGAAGTAACGGTAACAACTTCAACAATGAAGTTATAAAATCCACCAGACATTCAGAGGTCGTGGTCATGGACATAGAGGAGAAAGAGGACGTGGCTACTAAGAAAATAATGGACAAATGTATGACAAATCCAAAATTGAGTGTTATAATTGTCATAAATTTGGCCATTACTCTTGGGAATGTCGTATCGATGTTGAAGAAAAAGCTAACCTTGTTGACGACAAGAAAGAAGAGAATGAGTCAACGTTGTTGCTGGCACTCAAGGAAGAAGACATGGATGATTGTAGCTCATTGTATTTGGACAATAGAGCAAGCAATCATATGTGTGGATGCAAATAGAAGTTTGTGGAGATCAATAAAACGGCGAGAGCTAATGTGTTATTTGGAGATACCTCAAAGATTCAAATCGAAGGGATATGTACGATTCTGATCTCCTGTAAAGATGGTAGTCACAAGCTAATTCACGATGTTTATTATGTGCCAAAATTAAAAAGTAATATTTTGAGTTTGGGCCAACTTCTTGAAAAGGAATATGACATCCACATGAAAAATATGCATCTTTAGCTTAGAGATTCAAGTGGAATTCTAATTGCTAAAGTGCATATGGAAAATAATAGATTATTTTCTCTGAATCTTAAGACAATTGATGCAAAGTGTTTGAAGGCTAATGTGCAAGATGAATCATGGTGTTGGCACATGCAATTTGGGCACTTGAATTTTGAAGCGCTCAAATCAATGAGAGAAAAGAACATGGTGCATGGAATACCATCATTCAACTATCCCAATCAATTGTGTGAAGCTTGTCTTCTTGGAAAACATGCAAGGAGGAGTTTTCCAAATGAGGCCATGTTAAGATCAACCAAACCGCTCCATCTTGTTCACACTGATGTGTGTGGGCCAATCAATCCACCTTCCTTTGGTAAAAGTAAATACTTTCTACTTTTCATTGATGACTTTAGTAGAAAGACTTGGGTTTATTTCTTGAGCCAAAAATCTGAAGCTTTTGCTGCTTTTAAAAATTTCAAAGTACTTGTGGAGAAAGAAAGTGGCTATAAAATAAAAGCTTTAAGGTCCGATAGAGGAGGCAAATTCACTTCATAAGATTTTAATGACTTCTGTCAGTCTCATGGAATTTGTCGTCCTCTAACGGTACCTTATTTACCCCAACAAAATGGAGTTGCAGAGAGAAAGAATCGAACTATTTTTAATATGGCTAGATGTATGTTAAAAGCTAAACGTATTCCCAAGAAATTTTGGGCAGAAGCTGTATCATGTGCAATTTATTTGAACAACAGGACTCCAACAAGGAATGTTAGAGATCAAACCCCTCAAGAAGCATGGAGTGGAAGAAATCCAAGTGTCAAGCCCTTGAGAATCTTTGGGAGCATAGCCTATTCTCATGTGCCACATCAAGGGAGAGCAAAGCTTGACGATCGAAGTGTCAAGCATGCGTTTGTTGGCTATGATACAAGTTTAAAATACTACAAGTTACAATACCCAAGTAGCGTCAAGATGGTGGTGAGTCGTGATATTGAATTTGATGAAGAATTGGCATGGAATTTGGATGCTCGGGAAGAAACTTCATATGATTTTTTTCCATACTTTGGCGATGAAGAAGAACCAGAGACCATGGAACTTGTGCATGATACAACTCCATATCCTTATCCAACCAATGTTGCATCTCCTTTTTCTCAATAAAGTTCAAATGAGCAACCGCAAAGGACAAAGAGCATTCAAGAGCTCTATGATGGCACAGAAGAAGTTACTAATTTTGATTTTTTATATTGTCTCTTTGCTGATAGTGAACCAATAAACTTTGATGAAGCTGTTACAGACAAAAGGTGGAGACAAACCATGGAGGAGGAGATCGAGTCAATAGAGAAGAACAACACTTGGGAGTTAACAACTCTTCCCAATGGTCATCACGCAATTGGAGTAAACTGGGTATACAAGACAGAAAAATATTGATGGAGATGTTGAGAGATACAAGACATGACTTATGGCTAAAGGCTACAAGCAAAGGAAAGGCATTGACTATGAAGAAGTCTATGCACCTGTTGCCCGCATGGAGACAATTCGTTTGCTGATCTCTTTGGTTGCGCAAATGAAGTGGAAGATCCATCAACTAGACGTTAAGTCAGCCTTCTTGAATGGCTATCTTGAAGACGAATTCTATGTTGAACAACCATTGGGCTTTGTAGTCAAAAACCATGAAGATAAAGTGTTGCGATTGAAGTAAACTTTATATGGATTGAAGCAAGCCCCACGAGCAAGGAATAGTTGCATCGACAAGTATTTTCAAAACAATGGATTTACTCGTTGTCTCCATGAATATTCTTTTTTCCTTAAAATTCATATTAATGGAGATATCTTTCTTGTTTGTCTTAATGTTGATGATTTTATTTTCACGGGTAATAACCCAAGTTTGTTTGAAGCTTTTAAGCAAGATATGTCTAGTGAGTTCGAGATGACAGATGTAGGGTTCATGTTACACTACATGGGCCTAGAAGTGAAGCAGATGGTGGATGAATTTTCATCTCTCAAGAAAGCTATGAAGGAGATTTTGAAGAAGTTCAACATGCTCAATTGCAACCCCGTGAACACACCGATGGAGAGTGGAATAAAATTGTTCAAGTTTGATGAAGGAGAAAATGTGGATCCCACATTTTTCTAAAGTCTTGTGGGAAGTTTGAGGTACTTGACTTGTACCAGGCCAGATATACTCTTTGCAGTTGGAGTAGTAAGCTGCTTCATGGAAGCTCCTACCTCCACCCATTTGAAAGTCACTAGAAGAATTCTTCGTTACCTAAAAGGTACAATTGACTTTGGGCTATTTTATTCTTCTTCTAGTGATTTCAACCTTATGGGATTTTGTGATAGTGATTATGCGGGAGATATTGATGATAGAAAAAGCACAACTGGTTTTGTGTTTTTCTTGGGTGATTCTGTTATTTCTTGGAGTTCAAAGAAATAATCAATTGTTACTCTCTCGACTTGTGAAGCTGAATATGTAGTAGCAACATCGTGTACGTGTCATGCTATTTGGTTGAGAAGATTATTGAAGGAGCTCAATTTATCACAAAATGAAGCTACAGAGATTTGTATTGACAACAAATTCGCACAGGCACTCGCGAAGAATCTGTTGTATCATGATCGAAGTAAGCATATAAACACAAGGTATCACTTCATCAGAGAATGCATTGCCAAGAAGGAAGTCGAACTCAAATATGTGAAGTCTCATGATCAAGTTACGGATATCTTTACAAAGCCCATGAAGTTTGAAGATTTCACATATTGAGATCAAGAATTGGAATGAAGAAAAATCAAAATTAAGGGAGAGATTTGTGGGACCATCCCCAAATTAAAAAGAAAGAAAGAATAACAAGTTGCCAATAAGGGCGGCTGGAAAAAGGTTGCAAGTTGCAACCAAAACAATGTGTCGACGATGAAAATTGCAAAGAACCAATCAATTTGATTGACTGAGGGGTTGTCAACTTTGCCTATAAATAGATATACTTCCCTCTATGTTTAATACACCAAAACAAAGAGAAGCTAAGCAGAAAGCAAAGCAGTGAGAGTAATCTATAGATTGTTGTCTGTGAGATAAATAGTGAGTGGTAGTAATATTATAGTGATGTGTTTTAAATAAAGAGTGTTGTTTCTTTCAAAATTGTAGTAGTCTCTTGACACTACTAAGTTGTAATATTATAGTGGTAATATTGCTCCGCTCGGGTATTGTATTTACCTCGTTAAAAGGGTTGAAGTACAGTTCCTCTATCTGACTTATTTCAGTTTTTCTGTCCCCTCTCTTAACAGTCAGAGAACAGGATCTCTATGTACGCTACAACAACAACAACAACAACAACCCAGTATAATCCCACTAGTGGGGTCTGGGGAGGGTAGTGTGTACGCAGACCTTACCCCTACCCTGGGGTAGAGAGGCTATTTCCAATAGACCCTCGGCATCCTTCCCTCCAAGAACTCCCCACCTTGCTCTTGGGGTGACTCGAACTTACAACCTCTTGGTTGGAAGTGGAGGGTGCTTACCATCAGAGCAACCCAAACATCTACCATGCTAAAAAAGATCTCGTTTTTATTTCTTTAGAATTTTGAGGACAAAATCCTTCTCTTTTTAATATATAGTAAAAAACAAAAGTTCAAATCGTCAACAAGAAGCCTAAAGCAAATGAAATTACTAACATGATATTCTTCTTTACAGTTAGTTATTCGAATAACACTCTCCAATTTAGAGCACAAAAACCATAAAATCGCGAAATCAGAAAGTATTAAAACAAAACAGAAAGCTAGCAGCATCAGAAAGTATTAAAGAACGCCAAAATATGGAGAGAATTCAAAAGAAGGATGGAGAGAACTCAAAAGAAGTTGAACCAAAAAAATCGAGCAAAAAGAGAAGAAGATATGTGCATACCTATAGCTTGAATAGAGTCAGAAACCGGAGAAGACATGTAGAAAGTAGAAACCGAAGAAATTAAATAAGATAGGAGACTTTTAGAAGACAATTGTAGTCTCCTCAACTTACACGTAGGGTTTGTGTGAATAATTCAAAGCCACGCGTATGAAATTGGTTTAATCAATAATTAAAAGTCTAAAATACCCTCAGCCTTTTCTTAAAAGACATGAAGCAGCCAGGTCAAAACCTGAGCTCTGAAGCTTATGGGAAAAGGGAAAAATGGAGAGCTAGAGATATGCAAAGAAAACAAGAATTTGAGGGTGAAGATGAAGGATTTCTACATCCATTAAATAGCAAAACTAAGAAGGATGGAGAAAACTCAAAAGAAATTGACCCAAAAAAATCGAGGATAAAGAGAAGAAGATATGTGCATACCTACAACTTGAACAGAGTCAGAAACTGGAGAAGACATGTAGTAAGTTATCCCCACCTATTGTGAGTTAAATACAAGGATTTTATATAGATTCAAGCATGAAAATTTGAAAAAATTTGGGATTTTGAAGAAAAACATAGAAAATGGTATTTTTTGATTTTGACCACAAAATCGGACATGGAATTAGGAATAAATCATATATTTGAGTTCGTGATGTTATGGGTAAAGTTTATCTTCAAATATTTTCGAAATCCGGGCTCGTGGGTCCGAGGGTTGATTTTATCTACTTCTCGAGCGGAGTTAGAAATTGTTTAAATTGATTAATTATGGGTATTATAACCCATTTTGATTGGTTTGCACCTTGTTTGCATAATTTTGGATCGACAATCATCGGTTTGAGGTGTTAGAGTGGCGTTGGAGTCGGCTATGGAGTTTCGGAGTGAGGTAAGTCTTTTGTCTAACCTTGTAAGAGGGAATTTACCCCATATGTGATTTAAATTAATAATTATTGCTAATTGTGGGGGCTACGTACGCACGAGGTGACAAGAGTCCGTGCGTAGCTACTAATTATGCTATGTTCGGGTAGTTTAGGACTCAAATAATGAAGTACTTGTAATAATTGTATCCTTTTTTATTTAAAGTACTGGAATTATATTGGAAATGTTTAGATAAAATAGTAAAAGACCGAAATTCACATACTTAAATTTTTGTGCAAATTACTTGACCGTTAATAGAAATTGTACATCCTTATGTGTTAGCCTTGTGATAACTTCTCATCCCTGAGATTCATAAGAAAATGTCCTCCTTTCTTGTGGAGCAGGCCGAATGCTCGCCAATATAGACGCATCTATGGATCGTGCCGCACGTCCCTCGGCAGTGTACACAACACTCTAGATTGGGCCGAACGACCTCGGCATAAATCGTGCTTAATAATAAAAATTACACGATGCCTTGACATTTTATTGCAGCTTGTGAAGATAAATGATTAATTGAAAATTATTGAATTTGAAAGAATTATTTATTTTCGCTTGTTAAGAAAATTATTGTTATTCACCTAAACCATGTGTATTTAAATATTTATATTTTAATATTATTGACCTATAGTGAGTATCAAATATCGACCTCTCGTCACTACTTCTTCGAGATTAGACTTGATACTTACTGGGTACATGTTGTTTACGTACTAATACTACACTTGATGCACATGTTTGTGCAGGTACATGTATGTCTAGTGATCTTTTGGGCGTAGAGGCGCAGTTATCGCAGGGACTTACAGTGAGTTGCATTCCATGCTACGAATCCGCAGCTACAGAGTCTCCATCAAAGTTATTTATGTACTCCTGTCCAATTTGTATTCTAGACAGATGTTGCATTTATCATATTTTTCCTAGTTGATACCCATGCACTTGTGACACCCGGTTTTGGGGGTTCCTACTAGATGTTTGGTACGGTAATTCACATAACCTTTATTGTTTCACTTTGTAAATCCTATTTTATACTAATTAGTTAATGGAAATTTTGATTTCAAACGATGGGTAATTGAATTAGTAAATTACCGTTGGCTTTCCTGACGGCGACGTTAAGTGCCATCACGATGTATAGTGGATTTTGGGTCGTGACAACATGGTATTAGAGCACTAGGTTCACTTAGGTCTCACGAGTCATGAGAAAGTCTAGTAGAGTCTTGCGGATCGGTACATAGACGTTTGTACCTATCTTCGAGAGGCTACATGGATATTAGGAGCATTTCCCTTCTTGATTCCTTTATCATGCTGTTTGATTCCATTAAGGGTTGTGCCTTTATTTGCTTCCTACTCATTCTTATACGATGTTGAGCGCTCGTGTCAATTGGGTATCAAGGAGTTTCAGTGGTACTACAGACGTGGAGCAGGATGTTTCTCCCTGCGCACTCAAACAAGTTATTATCGTCTTCTTGCTAAATGAGGTTTTGCCATTTCAGTTCAGAATCGGTAATTCCTATGGTTTGAGGCTATGCATGGTGTTGGTGTAATAATAGGGTGCCTATCTACATGTCAAGCCAGTGAATGGATCGGAAAGAGGATTTCTCAGTGCATGATTTAGAGGTTCAGTATTTAATTCCAACAAAGGAAAAATGATTAGACTATGAATGTTCAGGTTTGGGCTGGTGGAGTAACGAGACTTGGTATTTTCGAGCGTGGTAGAATTTTCATTGTGATACGGCAGCGTCGTCCTTGTTTGAATGCATTTTCGGTTTGCCGGTGCTAGGGTCTTTTGATTTTTGGCTTCGGGGCGGGGTGTTGTGAAATGGTGCCTGAGCTGGGTGCACAACAGTTCAGGGTCGAATTGGTATTTCTAATGTGACAGCTCGAGGAAGATGATCTTCCAGGAGGCTTAAAGCTGGTAGCAATTCATTAGCTCAGGTTTATAGAGATGGATTTCGATTTTATACAACACTAGGTAACGAAGAATAAGGAAGGACATGGGGAAGTGTCTTGCGGTGGTTAATTTACCAGCAGGTCAAGTATGAGAAACGGAAGTCAGGAAATTGCTTAAAGGAGATGGTTTGACCGAAGTGGGAGAGGCAGAGTAGCATATGGATTCTGTGGTAGGATAGCCATGTACCTTGAGAAAGTGTTGAACGGTTTGGAAATCACAATGGAAGGTGATATGGTCTACGTATCTTATTGGGAATGATGGTTACTGTACGAAGAGAGATTTAATATGGCCGAAAGGAGTTGCTTGAAATGAAGAGGGGTGTGAAGATTTGACTATCGTTTCAGATGCGATATGACTTGAGTTTGGATGATATTGTTAAACTCTCAATTGATGTTAATGAGGAAGGAACAAACTTATATAACATCGTGGAAAGAGGTCGGATATGAGATCGTGGCTGATGATTCGGAATGTTCATGAACAGATTTAACAAAACACTTCGAGAAATTTGGCTGGTTAACAGTACAAGATCATGTTAATTGAGAAGGAGGAATCATTGCGGGCTCTATATTATGTGATGGTAGATTTAAGCTAAGTGGGGGAGGCCCACCGTCTACGATTTGATCGCGTGGTTGTCTACTAGTGCGGGTTCTGGCTACCGGTGCATTGGTGAACTATTCATGACCAAGAAAAGAAAACATCAGGAGTAATTCAAGCACGAAACTTGATGAATGTGTGCCAAACTTCGTCTTATTGATTCAGGTGCAGGTTTTGGGAAGACTCAGAGTTTATGCTTCTTATTGGTGTAATATACAAGGAAAAGAATTCAGTCGGTTTCTTCTTTGAGAGGGTATTCATGTGCTAGCAAAGCAATGAAGTTTGGTTATATTCGAGACTAGGTCAGAGTGAGTGACTCTTAACAATGGTCGAGTGAGTTCAAGAATTTGAGTCCAGTACCTAAGGATTTTGGGTTCGTTGTGTGGTTAAGGATCAAATTTTCTGCAGGGGATTGTGAATGGGACTTGGAGTGTTTTATGTTATCATCGGATATGCGGTGCGGTATTGGAGGAAAGGAAGAAATAACTTCAGATTTGTGGGAATAGGTATACCGGTTGGGAGTGCCATTATGCGCAAGAGGAAGGTATGAGATGTGCTATGAGTATTGAGACGATGTGGTCTCGTGATGCGGGTCACTCGGTATGAGTGCAGATTTAGTTTGTTATGTTTGAATGGAGCTACTAGTATTTCTAAGGAAAGTCAAGAGTGAATTTGAAGAAGTTGGGTCGGATAGTAGTGGTTAAATCAATATGATTGTGGTAGTGATCAGTCCCTTCAGCGTGAATTTATACATATGGTTTTCGGTTGTACTCGTGGGCTTGACAACCACCATAACTTGATTGATTCGAGAGGTATTTAATTCAAACAGTCTTGTTGTGTAAATGAATTCCAGAAAAGTCATGGCAGTTTAGATCGTGACTTGAGGTTGGTATATCTCCGCGGTCTGGGAATTCAGTTGCGTGTTGCATTAGTTCTTTGGAAATGAGCTAAGTGAAAGATTTCTAGTCAATGGAGTGACTTATTCCACTAGTAGTTCAAGGGTTATGGTGAATACGTGTATCATCGCTTAGCAGCATGATATGTGCAGTAAGTGGCATGGGAACTGGAAGTTGAAGGTCAAGGTTGCAGTTCGATGTTGATTAGAATGTCACGAGCTCGGATGGGCAGGTGTTCAGCGTAAGCTAGCATTTTCTTTAGTGTCACCTGAGGACGACGTACTGTGTAAGGGGCCTTGTGTATTGAATTGCGGATTCTTAATTTGTTTTACGGAATTTTAACGATTGGTGGTATAGATGTGCGAACTTTGCTACCTGAGCGGAAGGTTGTGGGAGCGTACCCCACGGGGAAATCTGTATAAGTGTGATATCTTAGTCACTTGATTGCTAAAGATTAAAACCAAGTATGGAGATTTTTGGGTACCATCGTTAATGTGGGAGTTTGCTTCGGATTGGGACGACTGCTCGTGTGTGTCACGAATAGGGTCATTGTGAATCCTTAAAAGGTTATTATCCCAGTATGGTATGATCAGAATCGGTTTGAGGTCCATTGGTGGATCTAATGTGAATGTGTGTTCTACGTAAGGTCGGACGTGTTCATTTGTCATAACATTCCTTACGAAGGAATCGTTGAGCATTTGATGTTATTTTCGTCGTCAGCTATTCCGTTTAGCCTATATTGTGCCACGTGGTTTGTGAGAAGGCTTGATTATTCGCATGTGTGTTGAGGCCCGCGTAGCTTGCAATGTTATATGAGCAGGATAGCTCTCGAGATGCAAGTCATTTATCGCACCTTAGTTGTGCTTGAGTTTCATAGCGTGTGGCGCTATTCGCCTTCTCTGGATTTTTATTATGCACCGGGCGTGCTTGTGGTCGATATGCAGGCATTTCGGAAGTATAAGCGTTACGTCTTGATGTGTGTGTTTTCTTCTTAATTGTTATGTGCGGATCGGGTGGCACGCCGCCATGTGTATACTATTTGGATCGGGTACGCCACAATAATATCATGTTGGATCGGGTTGCACACCGCAACAGTGAAATGTTGAGTACGGTTGCGTATATTTGTTTATGCATATTTTGTTTCTCATTCTCTGAGGAGAGTTCATAGCATATGTTTGACCATTTTATTCGTTACGCGGGCTGAGAAGTTCCATTCTAGAGTTCATTTTCATTATGTATCGCATTCGAGTTTGTAGCCTATTGGGGCATTGTTGGCGTCATACGAGATCTTGATCAGTATTTGAGGTGGCTTATTGCTTGTGTAGCTTATTCTGGGTGAGACGAGACTATTGGACATGAAATTACAGCAATCAGATTTATATAAGGTATATTAAAGAACAAATATCACTATTCAGTTTAGAATGAGGTAATGATCCTTGTCAGGAGGAGAGACTCCATGATTTGTTAATTCGACAAGTGGTTATGAGTTTTTATGCATCTCTTTCATCGTGGCAGTATTGCGAGTATTGGAGCAAGGCTTATATGTGTTATGGGGTGTATTATGGGCTACAGATTCATGAAATTAAAGCTATTAGAGTCGGAGGATGTTATTATGGGCAACTGACTTATGTGGTGCATGGGGTGATTTCAGCACAAGTGCACAATCATGTTTTTGTACAGTGCGTGGTGATTGGTACGGTTTTCGTGTGTCAGAGTCAGGCCTTGTAAAGGAATTCGAAAGTGGGAGCTTGGTTTTTAAATCTTGTTAACTAAGGTTATATGGAGAATTTTCAGTCTAGCTCGAGCTAATGTATCCAAATGGAATATGGTGGCACGAGTAGGTATACAAGGTATTATACAATGATTTTGGACAACTCCGGAGCAGTCCTTACCACGCTCGAGGACGAATGTATGTTTAAGTGAGAGAGAATGTAATGACCCAATCGGTCGTTTAAAGCTCTAGCACGTCGTTCGGCGGTTTGAGGCCTTGAGTAGCTTCAATCTATGTATTATGACTTGTGCGTGTGGTCGGAATCGAATTTCGGGAAGTTCAGAGTTGATTTGGAAAGAAACAAATTCTAAATTCGGAAGCTTTAAGTTGGAAAATTTACTAAGGTTTGGAATTTTTATAAATGACCTCGGAATCAGGATTTGAAGGTTCTAATAGGTTCGTATGATGATTTCGGACTTGGGCGTATGTTCGGGTCGAGTGTCGAGTAGCCCAGGAGTATTTCAGCGCTTATTATAGAAGGTTGGCATTTTGGCAGTTTAATAATTTCCTAAGTTTGGGTTGAAGTAGACTTTGATGTTATCGATGTCCATTTGGGATTTCGAGCCTGGGAATAGTTTCGTGTGGTGATTTTGCTTTTAAGTGCGTATCCGGACGTTGATTTAGAGGTCCGTAGGTCATTTCGGCGTCAATTGGCGAAAGTTGGAAATTTGAATGATTTTGAGAAATTTGACTGGGAGTGGACTTTTTGATATTAGGGCCGGATTCCAATTCCGAAAGTTGGAGTAGGTCCGTAATATCAATTATGACTTGTGTGTAAAATTTGAGGTCAATCGGACATGATTTGATAGGTTTCGTCATCGATTGTAGAAGTTTCAAAGTTTATTAAGTTTGAATAGGAGGGTGATTTGTGTTTTTAGCATTGTTTGATGTTATTTAAAGGCTCGACTAAGTTCGTATGATGTTTTAGGACTTGTTGGTATGTTTGATTGGGGTCTCGGGGGCCTCGGGTGACTTTCGGATGCTTAACGGATTGAATTTGGATTTGGAGGAAGAGCTGAAGCAGCTGGGCATCTTGTGTGATCGCACCTGCGTGAAAAGGGCCGCATGTGCGAGCCCGCAGAAGTGGCCTAGTGGTCGCAGAAGTGGAAGAGAGTGAGGGACTGGGAGTTCGCAGGTGCGGAAGATTTTCCGTAGAAGCGGATGCGCACCTACGGTGAAGGAGCACAGAAGCGAAGGAGCTGGCCTTGGGGGAGAGCCGCACCTGCAAGTAATCCTTCGCAGAAGCGGCAAAAGGACTGTAGGTGCGAAGGCCGGAGCTGGGCAGTGAGTTGTTTTTAAGACGGGATTTGGCCTATTTCTTTCATTCTCTCTTGGTTTGGGGCGATTCTTGGATAGCTTCAAGTGGACGTTTTCATCATCAATGGCAAGGTAAGTTATCCCCACCTATTGTGAGTTAAATACAAGGATTTTATATGGATTCAAGCATGAAAATTTATAGAAATTTGGGATTTTGAAGAAAACATAGAAATTATTATTTTTTTTTATTTTGACCACGAAATCGGACATGGAATTAAGAATAAATCATATATTTGAGTTCGTGATGTTATGGGTAAAGTTTATCTTCGAACATTTTCAAAATCCGGGCACGTGGGTTCGAAGGTTGATTTTATCGACTTTTCGAGCGGAGTTGAAAATTATTTAAATTGATTAATTATGGGTATTATAAT
Source organism: Nicotiana tabacum (assembly GCF_000715075.1). Lineage (NCBI taxonomy): Eukaryota > Viridiplantae > Streptophyta > Magnoliopsida > Solanales > Solanaceae > Nicotiana > Nicotiana tabacum. The sequence continues at coordinate 107,202,779 of NC_134103.1, forward strand.
ACATTTTGATTGGTTTGCACCTTGTTTGCATAGTTTTGGATCGACAAGCATCGATTTGGGGTGTTAGAATGGCGTTGGAGTTGGCTATGAAGCTTTAGAGCGAGGTAAGTCTCTTGTCTAACCTTGTAAGAGGGAATTTACCCCATAGGCGATTAAATTAATAATTGTTGCTAATTGTAGGGGCTACGTACGCATGAGGTGATGAGAGTCCGTGCGTAGCTACTAATTATGCTATGTCCGGGTAGTTTAGGACTCAAATCATGAATTACTTGCAATAATTGCATCCTTTATTAATTAAAGTATTGAAATTATATTGGAAATTGTTAGAGAAAATTGTAAAAGACCGAAATTCACATACTTAAATTTTTATGCAAATTACTTGACCCTTAATAGAAATTGTACATCCTTATGTGTTAGCCTTGTGATAACTTCTCATCCCGGAGGTTCATAAGAAAATGTCCTCCTTTCTTGTAGAGCTGGTCGAACGCCTCAGCAGTATATATGCATTTATGGATCGTGCCGCACGTCCCTCGGCAGTATACACGACACTTTAGATCGGGCCGAACGACCTCGTCATTAATCGTTCTTAATAATAAAAATTACACGATGCCTTGACATTTTATTGCAGCTTGTGAAGATAAATGATTAATTGAAAATTATTGAATTTGAAAGAATTATTTATTTTCGCTTGCTAAGAAAATTTTTGTAATTCACCTAAACCATGTCTATTTAAATATTTCTATTTTAATATTATTGACCCATAGTGAGTATCAAATGTCGACCTCTCGTCACTACTTCTTCGAGATTAGACTTGATACTTACTGGGTACATGCTATTTACGTACTCATACTACACTTGCTGCACATGTTTGTGCAGGTACATGTATGTCTAGTGATCTTTTGGGCGTAGAGGCGTAGCTATCGCGGGGACTTACGGTGAGTTGCATTCCATACTACGAATCCGCAGCTACAAAGTCTCCATCAAAGTTATTTATGTACTCTTGTCCAATTTGTATTCTAGACAATTGTTGCATTTATCATATTTTTCCTAGTTGATACTCATGCACTTGTGACACCGGATTTTGGGGGTTCTTACTGGATGTTTGGTACGGTAGTTCACATAAACATCCTTGTTTCACTCTGTAAATCCTATTTTATACTAATTAGTTAATGAAAATTTTGATTTCAAAGGATGGGTAATTGAATTAGTAAATTACCATTGGCTTGCCTGACGGCAACGTTAGGCGCCGTCATGATCTATAGTGGATTTTGGGTCGTGACATACAGCTTGAACAAAGTCAAAAACCGGAGAAGACCTGTAGAAAGTAGAAACAGAAGAAACTAAAAAAGACAGAAGACTTTTAGAAGATAACTGTAGTCTCCTCAACTTACATGTAGGGTTTGTGTGAATAATTCAAATCCACGTGTATAAAATTGGTTTAAGCATTAATTAAAAGTCTAAAATACCCTTAGCCTTTTCTTAAAAGACATGAAGCAGCCAGGTCGAAACCTCAGCCCTGAAGCTTTTGGAAAAAGAGGAAAATGGAGAGCTAGAGATATACAAAAAAAACAGAAATTTGAGGTGAAGATGAAGGATTTTTACATCCATTAAATAGCAAAACTAAGAAGGATGGAGAGATCGCAAAAGAAGTTGACCAAAAAAAATAAAGAAAAAAGAGATATGTGTAGATCTACAGCTTGAACAAAGTCAGAAGCCGGAGAAGACCTGTAGAAAGTAGTAACTGAAGAAACTAAAAATGACAGGAGACTTTTAGAAGACAGTTGTAGTCTCCTCAACTTACACGTACGGTTTGTGTGAATAATTCAAAACCATGCGTATGAAATTGATTTAAGCAATAATTAGAAGTCTAAAATGCCCTCAGCCTTTTCTTAAAAGACATGCAGCATCTAGGTCGAAACCTGAGCTCTGAAGCTTATGGGAAAAAAGGAAAAATGGAGAGCTAGAGATATACAAAGAAAACAGGAATTTGAGGGTGAAGATGAAGGATTTCTACATCCATTAAATAACAAAACTAAGAAGGATTGAGAGAACTCAAAAGAAGTTGACCCAAAACAATCGAGGAAAAAAAGATGAAGATATGTGTATACCTACAACCTGAACAGAGTAAGAAACTGGAGAAGACCTGTAGAAAGTAGAAATTGAAGAAACTAAAAAAGTCAGGAGACTTTTAGAAGACAACTGTAGTCTCCTCAACTTACACGTAGGGTTTGTGTGAATAATTCAAAGTCACTCGTATAAAATTGGTTTAAGAATAATTAAAAGTCTAAAATGCCCACAACTTTTTCTTAAAAGACATAAAGCAGCCAGGTTAAAACCTGAGCCCTGAAGCTTATGGGAAAAAGGGAAAATGGAGAGCTAGATATATACAAAAAAAAAATAAAAATTTGAGGTAAAGATGAAGAATTTCTACATCTATTAAATAGCAAAACTAAGAAGGGTAGAGAGAACGCAAAAGAAGTTGACAAAAAAAAATCGAGAAAAAAAAGAAGAAGATATGTGCATACCTATAGCTTGAACAGAGACAGAAGCCTGAGAAGACCTGTAGAAAGTAGAAATTGAAGAAACTAAAAAGACAGGAGACTTTAGAAGACAACTATAGTCTCCTCACCTTACACATTGGGTTTGTGCTAATAATTCAAAGCCATACAATTGGTTTAAGCAGTAATTAAAAGTCTAAAATTCCCATGCCCTCAGCCTTTTCTTAAAAGCAATGAAGCAGCTAGGTCGAAACATGAACTCTTCTAATATATAGTAAAAAGTGAGAGTGACATATATAATCTTCAACAACACACAATTGTTAGTGTTTTAAAAGGCATTAAGGTATAGTAAAAACGCATTAGGGCAATTCAGGAGGGGAGACCAAATTATCATGAGGCATTAACCCCATTATTCTAGGCATACACACATGCGTTGGGTGAGTTTTTAGTTTGGAGCATAAGCCCAAAAAATCTTTTCAAATTAGAATTAAAGTTGCTAGAAGAGTACTTAATTTAATGTTAAATACATAAAAATCAACTTCTTATTATATTCTAAAAGGTTAAAAAACTAAAAAGATAAAATTTATTCTTAGCCGTAATTATTATTCTTTCTCTTTGCCTTCTTTTGGGTAAAGTTAAATATGATCAATTTATAAAGGAAAAAGGTCCAAAATTGCCCCTATACTATGATATATTTTTTACTTCTGCCACCCGACATACCTTTCGTCTAAATCTATCCTTACCGTTAACAAAGGTTGAATAATTACCTCTAACCCTAACGTCCCTCCACTGTGGCAGCCAAGCCCTCTAATATTTTGTCTATGTTAGCTGCCAAGTTAGAAGGTCCCACTAATTAATCCACCCCTTTTATTATTAGAATATTCTCATCTTCTTCTCCCTCTCTTAAGTCTTAACTCAAGAATTATTTTGGTTGTCATTTAAAGATCAAATCCACCAGATTTGAAGCTTTGATGAGTGCTTCCAATGGAGTCTTTAGATCTCTTTCCAGTTCCAAGTTATCTCCAGAGTAGCTAATTATGATTTTATATCCCAAGTAGTTAAGGTCAGATGTTTTGAAGATCAAAGATTAGTTCCAAATCAAACCCGGACAACAAATAACTCCTAATTATCTTTTAAAAATTCAAGCTTTAAGCCCAACGAACCCAGGTAATGGTGTTCTTCAAAAGTTCTACCCCAGATCTTAGTGCATTTTCAGCTCCACAAATACACAACCAACTAAATTTAATTCCCAATAAACAATAACATATATTTTTCTCCTCAAATTTGAATAATCTTTTTTTCAGCCACAACTTCAATCTCCAAGCTTACCTAGCACTAGGTGCTTGTAATATTCAACTCACTTTCCACCCAACAACCGCCAAATGATTCAAACATAATCAATAGAACCTCATTTGTTCTTGTTCTTCATTGAGAAATCAGGCATTTAACTAAAACATTATCCAAAATAGAAAAATTGTGTCTGCTTCATATTTGTTCTTCATGGTTTGCTTCTAAAATCTGATATCTCACTAATTCTTGTTCTTCATTGAGAAATCTAGTGTTTAACTAAAACATTATCCTTGATCTCTTCTTTTGAAACTTGAATTTGAAAGTTGGGTTTGAAATCCCGTCACTGATTTGGGATTTAGAACTAGGCCACCATTGTCGAGCTTAGAACTTCGAATCTGGGTTTGCATTTTCGGAGGTCTGAGGTATGTTTGTTCTAAATATGATAAGCAAATTGTCAAAGACCCCTCGAAATCTAGAATTATAAGCGAATCCGTAAAATGCGATTGACGAGTCGAGGCTCTCATATATGGAAATTCATCGAAGTTGTGACTCAAATCAATGGGGTATTCAAATTTCTTGTGGGAAATACCTTGCGAAGCTTGAACTGATATTTGATTCCGTTTGGAGAGGATTCGAACACCATAAGCTGCTCGGTCTCTTGGGAATTCGAATTTGAGATTTAAAAAAAAAGGAAGAACGATTGAAATTGAATTTTGAAGAACTCGGCTGATTTGGCAGTTGACATGGACAAAATAGTAGAGGGGTTGGCTGCCATAGTGGAGGGACTTTAGGGTTAGGGGCAATTATGCAAACTTTGTTAACGGTAGGTATGGATTTGGACGAAAAATATAACGAGTGGCAGAAGTAAACAATATACCATAGTAGAGGGGCAATTTTGGACCTTTTTCCATTTATAAAATACAAGACAACAACGGATCACCCTTCATGATTTACTTGGGTTCAATGCTTTTAATTGTAGGTTTCTTATTTGTTTTCCTTCTTTTTAAGTTATTTTTCTCTTTCAAGTTAGTTTATAAATTTTTACTCAACTTTTTTGAAGTTTAATTGTTTTTTGTAAAACAATTTTGATTAGTTTTAGTTATTGTTGATTCTAATTAGCATTTTAAGATGAAGTAATTTATATACATTTCATTAATTTTATAACTTTTTGACTTTTTAATAATTTCTTGAAACTTTTTTATAAGTTCTATGTAATTTTATCTTATTTAATATTTATCTTTTTATATTAATTTATAAAAATTTTAAAAAAATAAAAATTCATGGGGTTTACGCCAAACACCTTAGTAAAAATTGCATCTGGTATCCAGTTTGAACCCCATATTTAAGTTATACCATGTTTTCTCAAATTATTTAACATATACCCATTGTCGGGGAACTTTAGACAAAGATGGAGTGCCCCGCTTCCGCGTCTTCTTTCTTCTTCTTTTCCTCATTCTTCTTCTTCTTTCTCTGCTCAGGGCTTAAATGAGTTGAGTTAGTGAGCTCTTTTGGTTGTCTCCTTCTATCTATTTTATTTCTAATCGAAAAGATTTGAAATATGATCAAGAAACGTGTTGAAATTGGAGAGTTTCTGTCAACGATTATTTGATAGCATGATCATTTTTTCTAAAAAAACAAGCCCATAATAGGTCAAGAAGAGAAGTAGATGAAGGAATTAGACAAGTGAGAGGTAAACTTCAGACATGACAGTGCCAAACTTGAATTTTTTTCTTCTGAAGTTTAGCCTGATAGTCAAAATTTCTAATATATTTGTATGAAGTTTGGAATATTAATCCCAAACTTCAGATATATTTTGTCCGAAGTTTGGCATGGTATGTCTGAAATTTCTCTTTGGCAAACCTAACTCCAGACCGTATATTTTGGAATTGAATCGAAAATTTGAATAATAAATTTATGTTTCAGAACTTAAAAATTCAAAATCTGAAGCTGCATTAAAGAGATTGAATTACTTAAGATTCAAATTTCTAAAATTGCATTTGAAAGATAAAAGAATTTCAAATTTGGTTTCTAAAGTTGTATTGAATAGATTGAACTATTTAAAATTCGAATTTTTGAAGTTGCATATGAAAGATATAAGAACTTCATATTTGATTTCTGAAGTTACATTGAAGAGATTGGACTACTTCAAATCCGAACGGGTACACATTGTAAAATTTTGTGCAATGCGAGTATAACTTTAATGGTGGCCCAAAAAGTGAGTATATATGAAAATGCGTATTAGAGACTTACTTCTTGTGCCAACGCCTCTTAAAACACTGGTCACTGTATAAGTTCTTAAAACATATATACCTATACTAAGTCAGGGCTCAGTAATTTAAAATTTTATATCCACTCCAAACCTTGAGCAATCTTCTAAAACTTTCTCAATATAACTGCATAATGTCTTTCATGCATCACTTCAAAATTCGAAGTTGATAAGCTCAACTTCATTTTTGTGGTTACTCACCACCAACAGAGACTAACATAATATGCATCAACATGCACCAAATAGAGGTATTAGAAAGTATCAACAACAACAACATATCCAGTATTAACCCACACTGTGGGATCTAAGAAGGGTAATGTGTACGCAGACCTGCCCCTATCTTGTGAGGATAGATAGGTTATTTCCAATAGACCAGCGGCTCAGGAAAGCATAAGCACCACATTAATAAAAATATAGACAAAAAGGGACAGTAGCAAAAAGCTATATAAAAGCAGAATAAAAACAACAAGATAGTAAGGTGATCAATAATGAAAGAAAATAACGGTTAGTCATAAAAACCTACTACCAACAAAAAGTGAGACTGCGTGCCAATACTACTGTTATGAACATTCTCAGACTACCTACTCCACTACCTTAATCCTCGACCTCCATACTTTCCTATCAAGGGTAATGTCCTCGGTCAGCTGAAGCTGCTCCATGTCTTGCCTAATCACCTCTCCCCACCTTTTCTTTGGCCTACCTCTACCTTTCCGTAGGCCCTCCAATGTCAACCTCTCACACCTCCTCACCGGGGCGTCTGTGCTCCTCCTTCTCACATGACCAAACCACCTAAGTCGCACTTCCCGCATCTTGTCCTCAATAGGGGTCACCCCATCTTGTCGCGAATAACCTCATTTATAATCCTATCTAACCTAGTGCGCCCGCACATCCATTTCAACATCTTCATCTCTGCTACCTTCATCTTCTGGACATGAGCGATATTGACTGGCCCACACTGAGCCCCATATAATATCGTTGACCTGTGTGACGACCTGGCTGATCGTCTTGGGAGTTATAGCCCCGATCCCCTATTAACTATTTTCCCCGTATCTTTTTCTGCAATTGTGACTTGCCGGGAGGTTTTATTTTGGTGTTTGGAGTGTTTTGGGACACTTAGTCCCTAAACGGAAGTTTAAGTATTAGGATTTGGACCGCAGTTGGAACTGTGTAAAGACGACTACGGACTGGAGTTCCGTCAGTTCCGTTAGCTCTGTTAGGTGATTTTGGACTTAGGGACGTGTCCGAATTGTATTTTGGAGGTCTGTAGCTCATTTAGGCTTGAAATGGCGAAAGTCAAAGTTTTAAAGATTTTGACCGATAGTGAAATTTTTGATATCGGGGTCGGATACCAATTCTTTAAGATGGAGTAGGTACGTATAGTTGAATATGACCCGTGTGCAAAATTTGGGGTCAATCGGGTATGGTTTAGTTGGTTTCGGCATCGGTTGTCGAATTTGGAAGTTTCAAGTTTTTTAAGTTTGAATCGGAGGATGATAAGTAATTTTAGCATTGTTTGATATGGTTAGAGGGCTCGAATAAGTCCGTATGGTATTTTAGGAATGGTTGGTATGTTTGGTTGAGGTTCAGGGGGCATCGGGTGTGTTTCGAATTCTTAACGGATTGAGTTTGGGACTTATGCAATTGCTGAAGCTGCTGCACCTGGTGTACTCGCACCTGCGCACTTTGGCCATGGAACCGCAGATTCGGTTTTGGCCCTGTCAATCTGGGATCGCAGGTGCAGTGATAGATCCACAAAAGTGAAAGAAGAGCACAGTTGCGGGCTCATAGATGTGGCTCTTGTTCGCAGATGCGGACCCAGTTCCCCTTAAGTGATTTACGCACCTACGATGGTATTTTCGCAGGTGCGGTACCGCAGATGCGGTTGAAGGCTCGCAGAAGAGAGATCTCTAGCAGAAAAAGGGCTAAGTGCGAGGGTTTGATTTCATTCTTCATTTTTATACTTGAGAGCTCGGGATTTGGCGATTGTTTGAGGGATTTTCAGAGAAAGCTTTAGTATAATGATTCCTAACTCGTTTTTGGTTGTATTCCATTAATCTATAGTTGTCTTCTCCATTTAATTTCGGATTTGGGGTTGAAAATTTGGGGGAAAAGTTGAGAAAAGTTCTTAGACTGAATGTTGGGATTTTGATTGGGATTTTGGTATCGGATTGGAGAAATTTTGGTATGAGTGAACTCATAAGTGAATGAGTGTTCATATTTTGTGACTTTTATCCGATTCCGAGACGTGGGCCCGGGGAGACCTTTTGGGATGATTTTTTAATTTCTTGCTTTAGCTATGATTTCATTAATTAGATTGATTTCTTAAAGTTGTATTTATTGTATGTAATTGATTTTGGCTAGATTTGGGCCATTCGGAGCAGGATATTCATGGAAAAGGCATTGTTACCGATTGATTGAGCTTGGTTCGAGGTAAGTGGTTTGCCTAACCTTGTGCGGGGGAAATACCCTTAGGATTTAGTGTTGTTATGATATGTGAGCACCGTGTACGTGAGGTGATGAGTGCGTACATGGGCTATTTGTGGAAAAACCTGATTTTTACCGAGTAATAGCCTGTTTCATCTTATTTGAGTATATTAGCATGTGTAGTTATCTTGTTAGCCTAGAATAGCATGTCTATGTGTCCTAATTGCCTATTTAAACTCTTTACAGTATGTTTAATAAATCCCGCTTCTTTCTTGACTTGTACTTAGTCTAAATTATAGGTTTCTTATTGTAACTGTTATATTCACTTGTTTGAGCTGCGTCTTTACTTTGGGACTACGGGATGGTATCTCGGGAGATCCCTCCTGCATATTTTCTTTTGAGGCTACGAGGCGGTTCCTCGGGAGTTCTCCCTGCATATTTACTTTTGAGACTACGAGGCAGTACCTCGGGAGATCTCCTTGCACTTTTATTTTGGGACTACGAGACGATATCTCGGGAGATCCCCAGTTATTTATCCCTGTATTCTGCGTTGCTACTTTGCCATGTTCTCCTGGTTCAAATTCCAGTCTCTTATTATATTGTTATACTTTCCTGCTTATTTATTATATACCAGTAGGGCCTTGACCTGACCTCGTCACTACTATGCCGAGGTTAGGCTTTGCACTTACTGGGTACCGCTGTGGTGTACTCACGCCCTTTCTTGCACATGTTTTTCGTGTGCAGATCCAGGTTCCTTTTTCCAGCGTCGTCCTTAGTTGCAGTCGCTGCTGTTTCAGAGAACTTCAAGGTACATCTGCCCGCGCCCGCAGATCATCGGAGTCCCTCTTTATCCCCACTATTTTGATTCTTCTCTTATTTCTATAGACATTGATGTATAGAACAGGTAGAACTTCGTAAAAGCTTGTGACTTACGATGTTCTGGGTCTTGGGAGTGTCATGTATATTTCGAGAGTTGATTATTGTATATGCCAAGCGGTATCTCAATTGCTTATTAAAATATATGTTACTGTTAGTTGTTAATTTTCATGTTTTTCATTTCATTTCTGCAAGTGTTAGGCTTACCTAGTCGTAGAGACTAGGTGCTATCATGGCGATTCACTGAGGGAGAAGTTGGGCCGTGACAAGTTGGTATCAGAGCTCTAGGTTCATAGGTGTCGTGAATCCCAAGACGGTTTATTAGAGTCTCGCAGATCGGTACAGAGACGTCTGTATTTATCTTCGGGATGCTGTGGAACTGTTAGGAAACATTATGCTTCTTTGATTCCTTGTCGTGCGAAATTTGGTTGCATTAAAAATTCTAAACTTCTGTAATCCATTATTTCTCACAGATGGTGAGGACCCGTACCGGAGGATCTGATGACCAGACACATGCGCCCCCTGCTAGAGCCGCTAGAGGCTGGGGCTGGGGTAGAAGACGACCACGCGGTGCAGTCAGAGCACCCGCGTGAGCTGCGACAGAGGAGCCCCTAACAGCTCCAGCTGAAGGGCAGACACCAGAGGTTCCTATTGTTGCACCAGCCCTTCAGGAGACTCTAGCCCAATTTATGAGCATGTTCAACATCTTAGCTCAGGCTGGATTGATTCCATTAGCTCCCGCCACATCTCAAGCAGGGGGAGGGGAACAGAGGCCCCTGAGTTCATTTCTATGCCGCCGGTAGCTCCGGTTCAGCATGAGACTAGGACAGCCACTTCTAAGGCGGAGCAGCTCAACTTGAGAGGTACAAGAAGTACCACCAACCTACCTTCAGTTGATTGGCTACAAATGATACTCAGGGTTTTCTGGAGGATTGCCATAGTATTCTCCGTACTATGGGCGTAGCAGAGACGAGTGGGATTTCTTTTACCACTTTCTAGCTTAGAGGAGTAGCCTATCAGTGGTGGCGTGCTTATGAGTTGAGTAGTCCGGACGAGGCAGTCTCACTCACATGTACTCAGTTCTCGGATATGTTTTTGAGAGAGTATGTCCCTCAAAGCCTCAGGGATGCATGACGCGCGGAGTTTGAGAAGCTGCGCAAGGGTGCTATGACTGTGTCAGAGAATGCAGTCCGCTTCAGTGATTTGGCCCGACATGCACTGGCCTTGGTTGCCACAGTTCGAGAGAGGGTTCGACGGTTTATTGAGGGACTCTACCCCAGTATTTGGATTAGTATGGCCAGGGAATTGGAGATGGATATCCCTTATCAGCAGGTTGTGAGTATTGCCAGGATATTGGAGGGCATGATTACCCGGGACCGAGAGGAGAGAGAGGCCAAGATGTCTCGAGATACTGGTTCTTATTCTGGAGCTCGTTCCCCATTCATTCAGCTCTTCCAGCCGCCAGTGGTGTTCCAGCCCCTTCTAGGTCCCATGAGCCTTATTATGCTCCGCCAGTATCTAGTGTGCCTCATGTTCGGGGTGCTTTTAGCGGCCAGTCTAGCAGACCTGGCCCGAGTCAGTCGCAGCAGCCACGCCCTCCGAGGGGTTATTTTGAATATGGCGACACCCGCCATATGGTGAGGGATTGCCCCATACTTAGGAGGGTTGCACCTCCACAAACTTCTCAGCCACCACGTGCTCCACCGGGTCCTCAGGCCATGATTCCAACACCAGCTACTGGCCCACCTGCTCAGCCAGCTCGAGGTGCAGGTCGGGGAGGTCGAGGTCGCCCTAGAGGGGGAGGCCAGGCCAGATATTATGCCCTTCCTGCTTGCACAGAGGCAGTTGCTTCCGACTCTGTCATTACAGGTATTATTCCAGTCTGTCATAGAGATGCGTCGGTATTATTTGACCCAGGCTCTACGTATTCATACGTGTCCTCTTATTTTGCCCCACACTTAGGGCATATCTCGGGATTCTTTGTGTTCCCCTATTTATGTGTGTACTCCTGTGAAGATTCTCTTATTGTGGACCACGTGTATCGGTCGTGTTTGATTGCTCTTAGTGGTTTTGGGACCAGAGCCGATTTATTATTACTCAACATGGTAGATTTTGATGTTATCTTGGGCATGGACTGGTTGTCACCCTATTATGCTATTCTTGATTGTCACGCTAAGACCATGACGCTGACGATTCCAGGCTTACCGCGATTAGAGTGGAGAGGTACCTTAATGTATACTCCCAGTAGAGTTATTTCATTTCTTAAAGCTCAACGAATGGTTGAGAAGGGGTGTGACGAGTATTTAGATTATGTGAGATATGTCAGTATTGATAGCCCTACAGTTGAGTCAGTTCCAGTAGTGAGGGACTTTCCAGATGTGTTTCCAGCTGATCTTCCGGGCATGCCGCCCGATGGAGATATTGATTTTGGCATTGATTTGTTGCTGGGCACTCAGCCCATCTCTATTCCTCCATATCGTATGGCTCCTCCTAAATTGAAGGAGTTGAAGGAGCAGTTACAGGAGTTGCTAGATAAGGGCTTCATTCAGCCTAGTGTGTCACCTTGGGGGTGCTCTTGTCTTGTTTGTGAAGAAAAAAGATGGTTCTATGCGTATGTTTATTGATTATCGCCAGCTGAACAAAGTTATAGTGAAGAACAGGTATCCATTGCCTCGTATTGATGACTTATTTGATCAGTTACAAGGTTCCAGAGTGTTCTCCAAGATTGACTTATGTTCAGGCTATCATCAGTTAAAGATTCGGGAGCCAGATATCCTGAAGACTGCTTTCAGGACCCGATATGGTCACTATGAGTTTCTTGTTATGTCTTTTGGGCTGACCAATGTCCCAACAGCCTTTATGCATTTGATGCACAGTGTGTTCTGGCCTTATCTTGACTCCTTCGTCATTGTGTTTATTGATGACATTCTGGTGTACTCTCGGACTCGGGAGGATCACGAGCAACACCTGAGGACTGTGCTTCAGACTTTGAGAGAAAAGAAGTTGTATGCAAAATTTTCGAAGTGTGAGTTTTGGCTAGACTCAGTGGCATTTTTGTCCCATGTAATATTGAGTGATGGTATCAAGGTGGGCCCGAAGAAAGTGAAAGCAGTGCAGAGTTGTCCTAGATCGTCATCGGCTACGAAGATCCGTAGTTTTCTTGATTTGGCGGGGTATTACCGTCGCTTTGTAGAGGGATTCTCATCTATTGCAGCGCCTATGACCAGGCTGACCCATAAGGGTGCTCCATTCAGGTGGATAGCGGAGTGTGAGGAGAGCTTTCAGAAGCTCAAGACAACTTTGACTACAGTCCCAGTATTAGTATTGCCTATAGGTTCGGGGTCTTACACTGTATATTATGATGCGTCACAGATTGGTCTTGGCGCGATATTGATGCAGGACGGTAGGGTGGTTGCCTATGCGTCCAGACAGCTGAAGGTGCATGAGAAGAACTATCATGTCCACGACCTTGAGTTAGCAGCTATGGTTCATGCTCTAAAGATTTGGAGCCACTATTTGTACGGTGTTCCTTGTGAGATTTACACTGATCATCGGAGTTTGCAGCATATGTTCAATCAAAAGGATCTTAATTTGCGTCAGCGGAGGTGGTTAGAGCTACTTAAGGATTATGATATCACCATTTTGTACCACCCGAGGAAGGCCAATGTGGTGGCCGATTCTTTGAGTCGCCGGGCGGAGAGTTTGGGGAGTTTAGCATATATTCCAGCAGCAGAGAGACCCTTAACATTGGATGTTCAGGCCTTAGCCAGCCAGTTTGTGAGATTGGATATTTCTGAGCCGAGTCGAGTCGAGTGTTGGCTTGTGTGGTCTCTCGGTATTCTCTTTATGATTGTATCAGGGAGCGTCAGTATGATGACCCCCATCTGCTTGTCCTTAAGGACACGGTCCAACACGGTGATGCTAAGGAGGTCACTATTGGGGATGCTGGCGCATTGAGGATGTAGGGCAGGCTATGTGTGCCTAATGTAGATGGTTTGCGTGAGTTGATTCTTCAGGAGGCTCATAGCTCGCGGTACTCCATTCATCCGGGTGTCGCGAAGATGTATCAGGACTTGAGACAACACTACTGGTGGAGGAGGATGAAGAAGGACATAGTGGAGTATGTGGCTTGGTTCCTAAAATTCCAGCAGGTGAAGTATGAGCATCAACAACCGGGTGGCTTGCTTCAGAAGCTAAAGATTCCGGAGTGGAAATGGGAGTGGATCCCTATGGAATTCGTTGTTGGGCTCCCACGGACTCAGTGGAGGTTTGATGTAGTTTGGGTGATTTTGGATAGGCTGACCAAATCAGCTCATTTCATTCCTGTGATGACTACATATTCTTCCGAGCAGCTAGCTCAAATCTACATCCGTGAGATCATCAGTCTTCCTGGCGTACCGATATCTATCATCTCTGACCGGGGTATGCAGTTTACATCACGATTCTGGAGGGCCATACAGCATGAGTTGGGTACTCGAGTGGAGCTGAGCACAACATTTCACCCTCAGACGGACGGACAATCCGAGCGCACTATTCAGATATTAGAGGATATGCTTCGTGCTTGTGTAATGGAGTTTGGAGGGCCGCAGGATCAGTTATTACCACTTGCAGAGTTTGCCTACAACAACAGTTATCAGTCGAGCATCCAGATGGCAACGTATGAGGCTCTATATGGTAGACGGTGTTGGTCCCTAGTGGATTGGTTCGAGCCGGGCGAGGCCAGATTATTGGGTACAGACTTGATCCAGGATGCCCTGGATAAGGTGAAGGTGATTCAGGATCGACTTCGCACAGCCCAGTCCAGAAAGAAGAGTTATACAGATCGGAGAATTCGCGATGTAGCATTCATGGTTGGAGACCGGGTCTTGCTTCGGGTATCGCTTATGAAGGGCGTTATGAGGTTCGGAAAGAAGGGCAAGCTGAGCCCAAGGTACATTGGTACTTTTGAGGTGTTGAGCCGTGTTGGGGAGGTTGCTTATAAGATTTCCTTACCTCTAGCCTAACAAGAGTCCATCCGTTATTCCACGTTTCTATGATCCAGAAATATCACGGTGATCCGGCTCATGTATTGGATTTCAGCTCAGTCCAGTTGGATAAGGATCTATCTTATGTTGAGGAGCCAGTAGCTATTTTGGACAGGCAGGTCAGAAAGATAAGGTCAAAGAACATTGCTTCAGTAAAGGTTCAGTGGAAGGGTCATCCGGTCGAGGAGGCGACTTGGGAGACCGAGTAGGTTATGCGCAACCGTTATCCTCATGTTTTCACAGCTTTAGGTATGTCTTTATACTCGTTTGAGGACGAACGATTGTTTTAAGAGGGGAAGGATGTGACGACCCGGCTGGTCGTCATGAGAGTTATAGCCCTGATCCCCTATTAACTATTTTTCCCGTATCTCTTTCTGCTATTGTGACTTTCCAGGAGGTTTCATTTTGGTTTTTGGAGTATTTTGGGACACTTAGTCTCTAAACGGAAGCTTAAGCCTTAGGATTTGGACATCAGTCGGAACTGTGTGATGACAACTCCAGAATGGAGTTCCATCGATTCTGTTAGCTCCATTAGGTGATTTTGGACTTAGGGACGTGTCCTGATTGTGTTTTGGAGGTCTGTAGCTCATTTTGACCGGTAGTGGAATTTTTGATATCAGGTTCGGATCCTAATTCTGGAATTTGGAGTAGGTCCGTAGGGTTGAATATGACCTGTGTGGAAAATATTTGGTCAATCGAGCGTGGTTTGGTTGGTTTCGGCATCGATTGTCGAATTTGGAAGTTTCAAGTTCTTTAAGTTTGAATCAGAGGATGATATGTGATTTTAGCATTGTTTGATATAGTTTGAGGGCACGACTAAGTCCGTATGGTGTTTTAGGATTGGTTGGTATGTTTGGTTGAGGTCCCGGGGGCCTCGGGTGTATTTCGAATGCTTAACGGATTGAGTTTGGGACTTATGCAATTGCTGAACCTGCTGCACCTGGTGTAATCGCACCTGCGCACTTTGGGACGCAGGTGCGGCGCCGCAGAAGCGGCCATGGAGCCACATAAATAGTTTTGGCCCTGTCAAGCTGGGGCCGCAGGTGCGGTGATAGATCCGCAGAAGCGGAAATGCAGTAGCGGAAGAGGAGCACAGGTACGGGCTCGCAGATACGACCCTTGTTCGGATATGCGGACCCAGTTCCCCTTAAGTGATTTTCAGACCTGCGATGGTATTTCGAAGGTAAGGTACCGCAGATGCGGTTGAAGGCTCGCAGAAGCGAGATCTCTGGCAGAAAAAGGGCTAAGTGCGAGGGTTTGATTCCATTATACATTTATGGACTTGAGAGCTCGGGATTTGGCGATTTTTCGAGGGATTTTCAGAGGAAGCTTTGGGGTAATGTTTCCTAACTCGTTTTTGGTTGTATTCCATTAATCTATAGTTGTCTTCTCCATTTAATTTCGGATATGGGGTTGAAAATTTGTGGAAAAGTTGAGAAAAGTTCTTAGGCCGAATTTTGGGATTTTGATCGAGATTTTGGTATCAGATTTGAGAAATCTTTGTATGAGTGAACTCATGAGTGAATATGTGTTCATATTTTGTGACTTTTACCCGATTCCGAGACGTAGTCCCGGGGAGACCTTTTGGGGCGATTTTCTAATTTCTTACTTTAACTTTGATTTCATTAATTATATTGATTTCTTAAAGTTGTATTTATGGTATGTAATTGATTTTGGCTAGATTTGGGCCATTCAGAGCCGGATATTCGTGGAAAAGACATTGTTACTGATTGATTGAGCATGGTTCGAGGTAAGTGGCTTGCCTAACCTTGTGTGGGAGAAATCCCCTTAGGATTTAGTATTGTTATGATATGTGAGCGTCGTGCATGCGAGGTGACGAGTGCGTACACGGGCTATTTGTGGAAAAACCTGATTTTTACCGGGTAATAGCCTATTTTCATCTTATCTGAGTATACTAGCATGTGTAGTTATCCTGTTAGCCTAGAATAGCATGTATATGTGTCCTAATTGCCTATTTAAACTCTTTGCAGCATGTTTAGTAAATCCCACTTCTTTCTTGACTTGTACTTAGTCTAAATTATAGGTTTCTTGCTGTAACTGTTATATTCACTTGTTTGAACTGCGTATTTACTTTGGGATTACGGGACAGTATACCGGGCGATCCCCCCTGCATATTTACCTTTGAGGCTATGAGGCCATTCCTCGGGAGTTCTCCCTGCATATTTACTTTTGAGACTACGAGGCGGTACCTCGGGAGATCTCCTTGACACTTTTATTTTGGGACTACGAGACGGTATCTCGGGAGATCCATTGTTGTTTATCCCTGTATTCTGCATTGCTATTTTTCTATATTCTCCTGGTTTAAATTCCAGACTCTTATTATATTGTTTTACCTTGTTTTTCATCTATAATCATGAGGGCCCTGACCTTCCTCGTCACTACTCGACCGAGGTTAGGCTTGGCACTTACTGGGTACCGCTGTGGTGTACTCACGCCCTTTCCCGCACATGTTTTTTGTGTGCAGATCCAGGTTTCTTTTGCCAGCCTCGTCCTTAGTTGCAGTAGTTGTTGTTTCGGAGAACTTCAAGGTACATCTGCCCATGCCGGTGGATCCTCGGAGTCCCCCTCTATCCCCCCAATGTTGATTCTTCTCTTATTTCTATAGACACTAGTGTATAGAACAATTAAAACTTCATAGAAGCTTGTGAATTACGGTGTTCCGGGTCTTGGGAGTGTCATGTATATTTCGAGAGTTGATTATTGTATATGCCGAGCGACATCTCAAATTCTTATTAAAATATCTATTACTGTTAGTTGTTAATTTTCATGTTTTTCATTTCATTTCCGCAAGTGTTAGGCTTACCTAGTCGTAGAGACTAGGTGCCGTCACGACGATTCACTGAGGGAGAAGTTGGGTCGTGACAGTCTGACCACCACTCTGTAGAACTTACCTTTAAGTTTTGATGACATCTTCATGTCACACAAAACACCGGAAGCGAGTCTCTATTTCATCCATCTCGCCCCAATACGATGTGTGATATCTTCATCAATCTCCCCATCCCCTGAATAATAGGCCCAAGGTACTTATTGGGTAAAATATGATATGACACATGGTTGTCTAAAAGGAGGACACGTGGAACCCAAGATGGGAATGGCCGAAAATCGGACACAACTGTTCTGCTTGTCATCGGAAAAGATAATGTTCATAAATGTGCAGTATATGCTTTGTGCCCGATCGCATTTACTAGGGAATATTCTACAGCATTAAGAGCGACGATCCGTTATATATAGAGAATTTGGTATTTATGTTCACAGTTACATCTTCATCAATGACCCTCATAATTAACATTAAAGGAGGGCATGATCCTAGGACCTCCTTCCCTAGGCATAACTATAAATAGTGAGCTCAATTATCATTGTAAAAGACACGAATTATCTAGCAAAACTGATACTATATTTTATACAAAGCTTAATATAATCTTACTTTCTTGCTTTTTGATCTCACCATTGTTGTGCCCGGAAACCGTGTTCACTTAATCGTGATCTTTGCTATTTCATCTATATTCTAAGGCTAAGTATTATATATTTCTTCAATTATTGTATTATTTCAGGATTAGATTAGTTCACTTGTCTAGAAACCATGTATAAATTCAACTGTATTATTTTACGAGTAAATAGTTTGGCGTCCACTATGGGGCCTAGACAGTCGTGCAATTAAATTGATCCTTGCCTTTTTACTAATGTGTTTTGATTACTCTCTCTTAGAAACAATCACGAAAATGGCAGATAACACTGTTAACGACACACACAACCCTAAAATTCAAGGGGATCAGCCTCATTTCGAGGATTCAATTAGTGTCACCCGTAGTGAGGGGAATGACGCCACGCCGGTGCATGACAGACAGTACCCTCGACAAGTTTGGGAGGAAACTCCCGATGATGCTGATGAGGTGCATGTAGCGGATGCGGTGAGGGTCCTGCAATAGCAATATGCAATCATTCTAGTCCATCTCATACGACAAGATCAGGTTATGATGAAACTGAAGCAGGCACTATCAGGTGCTTCAAATAATGCAAATAGACGAGATCCAATTTCTCTTGTTATACCCGCAGACCAACGTAGAGAGCCGACAACAACACTCCCAAGGGTGAAGTTGGCTCCGACGGGGCTGGGGGGAGCAGATCCGGTCTCAAAAATGAGAACGATCCGTTCAAGGATGAACTTTTGTGATTCATGAGGGGAGTAAATGCTCGCATGGATCAAATCTCGGGTGCGCCACCAATATTGAAAGGCCCAAACTCGAAGAATTATATTCAATTACCGTACAAGCTGAGTGCGACACCAGAACTAATCCCGAAGCGATTCAAAATGCCTGAAATTCCAAAGTATGATGGAACTTCAGACCCACAAGAACATATTACCACCTACACAATGACGGTGAAAGGAAATGATTTAGGTCCTCATGAAATTGAATATGTGTTGCTAAAGAAATTTGGAGAAACTCTCACGAGGGGAGCTCTAATGTGGTATTTATTATTACCCGAGCATTCCATAAATTCCTTTGAGATGGTCGCGTATTCCTTCATTAAGGCTCATGTTAGGGCCAGAAAAGTGCAAGCACGGAAGGCCGACATATTCAGGATCGTACAGGGAGAATCTGAATTATTACGAGAGTTTGTTACTCATTTCCAGAAAGAAAGAATGTTGCTCCCGGCTGTCCAGGATGAATGGGCAGCTGAAGCATTCACCAAAGTATTGAATCCAAGAAGTTCAGACGCTTCCTGAAAGCTGAAGAACAGCCTGCTTAAGTTTCAAGCCACAACTTGGGCAGATGTACACAACTGGTATGAGTCAAAGATAAGGATCGAAGATGATCAGGTCAGTTCTACATCATCGACCAAAGGATGGGAGAAGAGCATAGAAAAATCAAAGGATGACTACGACCCAGATAGACAGACTTTGAGTAGCCAGTGTTTGCCCTTCGAGCTGATCGAAGTCCGTGGCAGAAACTTTCGGGCAGCAAACAAGTTCATCGCTGACAAAGGGACCGATCGTGGTTGAAATAATAGATCACTCAAGGATAAGGAGACGTTGGGGTTTCGGGATCCTTCTTACCCCAAGTTATCGGAATATAACTTCAACGTCAGTATAATGGAGTTGGTGTCAGCCATGAGAAACATTAAAGATGCACGATTTTTGAGACCTGTGAGATCTGATTCCAGCCAGAGAGATTCTAACTTATTATGTGAGTACCATAGGACGAACGGTCACCGGACAGGGGATTGCCGACACCTCCGAGAGGAGGTGGAGACATTATTGAAGAATTGTCACCTCAGAGAATTCTTGAGTGACCGAGCTAAGAACAATTATGGTCGTAACAGAGACAACGCAGAACTTCTGAAAGCAGGAGAAGGACCCCCATGCCAAATGATCAATATGATGTTTTGGGGAAATGAGAGTACCGGGGTCACTTTTTCGGTAGCAAAGAAGATGAAAGTGTCAATAACTCATAGTAAAACACACTAGGATGGCAATAACACTTTCACGGAGGAGGACGCAGACGGATTGCTGTTACCACACAATGACGCACTAGTAATTTCTTTAAATGTGTTAGATTTTAAGATTAAACGTATTCTAGTAGATCCAGGAAGTTCGACTAATATCATACAATGGAGAGTATTGGAGCAAACTAAACTCACTGGAAGCATTTCTCTGGCAACAAAGCTCTTCGCTGGATTCAACCTTGCAAGTGTGATGACCCAGGGAGAGATTTTGCTACTCACAAATGCTGAAGGAGTAATGAAAACAACTCTCTTCGAAGTAGTAGTTGGTGGCATTGGATACAACATTATCCTAGGAAGGCCATGGTTACACGAAATAAAAGTTGTACCATCAACATATCACCAATTGCTTAAGTTTCCAACGCCCGAAGGAATCAAGTAGATAAAAGGTGATCAACCGACAATAAGGAAGATGAATGCAATCTTAGTTTCCAGTAGCAAAGGGAAGGAACATATGGCATAACAATTACACGAACCGACACCTCTTCCCGAACTAGAAAAAGTTAGATCGGAAACAGAGTTGTCAGAACAATATTAGGTGCCAAGATATTTCCAAGTTCCAGAAGAGACGGATGCAATGAAGTCCACGGCGGAGGAACTGGAGCAAGTTGCATTGTTCGAGGAATTCCTAGAAAGAAAACTCCATTTGGGGACAGTACTTCACCCGAAGCTCAGGTATGGTTTTATTGAATTCCTTAAATTTAATGTTGAGTGTTTTGCATGCTCGCACGAGGATATGACATGTATCCCAACGGAAATAACCGTGCACAAGCTGAGTCTGGATCCCAGCATATCTCTGGTAAGGCAGAAGAAATGCCCTATTTCCGAGGCCAGGAATAAATTCGTCAAAGAAGAGGTAACCCACTTACTTAAAATCGGTTTGGTCCGAGAGGTAAGTGTCACGCCCCGACCTCGGGGAGTGCGACTGACGCTCAACCGAGATACCCCGGCCGAGCAAGCTTGTACAATACCTTCTACCCAACTCACCCATGAATAAAGAGAAGAATTCATTTTGTTAATTAGACAGTAAGATGTCATGTGAATAATAGCAGTACATTTCCATTAGTTACGTCATTAACAAGTTCCCAAAATAGTACACTATACATTCGTAGTTAAAGTGGGACATATGATACAATTACAACAAGTTTAGTTCAACCTTCCTAAAACAGGATACAACCCACACTATGTCTACGGAGCCTCTAACAGAAACAAAAGAGTGCTACGACAGTGCCGGCAATAAGGCTCCGGCTATACCTCATAATACTATGTACATGGAACAAGAGATACATGACCCCAAAATGAAGTGGGGCTCACCAAGTCAGCTGAGGAGAGGGTGTGATGCTATCACTGATCAATACCACCTGCTATGGAACCACCTGCATCCATTAAAGATGAAGCACCCCCGGAAAAAAGGGACGTTAGTACATGTCTAATAGTACTAATACGAAAACCAAATACTTATGCAAGGACTTGGAAATACAACATGAATATGATAAATCATGATAACAATAAAAGGCTTTGTTAGCCGTTAAAGCCATAGCAAATTAATTAAGAGCTTTCAACAACACTTATAAATTCATAAGTCGAGGATCCTCTAAAACTACATTTACACAAAGCGGCCCTGCCGCCTCACCCCAACGTATGTTGATGGAAGTGCAATAACAATATCATAAACTCTACATAAAGCGGCCCTGCCGCCTCACCCCAATGTATGCGGGTGGAGGTGTATTCATAATGACACAAACTCTACACAAAGCGGCCCTGCCGCCTCACCCCGATGTATGCGGGTGGAGGTGTATTCACAATACCACAACTCTACACAAAGAGGCCCCGCCGCCTCATCCCAATGTATGTGGGTGGAGGTGTATTCACAATACCACAACTCTACACAAAGAGGCCCCACCGCCTCACCCCAATGTATGTGGGTGGAGGTGTATTCACAATGCCACATTTGGGATTCCCGAAACGATAATAGTTTGTACAAAAGAGTTCCCTTTTAAATCAACCATTTGTCACCTTTGGCCTTAGCAAGTGTAGGTTCATAAGGTTACAACATGTGAGAAATAACTGTTTAATCACATTGATTTCATACAAGATCTCCTTCCCAAAAAAAGGGTATAACATAATTAAGTCAAAAATAGAGAATCATTAACACACAAGGGTTCTAACATGTTATGCCAATCGAGAATCAATTTTACTAGTTTGAATACCCCATATCAATAGCGTTTCAAGTTCGATTACAAATGATAGAATTTTACAAGGATTCGGGAACTCCGATACTAGAAGAAGCGTTTAGCCTTCATACCTAGAAAGAGCATTTAGTAGTACCATAATAATGTCCCAACACTCCTAATGATGCCAATCTATAGAGGAGGAGAGAATTATAAGCACGATTAGAGGAATTCGCATGGCAAGGGCTGTTATGATTATGACCCGACCTTTCCCTAAACTAATTTAAGAACAAAACCACCCAAGATGGTTAAACAACCTCCCCACAATATCTATTACCTCATGCATGTGATATATCTTCCCTCATCACCCATAATAAACCCAAACCCAAAATTGAAGAATTGGGGGAAGAAATTCTTACCTTTTTGAAGCCCTAGCAAGTTCCTTTTGATGGAATTCCAAGGTTTGATCAAAGTAGAGTAGTGAAATCCTTAGTCCTCCATTCCCTCTCTCTAGAATAGCTCTCTTATCTCTCTAAAATATCAGGTAATCCCCCAAAAATGAACCCTTAGGCTAGATAAATGAAATGAGGGTCGGGTTATAAAATTGGAAAAATGAAGCCCCGACATAGATCTGTGGTCGCATATGCGACCGCATAACTCTTTTGTTGTCCTCATAATAGCCCTCCGAAACTGGCACCCCTGCCTCACTCTACGACTAATCTGCGGTCTGCAGACCTATTTTGGGGTCGCATAATGCGCGTAGAACTGCCCTTTGGAAATTGTTTTTGCCGGGTCTGCGATGGGTTATGCGGCCCGCAAAATGATTATGCGACAGCATAATGGTCCAAACATTTGCCCAAATTTTCTGCCTCAGTCTGCGACCACAGAATGGGCCGCAGAAATGTCCTGCACTTCCAAAATAAACTTTCAACTCCCCAACGCACTGTTCAAACTAAAAAGTCTGAACCGCGGGTTTTAGGTAAAATTTTATAGGGCCTTACAGTAAGATATTTGTACTGGCTGTAGTAGTAGTAGTTCCTAGGAAGAACAATAAATTTTGCATGTGCGTAGACTATAAAGATCTTATTAAGGCATGCCCAAAAGACTCGTTCCCACTACCAAATTTCGATCAAATAATTGATGCCATGGCCGGGAACGAGTTGATGAGTTTCCTTGATGCTTATCCTGGGTACAACCAGATTAAGATGAACCTAGCAGATCAGGAAAAAACTTCGTTTATAATAAATTTCGGTACATATTGTTACAATGTAATGCCCTTCGGGTAGAAAAATGCTCGAGCCACTTATCAACGGCTCGTAAATAATATGTTTGAAAAGCAAATAGGAAAGACCATGGAAGTTTATATAGACGATATACTCGTTAAGTCTTTGAATGCAGGCGACCACCTTAAGCATTTACAAGAAACATTCGACATCAAAAGGAAGAATAACATGAAACTTAGCCCTTTCGGGCTCAGTTCTTGTAAGTTCCTGGGGTTTGTGATCTCACAAAGGGGAATTGTGGTAAACCCCGACAAAATCAAGGACATAGACGATATCCCGGATCAATTTTCAAATGTAAAGGAAGTCCAAAGACTCACAGGAAGGTTAGCATCTTTGAGCAGGTTCATTTCTCGGTCGTCGAAAAAATGGCATCGCTTCTTCACACTACTCAAAAAGAAAAATAATTTCGAATGGACACCGGAGTGCCAATAGGTTTTGAGGGACCTGAAGAAGTACTTATCACGCCCTTCATTGCTCTCGAAACCAAAAGAAGGTGAAACATTGCTAGTCTACCTCACGGTTTCAGAAGTTGGGGTAAGTGCAGTTTTAATTCGGGAGGACGAAGGTACGCAATTTTCCATTTATTATATTAGCAAAATTTTAACGGGAGCAGAAATTCGCTACCCACATTTGAAAAAATTGGCCTTAGCTCTCGTAGTCACCGCTCGGAAGCTAAGACCCTACTTCCAATGCCACCCGATAGTTGTGGTGACTACTTTTTCTTTGCGTAGCATCCTCCATAAACCCGAGCTCTCGGGCAGATTGGCTAAATGGACCGTCAAAATGAGTGGGTTTGACATAGAATATAAACCGAGTACTGCAATTAAGTCGCAAGTCTTGGCTGACTTCGTGGCTGATTTCAGTCCGAGACTACTGCCTCTGGCAACCAAGGAGGCAGTAATGGTGTCGGAATCGACATCGGGGCTATGTACCTTATTTACGGATGAAGCTTCCAACGTAAAGGGGTCTGGAATTGGAATCATCTTAATCACGCCTTCAGGAGAAACCCTAAGGCAAGCCATCAGAACATTCCCTTTAACTAACAATGAAGCAAACTATGAAGCTTTGATTGCAGGGATTGAATTGGCCTGGGGACTTGATTCCGAGGCTATCAAAATCAAATGTGACTCGCAGCTAGTGGTAAATTAGGTCTACGAGATCTTTGATACCAAAGAAAAATGTATCCAACAATACGTGGTAAAGGTCCAGTCTCTTTTGGCACGATTCAGGGAGTGGTCAATTACTCATATCTCGAGGGAGGATAACACAGAAGCGGATGCATTAGCAAACTTAGGATCATCGACGGAAATAAAAGGATCAGAGTGTGTAACGGTGGTACAACTAATATGCTCAGTCCTGGATACTGATGGGTACTATGCGATGAATTCGCCAAGTCTAGTTTGGGACTGGAGAAATGAAATAATCAACTACCTCGAGCACGGGAAGTTGCCCGACGATCCCAAAGCATTACGGGCGTTACGCGCCAAGGATGCACGTTATAGCTTCAAGAAAGGCCAATTATATAGAAAATACTTCCAAGGCCCGATGGACCGGTGTTTAGGCGCGTCAGAAGCTGACTATGTCATGAGAGAAATCCATGAAGGGATTTATGGCAATCACTCAGGCGCAGAGTCTTTGGTGCTGAAATTGGTACGTGCAGGATATTATTGGCCTCGCATGGAACAAGACGCCAAAGATTTCATAGGAAAATGTGATAAGTGCCAACTCTACGCATCACTAGTACATCAACTAGCAGAACCCTTACATTTGGTTTTGTCCCCATGGCCGTTCATGAAATGGGGAATGGACATCATCGGACCGCGGCCATCGGCTCCCGGAAAGGTAAGGTTTCTTTTAATTTTGACTTATTATTTTTCTAAATGGGTAGAAGCAGGTTCTTATCAGGAGATCGGAGAACACAAGTGGTCGATTTCCTATCGGAAAATATAATTTGTAGGTTCGGAATACCAAAAGAGATAGCATGTGACAATGGGCCACAGTTTATAGGTACAAAAGTTACAAAGTTCCTTAAAGACTTGAAAATAAATAGGATCACATCTTATCCTTATCATCAAAGTGCAAATGGTCAAGCGGAGTTAACGAACAAAGTGATTATTCAAAATCTCAAGAAAGGTTGGAAGCAGCAAATGGCTAATGGCCGGAAGAATTACCCGGAGATCTATGGGCCTACTAAACAACGCCAAATCGAGCACATGAGAAACTCCTTTTCCCTTGTTTACGGTGTTGAAGCCCTAATCCCGTTAGAAGTGGGCGAACCCACTTTGAGATATTCTCAGACAAATGGAGAATCGAGTGATGAAGCAATGCTAATCAACTTGGAACTGCTCGAGGAACGCATGGACTTAACGCAAGTAAGTATGGCAGCTCAAAAGCAGAGAATAGAGCGATATTATAATCGAAGATCCAACTTCCGTTATTTCAGAATAGGAGACTTGGTTCTAAGGAAAGTAACCCAACGTATCCGGGAGCTCAACGCAGGGAAGCTAGGTCCAATGTGGGAAGGTCCCTACCGGATTTCAGCTATCACTAGGAAAGGTTCATACGAGTTGGAGAATCAGAATGGAGTCAAATTTCCCAACAACTGGACGTGGAACACCTCAAAAGATATTATTGTTGATGAACATTATTCAAGCGGAGAGTATGTGCTGCACTCATTTTCCCTTCGTTCTGTTTTTCTCGCAATTGGGTTTTTCTGGCAAGGTTTTTAATGAGGAAGTGACATAAAGCATACTATGAAGACATCAACAATAAGACCTTTGATAGCAAGGCAAACAAACAAGCTTCCACTCGGGGACGATTAGATAATCTTTGGTTCGATAGCAAATTCCCACTGGGAAGTTAAGTTTGCTATCAAATGGAGGTTACCTGACCGTTCACGAGCACAAACCACTAGAGGACTATTAGGTATTCTTTCACTCGATAGCATGTATTTCTAAGGGGAAGTAAGGTATGTTGTCGAGTGAAGGATTACCTAACAATTCATTAGTGGAATCTTCGAAGGTAAAAGACTTCCAGTGTTTCAATTCGCACTCTTCGTATTCGAACACTGGGGGGGGGGATGATATGAGGATATGACAACAATGACTACCACATCAATCGGGGACCGAAAATCTAGGAACGCAAACAATGACTGCCACGTCAACTGGGGACCAAAAATCTGGGAACGGCAATAATGACTTCCACGTCAACCGGGGACCAAAAATATGGGAACAACAACAATGACTGCCACTTCATCCGGGAAACAAAAATCCAAAAACAAAATGCATCATCGGGACCGTGGACTGCGCATCCATTCCCGTAGAAACAAGTTGTACAAGATAGCCACAAGTAATGGAAAATTTCTTTTATGTATAGCAAGATGCTTATGTATTTTTTGAAATAGAAGGAATAAAATGAAATCCTTTTGCTTTTATCTTATTTCTTGTCTGAACGATGAGCTAACTTTGTCATTTGAAAGTTAAATAAGTACTTCAAATGTTAGTGTCTTAATGAACATGAGATGTCATCTTCAAGAGCGCTGTAAACATAAGAGGGCCCTCTCTTATAAAAACCCTGAAGGGTTGGTTCCGGAAGAATCAATGCCCGAAATCTAAAATGCCATCGCGGAAAAATACATCCGAAGCCGCATATGAAAAGGACGCAAAAAGAAAACTTGCACAAATATTCATAGAAATCCTCACGTAAAAGGAAAACTTGCGCAAATATTCATAGAAACCCTCACGTAAAAGGGAAACGTGCGCAAATATTCATAGAAACCCTCACATAAAAGGGATAATACTTGAAACCAAAATACTTTGAAGAAAAGGCATCCTAGACTACACATAGTAAAATGCAAATAGAACAACATGCGCAAAGTGCTTGAGCAAGTGTAAAAGTTAAAGACTTGCATGTATATTCAAACGAAAGTAAGACTCAAATGATACTTAAGCAAAAAATATGTCTTTATTTACAAGAACGGACCAAAATGATAAAATTACAAAATGGGAAAAGAAAGGAAAAGCTAAATTGCAGCACCTTCGGAACATTATGAAGGTGAATCCACCGATGGCTCAACATTATCCCCAGTTTGGTCTTCAGCATCATCGCCTTCCGATTCCTCTTCAGTTTCCAAAAATTCAGAATCGGAACCAGAAGAACCAGTAGCATCTGTCTACGCTGGGAGTCCATTTTTAGCATCCAACACAAGCTCTCGGGCCTTAGCAACTTCGGCATCAACGTTAATGATACCAGTTTTGGCCTATTCCAAGGTTTTTCTCCTCATGATGTACATAGAATAAGTTGTTTTAACAATGAGGGAAGCCACTCGATGCTTAAGTTCTTCTTTGAGTTGGGTAACCTCGGCAAAAAGTCTTTCCTGGGCAGACCTAGCAGATTTAAGGCTGACGTCGAGGTCGCAGACACTTGAACTAAAGATCTTATTATGCTCGATAGCTTTCAGGTACTTCTCCTCTAGCTGGGCGTGTTTCGCAGCCACAACAGTAAGCTCTTTGAATTTGGAGTTCAAGGCTGCTTCTAAGTTAATCACTCTTTCAGCGGAGGCAGCCTCACGATCGGTTGCAGCAAGAACGACGTCCTGGACTTCAGCCCATTTGGCCTTAGCTTCATCAAATCTAACACTCAGTGGGTCAATATCTTGGCTAAGGGTTACCACTTCTTGCTCTCTCTGCTGCAAATGAGCTTCCAAAACAACGGCCTCAGTAGCTTTGGTTTCTAGTTCCGAGAGGCGGAGAGCAGTTTGGTCATGTTCCACCGAAAGTTGATTTCGTTCAGATGTAAGATTTTCCTCTTCACGAATCAACCTTTGAAGGCCCTCAGAAGCAAGAAAGTTGGCCTACAAGACAATAAGAAGTAAAACTTAGAATACATTCATACAAAAGTAGAAGAAGAAATGAAGGAAGAAAAGAACGTACCGCTGCAGCATTGTGCATGGCATTGTTCAACAAGCACTCTCCCGAGAGTGCCTTAATCTTTTCTGAAGCCAAAGGCTTCAGATAGTTAGTAAGCTCCACCGGCCGGGATAGCAAGTTGCATCCGGTAGAGAGCGAAAGAATAACGTTCCTCCTCTTTTGTGGATATTCAGAAGGGGCAGCATAATTTTGCCCTAAATTCCCATGAACTAGGGACTGTGTAAGAGGAACACCATTTTTATGGTCAGGTGTGGCCGATGGAGGTGATGTAGTAACTGCTGGTGGAAGAGTGGATGAAGATGGAAGCGATGTAGCAGTTGCTGGTGTTGGTGAAAGTGGAGATGAAGATGATGGAGTTGAAGAATGAGAAACACCTGCATCAAATGCAGTGCCGGCTGTTGGATGCTCGCCAACCAAATACGACAAGGATCCGGTACTCAGCCCCACAGCACCGGTTACAGCAATTGGAGCCCGAAAATGGGAGTTGGCATATTCTACCAAATCAGATTCTCCCCAAAGTGCTAAGACATCGTCTTCAATTGGTGTAACTATCTCAACAGGTCGAGCATCCTGTTGAGATGATGAGGATCGTCGCCTTCTATGTAAAGAAGCTCCCTCATCAACAACTTCTTCATCATCATCGATCATCACAATGTCTATGACCGGCCCAGAAAGAGGATCAGTCGTCATTGCCTTTGGAGATGACTAGGGGGCATCAGTCTTTGCCCTCATATTCTTTTCCTCGTCCGCGGGGGAACGTCTTCTCTTTGGTTGCTTATCCTCTGGACGGGGACTCCGTAAAGAAGTGTTTGCACCCGAAATAGGCCCGGAGATACCTGTTCGAGTAAGTGCTTCCTGAAGTAGCCTCAATACATCAGTGGGACCAGCGAAAACGTCCTCCTCGGGGACATCAATAGAGCCCATAGGTAGACCTAGTTCCATGAAAAAATGAGAAGGGTTCAACCAAGTTCTTTATAATAGAAGCAAGGTAAATTAAAATTACCATGATTTTTGGCCTTCCACCCGTATTTAAGGGTCAGCTCTTTCCACAAACGAGTTTCGGGCGTCGTAACGTCCAAGATTTTCTAAACCCACTGGTCCAAACCTTCCACCACCGGTGGGATCCATCGAGTTGCTGAAACATGCAAAGAGTGAAGAGTTGATACAACCACAAAGGAATATCTAGTAGAAAGAAATACAAAACAAAGAACTTACAAGTGTGGTTCCAAGCGACCGGAAAGGATGAAGCCGTTGTCGGAATGATGTCATTGGTGGTAACTACAACGAACCGTTCCATCCACCCGCAATCATTGTCATCATCCATGCTAGATAGCAAAGCATGGTGGCCACGCTTGCAATGGTTTATCATTCCCCCGCGGAAGATTTTGGGGGAATAGAGATTCATCATATGAGCTAAGGTTAGCTCCTCTCCAGTTTCATGGAACAAGCGTCGAAGACAGGCGACCATCCTCCACACTAAAGGACTTACCTGTGCCAAACACGCTTAGTAGTGGAGGAAAAACTCCGCAATCACTGAATCAAGCTTTCCACTCAAATAAAATGCACCCAAAGTAAATGGATACATGTATAAGTATGTAAAACCTTTTTTGGGAAGGGTCACTCGCTTCGATAGATTAGGAGCGATGATATCTAACTCATGGCAGCGACAATCTTCCTTCACAACAGAAATACTTGAAGGATGAATGGAAGAAGTGTACTTACTAATAGCCCATGTATGAGGGTTAGCAGTTGGGAATTTCTCCTAAAGGTCCTTTGTTGTATTGAGTCTTCATGGGATGATGGAACCCGCCGTTGGAGGAAAAGAGTCCTCGGTTTTGTTTCTGCTTTTTGTAGATACAACACGCTTAGATGAAAAAGCCATCGGAAAAGAAAAAGAAAAGAGTTTGTGTTTGAATAGAATTAGAGAAATGCTGGAAATCAAAGATGCAAATCAGAAGTTCAAAGGAATTTTGAAACGCAAAGGAAAAGAATGTTGCCTATAAGTAAAATTTTGGCGGCTAAATTCAAGGCCATGATTACCTCGATAATCTGCAAAGGCTGTGCTGAATCATGGGATGATGCGTGTTCGGGGCATTAAATGCAGAGAGACATGCGTCTAATAAACTATCAGAAACCTTCAGAAGGAGTTATAGTAATTCCCGCCAAAAAGGGTATCGCGACCCAAAATCCGACCACAGGCGTCGTGATGGCACTTAGTCTCTAAGACTAAGTAAGCCGATTATAATTACAATTCAAGGCAATGTTTTTGTAAAAATAGAAACTAACAGCGGAAATAGTTACAAACAACCTCCCAAGACTGGTAATACTGAGTCACGAACTCTAACTGAATACATGAAATGATCTCAAGGATCGAATACTCAATATTGTTTGATTAATAATTAACAGTACAATAAAATAAAAAAGACTGCAAGGGACTGCGACGACCAAGCAGCTCTACCTTGAATCCTCGCGATCACACTCTAACTCTGTCCGAGTCCGATAGCTCCAATACCTGGCTCTGCACAAAAATGTGCAGAAGTGTAGTATGAGTACACTACGGTCGGTACCCAGTAAGTATCAAGACTAACCTCAGTGGAGTAGTGACGAGGTACAATCGATACACTCACTCATCTAATAACATGTGCAATATAGTATACAAAAATAATATGAAACAAATAAAATTGATGGCAACAATAATCAACCAGTGATGTACACAGCAGGGCAATAAGAACACCATAAATATTGCTCAACAAATAATGAATATAAGTACAACCAATTAATCAAGTCCTTCCAATATAAATCTTTCGCCTATATGTTTTTCAAATAGAAATCTTCAGGATATAATAATTTCAAATAAATCTCTTCCAAATCTCTTTCAAATATAATTCCTTCAAATAAATATTTTTCAAATAAAAATTCTTTCAACTAAATCTCTTTCGAATAAAAGTCACCCTATGACACATCATTTCAAATTCATACTTTTATATTTCAACGGCACCTCGTGCCAATTTCTCTATCACAACCGCACAGACAACTCACGTGCCAAATATCATCATCATTTAACCACGGCACCTCGTACCCACATTTCATATCACAAATGCGCGAACAATTCACGTGCCAATATCATCATTATTTACTCACGGCACCTCGTGCCCACATTTCATATCACAACTGCACGGATAGTTCTCGTTCCAATATCATCATTATTTACTCACGGCACCTCGTGCTCACATTTCAATTCATAATCCGCCTGGCAATAACCACAAGCTCCCAATTTTAAAATAGATGAGACTATTATCAATTTACCAACAACAAGAAAAATTGCATAAGGTATAAAAATGAACACAAGGAAAATCACAACATCACATGAAAATTACTAACGCAATAACCCTACATCATCACATATCATCCCTGACAATAGACACCCTTATCTCTCCTATAGCCACCATTATCACTCCTATAATAGCCTCCCTTATCCCTCCGCCCTGATAATATTAACAGTCACCCTTATTGGTCATATAGCCACCATTATCACTCCTATAATAGCCTCCCTTATTCCTCCGCCCTAACAATATCAATAGCCACCCTTATCGCTCCTATAGCCACCCTTATCACTCCTATAATAGCCTCATTTATCCCTCCGCCCTAACAAAATCAATAGCCACCCTTATCGCTCCTATAGCCACCCTTATCGCTCCGCCCAAACAATATCCCAACACACATAACAACAGTGAAATGCCACTCTTATACCCACATATTATCAACAGCGAAATACTATCCTTATATCCTCAAAATATTTACTCAAATAACACAAATATTTACACGGAATATTATCACGGCAACATAACAAAATCAATTAATATAACAATTTGCCCAATGGCCACAACCAATTCCAAAGATATAACAAAATCAATTAATTTCACAACAAATATCCCAAGGCTCTACACAATGTGTATAAAACCTCAAAACAACAACAAAGATGGAAAATACTCAGTATAGGGCAACGCCTTCATTAATCTAAATTTTTGATAATTATGACGCCTCGGTTTAAACTTATTTCATTAATTATTTGCAGATGAAGAATCCATAATATAATTATTTTCAGGAAATATCAAATCACCAAACCCGCGGAATTCACATAAGTATACAAGCAATAACCACATCAAATTGTCATATAAAAATAAATTCAACAAACGCGAATTGAGGCATGGAAAATAGATGATTTAATAAATACCAACAATTATCCAATTTACTACACAATATGCCTAAGACTTTAACCTAATCAATTTTGCACATATAAGCCAGAGTACGTACTCGTCACCTCGCGTACACGGCTTTTCACATTTCACAAATGGCACATAAGAATCGATGCCTAAGGGGTAATTCTCCCACTCAAGGTTAGGCAAGATATTTACCTTTTTGAAGTTATGAAGATATTCCAAAATTTCCTTCTTGCTTGAATTGACCTCCAAACAGCTCAAATCTATCCAAATTAATTGTATAACTTCATTAAAATTCATCGAAAACAATTTCGGATAATAAAATGTCGACATAAAATTTCATTCTAAAACATTAACCAATGTCTATGCGGGGCCCGCCTCTCGGAACCAGATAGAATGTTTACGAAATCCGAGCACCCATTCTGATATGAGTTCAACCATACCAAATTTACCAAATTCCGATAACAAATCCTCCTCCAAATCTTGAATTTTCATTTTTATAAAATTTCTAAAATTTTCCCCAAATTTCCATCTCAAAATACTAATTAAATGATGAAAACAATGATATATCCATGTATATTAACCAAATCCGAGTTAGAATCATTTACCCCGGTGATTTTCTTGATAATCCCACGAATAATCGCCACAAACCGAGCTCCCGAAGTCCAAAAATGAAAAATATGAGATGAAACCCTCGTTCATATAGTATAAAATCTAATTCCCATTGTGCTGACCGCATATTTATTTGTGCGGTCACACATCCCGGATGCTGTTGTTGCACTCAAAATTGTGCGGCCTCACTTCTGCAGCTCTGCACTACTAGACTTCAGTAAATTGACCATAACTTTCTCTACAAATGTCCAAATGATGATTCGCTTACCTTTCTGGAAACTAGATTCAAAGGGCTGAATCATCTCCAAATTCCTTGTAGATTAAAAGATATAAGCCTCCGAAATCAGAACATCGAACTGCAGAACTCCCCTGGAGTGTGGCCGTGAGCAAATTTGTGTGGCCGCGGGAAAAATTGTGCGGTCTGCACTATTGCTCTGCGGTCCACACTTTTCCTCTGCGGTACGCACTTTTTCCCTTCCCTCAACACTTAAAAATGTGCCTCCGCACTTCCAAAAGTTCTAGAACAACATCAGAGTGCCGAAATGCTTGGACTCGCTCAAAACTCACCCCGAAACTCATTCGAGCCACTCGGGACCCCGTCCGAATGTACCAACAAGTCCTATAACACGATACGAACTTAGTCGGGCCCTCAAGTCACATCAAACAACATCAAAAACATGAATCACACTCCAATTCAAGCCTATTAAAACTAAGGAAATTCCAACTTCTATGATCGATGCCGAAACCTATCAAATCAAGTCTGATTGACCTCAAATTTTGCACACAAGTCATAAATGACATAATGGAGGTATTCAAATTTTCAGAATCAGATTTCGGCCCCGATATAAAAAATTCAACTCCCCGGTCAAATTTCCACACTTAAATTTCTATTTTAGCCATTTCAAGCCTAATTTAACTAGGGACTTCCAAATAATTTTTCGGACACGCTCCTAAGTCCAAAATCACCATACGGAGCTGTTGGAATCAATAAAATTCTATTCCGGAGTAGTTTGCTCAAAAGTTAACTCTTCGGTCAAATCTTTTCTTTTAAGCTTCTTAAATAAGAATTATTCTTTCAATTTAATCCCAAATCATCCGAAAACCAAACTCGACCACACACGCAAATCATAATACACATCACAAAGCTGCTCGTGACCTTAAGTCGCTGAATGAAACCCTTATTATTAGAACAACAAGTCGGATCGTTACATTCATCCCCTCTTAAATATATGTTCGTCGTCGAACTTGCCAAGAATTATTCTGAGGACATTAAATTACTGAGTGTATTCTTACACACATATTCGTAGGTGATTCTACGTCACCGCAAATTTAACATGGTCTGACAACACCATCGCAGTTGCAATTATCTCTTTTATCAACATTTATAAATTTTAAAACCAATTTCTTACACTCCAAACATTTTCAAAAGGCCTCATTTTCACATCAATGCACGGTATTAGTTTCAACCGGCTATAGCAACTCGTTCCTATGCACACGTCATACGTATGCCCATAACCACACCTCTGGTCATAATAGTTATTCATAATTAATTCCAGCATACTCAATTAACCTCATATTAATCAAACCCTTATTTCAAATTTTCGCAATACTAACAGCAATATACCCGAATTAAGGAGTCACATTTAACGCCACCTGGTCACTCACATCGTGGGGCTAAAACTTCAATATTTACAACACAATTGTGGCAAAATATGCACAAAAACATATAAAAGAATTATTAAATAAGCCTAACATGCATGACTCCCTATCAGTACTATAGTACAATTTAAATTTCACAAAGGGAGAATTTACACTCATATATTTTTCACCACAAGTACCTCGTCCTTATATAACTTCCACCACGGCTTGTAGCCAGTTTAAATATTTTACATCATATAAAAATGTGAGGATCTCGTCCTCAACTCTGAATCACAAGTATTTTGCACATTGTGCCAACTGAAATTTTTTCATTTCCTTTCTTTCTTTCTTTTAATATATTCCGTAAATAATTTTCACAACACATAATGAAACCAAATTCCAATAGGACATATAATTCATAAAATTGAAATAAATTATTCCAAAATCACATCAAAATCCATTGTAGTGAGTAATAGAAAGTCACTTTTGGACTTATAGCCCTTAATGATGTACAAAAATAAAAATGATAGACACGGGCTAACACCATAAAATCTCCCAACATGGATAAACACGGGAGTGGGGTACAAATTCACTAATCCACCATATAAGGAGCATGAAAGGAGTTCTCCCCTCGATAATCGGAATCGAATAAAAATAATAATAATGCTCCTTTTACTATAATTAAATCATACCTCTAACGACACCATCTGGTGTATCGGCCTCAGCCAATTCATAGAAATTATATCAACGGGCCAGGCCTCCCCCTCTTGGGCGCCCTCTACCCGTCTGTCCTCCACCCCCACTGGCTGTGCACGTGGAGCATCAGTCGAAATAAAACCTATAGCCTGAGTGTTTTGATGAAATTCACCTCTCCCAAGTCTAGGACAATCTCTCATGATGTTCCTAGTATCACCACACTCATAACAACCCCCCTGAGGTCGCGGCTGCTCGTACTGAACCGTGCTGGATAACTGGAATAACCACTATAAGAATCTCGTGTCGGTGGTGCACTATAAGAACTTACAGGAGCACCCCGAGTAATCTGTTGTGCGGACTGGGATGGCCGACTGCTCGAGCCTCCGCCATAATGGGTCATAGCTGAAGAGTAAAATCCATTGAACCCTCTAGAGCTTCGAGACCTTTTGGCCTTCTTATACTCCATTTCCTCACCTTGAATACCTTCAATTCTCATCGCAATCTCCACTACTTGTTGAAATGGAGTATCAGTTTGCAACTCTCGAGCCATGTATATTTTAAGATCATAATTGAACCCCTCAATGAATCTGCGGACTCGCTCTCTGACTGTAGGTACCAATATATGTGCATGACACGCTAACTTAGTGAACCTGATAGCATATTCTGACACTGTCATATGGCCCTGACGCAACTATTCAAACTCTGTGCGCCACGCATCTCGGAGAGTCTGGGGAACAAACTCTTTCAAAAACATTTCCTAAAATTGAGCCCAAGTTGGTGGTGTTGCATCTGCTGGTCTACCCTCTTCATAAGCTTGTCACTATTGATACCCTGCTCATGACAACTGAAATGTATTAAAGGCAACTCCACTCATTTCCACAATACCCATGGTGCGGAGAATACAGTGACACTTTTCTAGAAATCCTTGGGCATCTTCTGAAGTTGTGCCACTGAAAGTAGGTGGACTATACCTCTTAAACCTCTCAAGTCTCTTTTGTTCTTCTTCTGATGCCTCTGGCATGACCTCAGGCAGAACCAGAATAACAGATTGTACCGGTACTATATCTGGAACCTGACCAATGTGAACCTATTGCTCTAGAGTACGGGCGGTAGGAGTCTGAGTTACTCCCCAATCTGTGAAATATTTGGTGCAACAGAGATCAATCCCGCCTGAGTTAATGTACCAAACATATTCAAGAACTGTGCTAAAGTCTCCTGAAGTCCTGGGGTAACAACATGTGCTTCTGGTACTTCTCCCCCAATTGGAGCTACTGGTGGCTCATTAACTGCTGCTCTGACAGGTGCTCTGGTCGCGGTACACGCCCTTCCTCGGCCTCTACCTCGGTCTCTACCTTGGCCCCGGCCTCTTGCGGCCCTAGCAGTATGTGCAAGTGCCTGCTCAGCTGACCCGGTAGTACGTGTCCTCACCATCTGTGAGAGAATAGAGATATAAAGGATCAAATCCCACAATCAATAAATCCGCACGACAGGAATGAAAGAAGTGGAAATTTCCTAATAGCTCTGTAGCCTCTCGATGATAAGTACAGACGTCTCCGTACCAATCCGTAAGACTCTACTAGACTCGTTCGTGACTCGTAAAACCTATGAACCTAGAGCTATGATACCAACTTGTCACAACCCAAAATTCCACCACAGACGTCGTGATGGCAGTTAGTCTCTAAGACTAAGTAAGCCGATTATAATTACAATTTAAGCCATTTTTTCAAAATAGAAACTAACAGTAGAAATAGTTACAAACAACCTCCCAAGACTGGTAATACTGAGTCAAGAACTCTAACTGAATACATGAAATGATCTCAAAGATCGAATACTCAATATTATTTTATTAATAATTAATAGTACAATAAAATGGAAAGACTTCAAGGGACTGCAACGACCAAGCAGCTCTACCTTGAATCCTTGCGATCATACTCTAACTCTGTCCGAGTCTGATAGCTCTAATACCTGGCTCTGTACAAATATGTGCAGAAGTGTAGTATGAGTACACCACCGTCGGTACCCAGTAAGTATCAAGAATAACCTCAATGGAGTAGTGGCGAGGTATAGTCGAGAGACTCACTAGTATAATAATATGTGCAATATAGTATACAAATATAATATGAAATAAATAACAATGATGGAAAAAATAATCAACCAGTGATGTACACATCATGGCAACAAGAAAACCATAAATATTGCTCAACAAATAATGAATACAAGTACAACCAATTAATCAAGTCCTTCCAATATAAATCTTTCGCCTATATATTTTTCAAATAGAAATCTTCAGGATATAATACTTTCAAATAAATCTATTTCAAATATAATTCCTTCAAATAAATATTTTTCAAATAAAAATTCTTTCAACTTAATCTCTTTCGAATAAAAGTCACCCTATGACACATCATTTCAAAATCATAAAATACGGGTCTCAAAAATCCTGTGACACTCGTACCAATTTCTCTATCACAACCGCACGGATAACTCACGTGCCAAATATCATCATCATTTAACAACGACACCCCGTGCCCACATTTCATATCACAACTGCACGGATAATTCACGTGCCAATATCATCATTATTTACTCATGGCACCTCATGCCCACATTTCATTTCATAATCCGCCAGGCAATAACAACATGCTCCCAATTTCAACATAGATCAGACTATTATCAATTTACCAACAAGAAGACAAATTGCACAAGGTATAAAAATAAACACAAGAAAAATCACAACATTACATGAAAATTACCAACGCAATAACCCCACATCATCACAAATCATCCCTGACAATAGCCACTATTATCTCTCCTATAGCTACCCTTATCACTCCTATAATAGCCTCCCTTATCCCTCTGCCCTGACAATATCAATAGCCACCCTTATCGCTCATATAGCCACCCTTATCACTCCTATAATAGCCTCCCTTATCCCTCCGCCCTGATAATATCAATAGCCACCCTTATCGCTCATATAGCCACCCTTATCACTCCTATAATAGCCTCCCTTATCCCTCCGCCCTGACCAGAGGCGGATCCACAGTGTAAAATATAGTTCACGTGAACTCGTGGTCCCCATGTAAAATATGATTCACGTGAACCCGTGGTCCTCGGGTTAAAGTATATATATGATGTACATAATTTGGCAAAAATAGATATATATACTTGATTGAACTCATGGTCAAAAGAGATCAAGTGGTGCATTGGTTTTGGTCTCTTATTTCCAATAGCCTAAGGTTAGGGGATCAACCAACCTTTTTGTTTAATTTTTTTTTTAAAGGTAATGGTGCACCCATCCTCCGAAAATCCTAGATCCGCCTTTGGCCTTGACAATATCAATAACCACCCTTATCCCTCCTTTAGCCACCCTTAACTTTCCTATACCCACCCATATCGCTCCGCCCAGATAATATCCCAACACACATAACAACAGCGAAATGCCACCCTTATACCCACATAATATCAACAGCGAAATGCTACCCTTATATCCTCAAAACGTTAACTCAAATAACACAAATATTT
Organism: Nicotiana tabacum; assembly: GCF_000715075.1. Lineage (NCBI taxonomy): Eukaryota > Viridiplantae > Streptophyta > Magnoliopsida > Solanales > Solanaceae > Nicotiana > Nicotiana tabacum. The sequence continues at coordinate 107,241,750 of NC_134103.1, forward strand.
ACACAGAATATTATCACGGCAAAATAACAAAATCAATTCACATCACAATTTGTCCAATGGCCATAACCAATTTCAAAGATATAACAAAATCAATTAATTTCACAACAAATAGCCCAAGGCTCCACACAATGTGTATAAAACCTCAAAACAACAACAGAGATGGAAAATACTCAGTATATGGCAACGCCTTCATTAATCTAAATTCTTGATAATTATATAACGCCTCGGTTTAAACTAATTTCATTAATTATTTGCAGATGGAGAATCCATAATATAATTATTTTCAGGAAATATCAAATCACCAAACACACGGAATTCACATAAGTATACAAGCAATTACCACATCAAATTGTCATATAAAGATAAATTCAACAAACGCGAATTGAGGCATGGAAAATAGATGATTTAACAAATGCCAATAATTATCCAATTTACTACACAATATGCCTAAGACTTTAACCCAATCAATTTTGCACATATAAGCCTGAGTACGTACTCATCATCTCGCGTACACGATTTTTCATATTTCACAAATGGCACATAAGACTCGATGCCTAAGGGGTAATTCCTTCACTCAAGGTTAGGCAAGATACTTACCTTTTTGAAGTTATACCGATATTCCAAAATTTTCTTCTTGCTTGAATTGATCTTCGGACAGCTCAAATCTTTCCAAATTAATTGTATAACTTCATTAAAATTCATCGGAAACAATTTCGGATAATAGAACGTCGACTTAAAATTTCATTCTAAAAATTCAACCAAAGTCAACGCGAGGCCCGCCTCTCGGAACCCGACAGAATTTTCACGAAATCCGAACACCCATTCTGATACGAGTTCAACCATACCAAATTTACCAAATTCTGATAACCAATCGTCCTCCAAATCTTGAATTTTTATTTTTATAAAATTTTTACAATTTTTCCCAAATTTCCATCTCAAAATACTAATTAAATGATGAAAATAATAATATATTCATGTATATTAACCAAATCCGAGTTAGAATCACTTACCCCGATGATTTTGTTGAAAATCCCACGAAAACCCGCCACAAACCGAGCTCCCAAAGTCCAAAAATAAAAAAAAATGAGATGAAACCCTCGTTCATATAGTACAAAATTTGATCCCCATTGTGTTGACCGCACATTTATTTGTGCGGTCGCACATCCCGGATGTTGCGGTCGCACTCAAATGCGGCCGCACTTCTGCAACTCTGCATTCCTAGGCTTCAGTAAATTGATCATCACTTTCTCTAAAAATGTCCAAATGATAATTAGCTAACTTCTTTGGAAACTAGATTCAGAGGGCTACAACTTCTATTTTTGAATCATCTCCAAATTCCTTGTAGATTAAAAGATATAAGCCTCCGAAGTCAGAACATCGAACCTGTAGAACTCCCCTGGATTGCGGCCGCGAGCAAAATTATGCGGCCGCGGAAAGTATTATGCGGCTGCTGGCAGAATTGTGTAGTCCGCACTTTTGCTCTGCAGTCCGCGCGGGCAGAATTGTGTGGTCTGCACTTTTGCTCTGCGGTCCGCACTTTTTCCCTTGCTTCAGCACTCAAAAATGTGCCCCCGCTCTGCCAAAAGTTCCAGAACAATATCAGAGTGCTGAAATGTCCGGACTCGCTCAAAACTCACCCCGAAACTCATTCGAACCACTCGGGACCCCGTCTGAATGTACCAACAAGTCCTATAACATGATAAGAACTTAGTAGGGCCCTCAAATCACATCAAAAAGTATCAAAAACACGAATCGCACTCCAATTCAAGCCTATTAAAACTAAGAAAATTCCAACTTCTGCGATCGATGCCGAAACCTATCAAATCAAGTTCGAATGACCTCAAATTTTGCACACAAGTCATAAATAACATAATGGAGGTATTCAATTTTTCAGAATCGGATGCTGGCCCCGGCCCCGATATCAAAAAGTCAACTCCCTGGTCAAACTTCCAAACTTAAATTTCTATTTTAGCCATTTCAAGCTTAATCTAACTACGGATTTTCAAATGATATTTTGGGCACGCTCCTAAGTCCAAAATCACCATACGGAGTTGTTGGAATCATCAAAATTTTATTCCTGAGTCGTTTGCTCAAAAGTCAACTCTCCGGTCAACTCTTTTCTTTTAAACTTCTTAAATAAGAATTGTTCTTTGAATTTAATCCCGAATCATCCGAAAATCAAATTCAATCACACACACAAATTATAATACACATCACAAAGCTGCTCGTGACCTTAAGTCGCTGAACGAGACGCTAATTATTAGAACGACAAGCTTGGTCGTTACAAAAGTATTTCTACCAACTTCCTGATAACACAAAGTTATGTCACCGAAAAGCAGGGGGGCAATCTGTATAGGGTAAAATATGATATGACTCGTGGTTGTCTAAAAGGAGGACACGTGGAACCCAAGATGGGGATGGCCGAAGACCGGACGCAACCGTTCCGTTTGTCATTAGAAAGGATAATGTTCATAAATGTACAATAAATGCTCTGTTCCCGGTAGCATTTACTAGGGAATATATTACAACATTAAGAGTGATGGTCCATTATAGAGAATTTGGTATTTATGTTCACTAATACATCTTCATCAATGACCCTCATAATTAACATTAAATGAGGCCATGATCCTATGACCTCCTTCCCTAGACATAGCTATAAATAGTGAGCTCAATTATCATTGTAAAAGATACGAATTATCTGGCAAAACTGATACTATATTTTATACAAAACTTAATATAATCTTACTTTTTTGCTTTTTGATCTCACCATTGTTGTGCCCGGAAATCGTGTTCGCGGAATCATCATCTTTACTATTTCATCTACATTTTAAGGCTAAGTATTGTATATTTCTTCAATTATTGCATTATTTCAGGATCAGATAAATAAGTACTTAAAACTTTCTCTCCTAGGGATGACCTGTAAGTCTAGCCTCATCTAATAATGAGTGAGATACTGTTGCGGCAATATTGACATATCTGAAACTTCTTTGTTTCTCACCTGTATCTTTCATGTACAAAATTTACACTTAAATCAAGGGCCTAATTAAACGTTTAAGACTTCGAAATCCCAGTGGCATTAAGAATGTACGTACATAAGTACACTGATCGTAATTTGGTAGCCCAAATTATAGCTATATATATGAAGTACTAAGATATATCCATTTTCTTCAAACATTGGAGAACAGAATATAGTAATTGTGAATTTTAAAAATAAGTTGTGATAAGTTACAGTTCTTGTAATTTTAAAGCATATGACGACTAAAATGCTAATGCAATAATTTTCTATAATTATAGACATCCTCATAAAAAATATAGAATTTTAGTATGATAAAAGTTATTTTATGTGACACTCTTTCTATTTTTATATATTTAAAAATGAATAACATTTTTTAATATTTAAATACAACTTAATTAATTTTAAACTTCCACTGAATTAGCCTCAATTTCATAATTTATATAGGCACAAAAATCTTATAACTTGTTTAAGACAATAAATTTAAAAAGTTATTTTTTTATACTCCCTACCCAATTCACATAAAAATAAAATTTTAGGGTTAAAAAAAGTACTAGGACATTGTTTCTGTGGAATCGTAGTTCATGTTTAAACAGGCAAAATGTGAACGTAACTTAAATGACAAAATATTTCCAAAAGCAAGTCCGAAAGTCAAATGCAATTTTTAATTTGTTTTCCAGACGTGACTTCAGTTTTAATGACTTACCTCTAATTAGTTAACAAGTCAAAATGTAAATGCTGGGAATATTTTAACTATACCGAATCCGAAAAATTCAAATTTAAGTTGATATCAGCATCCAATCAAATACAGATAGGAGCCAACAAATTTCCTAAGTTGCAGCTAAATACAAAATTTGAATTTCAAATAATATTCCAAAACAGCTTCCCCAATTTCCCTCTAAAATCCTACTCAATACAAATCTGAATCCTCAGATATTTTCTAAATTCCTAAAAAGCCATCGGCAACAACGTTGATTAATGATTGTCAACTTAAAAACAAATATTATATAGTAAATGATATTATTTACATTAAATTAATTGATTTTCATGAGTCTTTTTTAGATATGGTTAAGGATTAATATGAGACTTAATCAATAATTTGCTTTGAACTTAAATTATTTATCAAATTTGAGACAGAAATGTTGAAAAGTGAATGGATTGATTAGGGGTAATCTCGTACATAAATTACCAAATAAGCCAAAAAACACATTCACCATTTCAGACCCAATAATTGCCAGTTCAATTTAACGGAATCTCCGCTTCTCCGTTGCAACCCTTAAACCCTCAAGATCCAACTATAAAAACCTCAGTATTTTCACTCATAATTCCAACACCAAATTCCCAGTACTCATTCAAATCCAAACCCAAAATCCAAATCTCAATTGGGGCTTAAGAAAAAGATGAAAGCTTCAATCAAATTTCGTGAGGAGCAGAAACCGTTAATCAGAGCCAAAGTTCCTCTCAGTATACTTAACGTTCCGTTCCAATCAGGAATTGTTGCCGGCGAATCGAAAGAGTTATCGTTGAGTCTCGGTACTTTATTCGATTCTGGACCGTCTTTTAAATTCGCTTATCGTCCTAATGATTCGGCAAACCCGTTTAGTTTTGTGTTCAAAACTGGGATTGGACATTTCGGGTCCCCGATTTCCAGCCCGTTTACTATGAGTGCTGAGTTCAATTTGATTGGGAATCAAAACCCTAGTTTCTTCATTCACTTCAAACCTAATTTCGGTGATTTTTGCGTGAAGAAATCGCACTCCTCTTCGGCCCTCACGAAGAGTTTGAGCTCGAAATCGAACGGCGTTAACGGCGTTGGTCCAATTCACGACGGTTTCGAGAAGCCTTTAGTGAAACCGGCGTTTCTCGGCGGTAAAGTTGGGGTTTTGCCATCGGAATCGGCCGTCGCTGGAGCAGTGGAGAATTTGTTCTCCGGCACGGCGGTCAGCGCACGGACTTCGTTCCCGGTGAGAAACCGTGCGGTGGTGAATTTCAGGTGGGGTCTTAGGTTTCCGACGGTTTCTCCGGCGGAGGATCCGGATACTGTTATACTTGGGAAGAACGACGTGTTTTCGCAGGCGGGGATTTCGTTCAGGCAATGTCCGCTGCTGGTGATGAATAAGATTGGCATCGAACACGTGGCGAAAGACGATTCGAAGAAAGGGATGAATGTGCTAGAGAATACTGATTTGGCAAAGGTGTGTTTGGATGTGAAGCAGCAATTGGAGACAATACAAGCTGAGAATGGATTATTAAGAAATGCTTTGAATGATTTAAGATCTGAAATATCTTCAACAAAATTTATTTTTTCGACTAATGAATCTAATGGGAAAGGAACTGAAGATACTGCTAATGAGGAGTTGAAGAAGAAGAAGGCATCGGTGGGAGCTACTGGAGCTTAAATTAGGTGACATTGCTTCATGTTTAAATGTTTTGATCCTATGTTTTTGTTAAAAAGTTTTCTGTTGTTTATGGTGGGATAGAGTAATATTGGATCTTGTTAAAAGAGTTTTTGAGGATTTAAGGTGAAGTAAATCAGTAATAATAGAAAAACAGCTTGTTTTGATAAGGATCTTGATAGTATAGTATGGAGGAAAAGTGATGGTCTAAAATGTAGTACTATATTGATATGCTATACTTATAAGTTCAAGTTCTAGTTTTGAGAGCTTATTACCTTGTTTGGTAATCCACATTTCGTTTATTATGCAATTTTAGTATATTGTCTAAATCTAATATCACATTATGTATTTCTATGGGAAAAAAATATCAACAACAATATCTCAATACCAAATCATCACTAACATATGTTGCTCCATTAAAATGCACGTGGTAAATATAAACATAAAACAAGGATAACAGGTGGGTGTCCTACTGGGAGGTTTGCCCCTTGCTCCGTTATACTAATTTTTTTTATTTACCATAAACGACGGGAGTTTCGGACTAATGGTAAAGTTGCGTCTGTATGACCTATAGGTCACGAGTTCGAGCCGTGAACGCAGCCACTAATCCTTGCATTAGGATAGACTGTCTACACCACACTCCTTGAGGTGTGACCCTTCCCTGGACCTTACGTAAACACGAAATGTCTTGTGCACCGGGCTGTCTTTCATTTATAACTTAACAATTGGCTTTAGAAAGTAAAAGTCGTTCTTTTAAACACTCGGCCAATTCATCATTCTTCCAAAAAAAATCATTTTGCCAATTCTTTTTATTGGGTTGCATAAATCTATCTATATCTATACTAAAGAACGAAAATCCTTAGCAAAATATTATTTGCATTTTTTACCCTTTAAATATAAATTTAACACTAGACAAAATAGTCATTCTATTTACCTAATATTAAAATTAATAAAAATTTTGCTAATTATATCTTTCCTAATTATATAGGAACTCCTAATATTTAGGACTTTAAACATTAAAACCAACTAACATTTTATGTTATATAGTTCTTTCCTTTTAGATTTTATTACTTGAACATAAAATAAGTTAAACAATAATTCTAAACTAAATGTTAAAAGACGCTTGACTAAACATTCTTTTACCAAATTCTAGAAAATTTCAACTCTTCTTCTTATATGTCGTTTCAATTTGAAGTGTTAGGACTAAAATATCAAAAATAAATTTAAACTGAAGCATTTATTTAATAAATACTTAATCTATCTATCTATCTATCTATCTATCTATCTATCTATCTATCTATCTATACTATATTAAAAGCACGAATGCCTTAGTGAAATGTTGTTCGCCTTTTTATTCTTTAAAAATAGATTTCAAATTAGACAAAATTGTAATTCAATTATTTCCAAAAATTTAGGACTTTCCAATCACCTAAAATATAGGTTACTAAAGTTTTTCTTATTTGAATTAATATTTAAGACTTTAAAATCAATTAATATTCTATCTTGTATAGATTATTTCCTTTTTAAAACTACTAGTTTCTGGACATGTGCATTGCACGTGTATTCCAAGTTATTTTTATTAGACTTTGAATTAATCAGATGAGATTATTGAAACATATTTTGAGCAACAAATAAACCAAGGGTTGAATAAGATTAATCCTCCTATTAAGAAAATACTGGAAAAATAAGGGTAAAACAAAGAAGGAAAAAAAGATAAATAGACAAGTGAGGGTTGCTTAGTTGGTAAAGTATCTTCACCTATGACCGTTAGGTCCTGGGTTTGAGTCACGCTGGAGGAGAAGTGTGAAAACACTATAGATCCTCCTAATTTGGGAGAGAATTTTAAAAAAAGAAAGATATATACATTACTTGGTCTAGGAGAGGTGGCATGTCACCTCTCTATAGATGAAGGCTATATACATATATAAGATGGTGATACGTTCAATATCAATATACTCTCAATAATCTTCGGAGAAACTGGAGTACAATTTCTCTATAAAAACTTTCTTCTAGCGCCAAAGGAGGTTGTTAACATGTAACGACCCGGCCGGTCGTTTTGAGCTCTAGCGTGTCGTTCGACGGTTTGAGACCTTGAGTAGCTTCACTTCATGTATTATGACTTGTACGCGTGGTCGAAGTTGAATTTCAGAAAGTTCAGAGTTGATTCAGATGAAAAATTCTAATTTCGGAAGCTTTAAGTTGGAAGAAGTGACTAAGGTTTGACTTTTGCATAAACGACCTCGGAATCAGGATTTGAAGGTTCCAATAGGTTCGTATGGTGATTTCGGACTTTTGCCACTCCTTCCGCACGTGCGATTACACCAGTCTTCAACAGCAACAACATCTCCTCAAATCCGAATTCCAACCCGTTTTCAAATCCGAGGCCTCTGGGACCCCATCCAAACGTGCCAACACATCCCAAAACGTATCACCATCTTATCACATTGAGTTGTTGGCAAGTTATTTGAGAAACGGTAAAGTTTATACTCACTTTGTGTTCATATACTATATCGTAAGCATGTGCCTCGTAATTTGATAATTCTTTTCCATTCTTGTGGAGCGGGCCGAACGCCTCAGTAGGATTATGTACCAAACTCTTATGGGAGCGGGCCGTTCGCCTCGGCAGTATAATAGATGCATCTATGGTTCGTTATGTTCGACCCTCGACAGTGCACACATTATTATGGGATTTGGCCGTTCGCCTCGACTTTATCATATTCCTAATGGGATCGGGCCATATGACCTCGGCATAATCGTGCGTTGTATCGCTAACAGTCCGAATACTCACGAGATTTTTCTTCCACTGATGCCTTGCACTTTATATGGTATTTCTTATTCATTTGATATTGGCACATGGCATTTTCCGAGCTGTTGAGATAGGATACGAGATTGAGAAGTTTATATCATTAAAGAAATTTTGAAAGATTATGCTGGTTATCATTTTATCTCACTATTACTGTTGTGCTTCATATCTGTTTAGGATTTAGCATACTGCTTTATTGGACCTCTAGTAAGTATCAATGTCGACCCCTCATCACTACTTCTCCAGAGTTAGGCTAGATACTTACTGGGTATGCGTTGATGTACGTACTCATGCTACACTTCTGCACTAAATGTGCAGGATCTGACAGGTTCATTTGGTGATCATCTGGGCGCGTAGGCATAACTGCTGATGAGACTTTATGGTGAGCTGCATACCAGGCTACGTATCGCAGCCCACAAAGTCTTCATTGTACTATTTACTTTATCCTGTCTTATTTACATTACAGACAAATGTTGTATTATTATTGTACTCCTTAGTAAATGCTCATGCACTTGTGACACCGGATTTTGGGATGTTCTAGAAGTTGTTTGTGATTTTGCTTAGCATTTACATTGTTTTACTTGTTTAATATTTAAATTATATTGACCTACGACTTTAACGCATTTATGTCTCCACCTAACAAGTTTCATGATTTTAAAAATAATAAAATAAATAATTAAGTTGTTAGTTCACCGTTGGCTTGTCTAACAGTGACGTTGGGCACCATCACGACCTATATGTGGGTTTTGGGTCGTGACAGCTTGGTATTAGAGCTCTAGGTTCACTTGGGTCTCACGAGTCATGAGCAAGTCTAGTAGAGTCTTGCGGATCAGTATGGAGACGTCTGTACTTATCTTCGATAGGCTATAGGGCTGTTAGGAGCACTTCTCCTCTTGATTCTTCTTCGTGCGGTTTGATTTCATTGGGGTTTATGCCTCCATTTCCTTTCTACTCAATCTTATGCGACGTGGAGAATTTGTTATCAAGTGGGCATCGAGGAGTTGTAGTGGTACTACAAACGTGGTACATGATGTTCCTCTCTGTGTATTCGAGCATGCTATTATCGTCGCCTTGCGGAAGCGTGTTCTGTCGTTTCAGCTCAGTATCTGTATTTCCTATGGTTTCGAGGCTATGCACAGATTATTATGATGTTCATGCGTTGTTATCCCACAGTGTTGATGTAATGATAGGGTACTTGTTATGTGCAGAGGCAATGAATGACTCGAAATGAGGATTTCTTAATGCATGGTTTAGAGGTTCGACATTTAATTCCAGTGGAGGAAAGGCAATCGGGCTATGGATTTCAAGCTTTGGTTGATAGAGTAACGAGACTTGATATTTTCGAGCGTGGTAGAATTTTCACTTGTGATGTGGTATCGTCGTCCTTGTTTGAACGCATTAAGGTTCGCTGGGGTTATGGTCTTCTTTGGTTCGCCTTCGGGGCAGGGTGTGGTAAAAGAGTGTCTAAAAAACAATTGTCAGAGATGGCGGTGTGTAGCGGTTTCAGAATCAAATCAGTGTTTCGAATGCTGATAGCTCGAGAAGGATGATCTTCGAGGAGGCTTAGAGTCGGTAGCAATTTATTAGTTCAGGTTCTACAAAGATGGATTTTGATTTGAGGCAACATTTGGGCAGCGAAGGATGAGGATGGACATGGTGAGAGGTGTCTCGTGGCGATTGAATTGCTAGCAGGACAAGTATGAAAAGCAGAGGTCGAAAAGTTGTTTAAGGAGGTGGTTCAACCGAAGTGGGAGTGGCGGAGTAGCATATGGATTATGTGGTAGGATAGTCACAAACCTTGAGAAAAGTTTAGAGTGATTTGAGAATCATGGTGGAAAGTGACTAGGTCTATGGATTTTATTTGGGATGGAGGCTACTGCACTGAGGAAGATTGAATATGGCAAAGAAGAGTTTACCTGAAATGAAGAGGGGTGTGAAACCTTGATTATCGTTTTGTATGCAACATGACTTCGAGTTTGGAACGTATTGTCGGACTTTCAGTTGATGTCAATGGGGAATAAACAGACTCTTACAACTGGTGGACGAGCATGGGCTCAAGAGGGTTTACTGATTTCGTGGTGGTTGTACCCAATGCAGTGTCGTTGGAAGATGTCAGTATGGAAATTTCCACAGGTGGGCTATCTACTGTGAGCAGGTCAGCGGTTGTGTGATTTCTGATGAAGCTTCTATGAGGAGTTCTACTTACTACCCAGTGGGAGGTCGAATAGTCAATTGTGGCTGATAATTCAGGATGTTCAATGAAGAGTTTAATAAGATATTTTGAGAGGTTTGGCGAGTTAATGGTGCAGGCTCATAGTAATTGGGAAGGAGGAATCTTCGTGGATTCTAGATTTATATGCTTGTAGCTTAAAGCTAAGTGGGGGAGCCCACCGCCTACGATTGGATAGCGTGGTTATCTACTTGTGCAGTTTCTGGTTATTGGTGCATTGGTGGATTATTTATGACTAAGAAAAAGAAAACATCAGGGGTAATTCGAGCAAAGTACTTGATGAATGTGTGCTATATTTTGCCTTATTGATTCATGTGCAGGTTTTGGGAAGACTCAGAGTTTATGTTTCTTGTGGATGTAATGTACAAGGAAAAGAATTCATCAGGTTGCTTCTTCGGGACCGTTCATGTGCTAACAGAGTGTTGGAGCTTGATTATACTCGGGACCAGGTCAGAGTGGGTGACTCTTAATAGTGGTTCTAATGGGTTCAAGGATGTAAGCGCTATGTCTAATGATTTTGGTTCCGTTGTGTGGTTAAGGATCGAGTTGTTGTAGTGGGTATTGAGAAAATGTGATCTCGTGATTTGGGTCACTCGGGATGAGTGGTGATCGAGTTTCGTTATATTTTTGAATGGAACTATTATTATTTATAAGGCATGTCAAGAGTAAATTGGAGGAAGTTGGGTCGGTTGGTAATGGTTTGAATCAGCATGATTGTGGCAATGATCAGTTCCTTCGGCACGTTAAGTTATACAGGTGGTTGGTGGTTGTACGTGTGGCTTGACCTCCACCATAATTTGATTGATTTGGGAGGTATTTGATTCTAATGGCCTTGTTATGTGTAAATGGATCCCGGAAGAGTTATGGCGGTATAAACCACGACTTAAGGTTTGTATTTTTCTGCGGCTATGGTAATTCAGTTGTGTGTTGAAATGGTTCTTCTGAGATATGTTGAGTGAAAGGGGTTCTAGATGATGAGGTGTTCATTCTATTGGTAGTTTAGGAGTTATGACAGAATTCTTGTACTCTCGCGTAGCGACATGATAGGTCCAGTGAGCGCCATATGAATTGGAAGTTGAGGATCAAGGTTGCAGTTCGGCGTTGATAAGAATGTCACGAGCTCGGAGGAGCGGGGGAGGATTTCAGATGTTCAGAGTATGCTACCATTATTTTTGGGCAGCCTGAGGATGGTATGTTTTGTGGTAGGAGTGTTAGGTATAGAAATGCGGATACTTGGCTAGTATTATAGAAATAACATAGTCGATGGCCATTAATGTTCGGATTTTACTACCTGGTGCGGAAGGTTGTGGGAGTAGATTCCACGGGAAAATTGTATAAGTGTGACATGTTGGTCACTGAATTGTTAAAAATTAAAACCAAGTATGGAGATTATGGTACTATCGCTAATGTGAGAGTTTTGCCTGTAAGGCGCTCTATTCCTTCGGTTGTGGACTATGGGAGTTAGTTCCGGATTGGATGGCTGCTCGTGTGTCTCATGAATAGGGCCATTGGATCCTTGAAAGGTTGTTGGCCCAGTATGGTATGATTAGAATCGGTTTGAGGTCCGTTGGTGGGTTTAATGTAAATATGTGCTCTACGTCAGGTCGGATGTGTTCATTCGTCATAGCATTTCTTACGAAGGAGTCTTCGAGCATTGGATGTTATTCTTGTCGTCAGCTGTTCCATATAATACTTTGTTATGCCAGGTGAGTTGTGAAACAGCTTGATTATTTGCACATGTGTTGTGATCTCATGTAATTTGCGGTGTTATATGAGCAAGATGGCTCTCGAGATGCAGGTCATTTATTGCACCTTAGTCGTACTTAGGTTTTGTAGCGTATGGCGCTCTCCGTCTCCCCAGGGATTGCGTTGTGCACTTGGTGTGCTTGTGGTCGATATTCAGGCATTTTGTGGGTATGAGAATTCTAGCTTGGTAGGTATTTCCTTATAGATTGTTATGTATGGATCGTGTGGCATGCCACCATGAGTATGTTATTTAAATCGGGTTGCACGCCGCAACAGTGAGATGTTGAGTACGGTTCCCTATATCTATTTTTGTGTATTTTGTTTCTCATTCTCTGAGAACGGTTCATAGCGTCTGCTCGACCGTTTTATTCGTTACGCGGGTTGGGTAGTTCATTTCCAAAGTTTGTTCTTCCTTATGTATCATATTCAAGTTATAGCTTGTTGGCGCATTGATGGCGTCACATAAGATCTTGGTCATGTTTGAGGTGGCTCATTTTCGGAGCAACTTGTACTGGGTGAGACGAGGTTATTAGATCTGAAATTGGTGCGATCGGGTTTATGTAAGGTATATTAAAGAGGGAATGTCACTATATAGTTCAGAATGAGGTAACGGTTCTCGCCAAACGGAGAAAATCTGTGAGTTATTGATTTGACAAGTGATTATGAGTTCCTGTGCATCTCTTTCATCGTTGTAGTATTGTGAGGGTTGAGACAGGGTTTATATGTGTTATGAGGTATACTACGGGCACCAGGTTAGTGAATTTGTAGCTATTGTGCTTGGAGGAGGTTATTATGAGCAGACGACTTATGTGGTGCATGGTGTGATTTCAGATTAGGTGCATCATCAGGTTTTGGTACAGTGTGTAGGGATTGATGCGGTTTTCGCATGTTAGAATCGGATCTCGTGGAGAATTCCAGATGTTAGAATTTGGTTCTAAGGCTTGTTAGCTAAGGTTATAGGGAGGATCTTCAATCTGGCTCGAGCTAATGTGCTCTCATGGGTTGTGGTGGCACGGGCAGGTGCACGAGGTGTTGAACAGTAATTTTGGACAACTCCAAAACAATTCTTGGCACGTTTGAGGACGAATGTATGTTTAAGTGGGGGAGAATGTAATGACCCGACTGGTCATTTTGATCTCTAGCGCGTCGTTTGGCGGTTTGAGACCTTGAGTAGTTTCACTTCATGTATTATGACGTGTACGCGTGGTCGGAGTTGAATTTTGGGAAGTTCAGAGTTGATTCAGATGGAAAATTCTAATTTCGGAAGCTTTAAGTTGGAAGAAGTAACTAAGGTTTGACTTTTTAGTAAACTATCTTGGAATCAGGATTTGAAGGTTCCAATAGTTTCGTATGATGATTTCGGACTTGGGCGTGTGTTCGGGTTGAGTATCGGGTGGTCCGGGAGCATTTCGACGCTTAATTTGGAAAGTTGGCATTTTGAAGGTTTTAGGATGATGTTATCGACGTACGTTTGAGGTTCCGAGCCTTGGAATAGGTTCGTGTTGTGATTTATGACCTGTACGCAAAGTTCTGCGTCATTTTGAGATGTTTAAGTGTAATTTGGACGCGTTCAGAGAAGTTTGAAGGTTGGAAAGTTGAAAGAAGGGTTTTGGCCGTCGATTCGTAATATTGATGTTATTTGATGTGATTTGAGGTTTCGACAATGTTCGTATCGTGTTTTGGGATGTGTTGGCACATTTGGATGGGGTCCCGGGGGCCTATGGTTTGAAAATGGGTTGGAATTCTGATTTGAGGAGATGATGTTGCTGCTGAAGATTGGTATAATCGCACCTACGGAAGGAGTGGCCGCAATTGCGGTCATGCATGTGCGTAGGGATCATTGCAGGTGCGATTTTTGTGGAGGAGGACTGGAGGCGCAGGTGCGAGGAAAATTCCGCACATGCGAAGTCACGGATGCAGAGAAAAGATCGCAGGAGCGGAGTTGGTCACGCAGGTGCGTAAACACAGAAGCCCTTGTGGTCCGCAAAAGCGAAAGCGCAGATGCGCTGCTTGGGGCGCAGAAGGAGGGCAGCTTACTTGAGCTGAAGCCGCAACTGCGATGGATTTTTCGCAGGTGCGGAACCGCAGAAGCGGTTAGTTGTTCGCAGGTGTGAAGGTCGATGGGCAGTGGGGTGCTTTTAATCCGAAGACTTAGCCCATTTCTCTCACATTTTCATTTGGTTGGGAGATTTTTAGAGCTCTTGGAGGGAAGATTTTCATCATCCATGTCAAGGTAAGTAATTACCGCATATTGTGAGTTAAATACATGGTTTATATGTGAAAATTAGTAGAAATTTGGGATTTTGGTAAAAAAACCTAGAATTTGGTATATTTGGATTTTTACCACGAAATTGGACGTGGAATTTGGGATAAATCATATATTTGAGTTCGTAACTTTACGGGTAATGAGAATCTTCAAGAATTTTTGGAATTCGAGCACGTGGGCCCGAGGGTTCAACTTTGTTGACTTTTCGAGCGGAGTTGAGAATCACTATAAATTGTTAAATTATACGCATTGGAGTATATTTTGACGGAGTTGTTCATTGTTTGACTAGTTTCGTAATGTTTGGCTTTGAGTTGAGGTATTAGAGAGGCGTTGGAGCTGGTTATGGAACTTTAGAGCGAGGTAAGTCTCCTGTCTAATCCTGCGAGGGGGAATTTACCCTGTAGGTGTGTATTCTTATGTGCTACTAGTTGTGGGAGCTACGTACGCACGAGGTGACGAGAGTCCGTACGTAGCTAAAGCATGTTTATGTCCGGGTAGACTTAGGACTTTATCATGTAATATTTGAATTATTTGAACTCATTATACTGGTTTAATTAATTGAAATTATAATTGAACTGATTTAGAAATATATGCATATATATTAGGTCGAGCCTTATCACCTTGAGTTGTTGGCAAGTTTTTTGAGAAACAATAAAGGTTATACTCACTTTGTGTTCATATACTGTATCGTAAGCACGTGCCTCGTAATTCGATAATTCTTTTCCATTCTTGCGGAGCGGGCCGAATGCCTCAGTAGGATTATGTACCACACTCTTATGAGAGCGGGTCGTTCGCCTCGACAGTATAATAGATGCATGTATGGTTTGTGTCGTTCGACCCTCGGCAGTGCACACATTATTATGGGATCGGGCCGTTCGCCTCGGCATTATCATATTCCTTATGAGATCGGGCCGTATGACCTCGACATAATCGTGCGTTGTATCGCTAACAGTCTGAATACTCACGAGATTTTTCTTCCACTGATGCCTTGAACTTTATATGGTATTTCTTATTCATTTGATATTGGCACATGGCATTTTCCGAGCTGTTGAGATAGGATACGAGATTGAGAAGTTTATATCGTTAAAGAAATTTTGAAAGATTATGCTGGTTATCATTTTTTTCCACTATTACTGTTGTACTTCATATCTGTTTAGGATTTAGCATACTGCTTTATTGGACCTCTAGTAAGTGTCGATCTCGACCCCTCGTCACTACTTCTCCGGGGTTAGGCTAGATACTTACTGGGTATGCATTGTTGTACATACTCATGCTACACTTTTGCAATAAATGTGCAGGATCTGGGTGCATAGGCGCAGCTGCTGAAAAGATATTGTATTATTATTGCACTCCTTAGTAAATACTCATGCACTTGTGACACCAGATTTTGGGATGTTCTTGTAATGACCCGACTTACCATTTTGAATATTTACGCTCCTTTCAACTATTTGAAGTCTTGAATGGCTTCATATGATGTATTATGACGTGTGTGAATCGTCGGTTTTGTTGTTTCAGGTGTTTCAGGATTAGTTCGGAAGAATATATTTCATGTTGGAAACTTAAATAAAAAGGGTTGACCAGAGTTTTGACTTTTTGTAAACGACCCCGGAATAAAGTTTTGATGATTCCAATAGATCCGTATGGTGATTTTGGACTTAGGATTGTGTCCGAAAATTTATTTGGAAGTCTGTAGTTAAATTAGGTTTGAATTGGCTAAAAGAGAAATTTAAGTTTAGAAGTTTAACCGGGGAGTTAACTTTTTGATATCGGGGTCGGAATCCGATTCTGGAAATTGCAATAGGTCCGTTATGTCATTTATGACTTCTGTGCAAAATTTGAGGTCAATCGGACCTGATTTGATAGGTTTCGGCATCGAATGTAGAAGTTGGAATTTCTTAGTTTCATTAAGCTTGAATTGGGGTATGATTCGTGGTTTTAGCATTGTTTGATATGATTTGAGCTCTCGGTTAAGTTCGTATGATATTTTAGAATTTGTTGGTGTATTTGGTTAAGGTCCCGAGGGCCTCGGTAAGTTTCGTATGGTTAACGGATCAAAACTTAGACTTGGAGAAATTCTAGAAAATTTCCAGTTCTGGTGCAATCGCACCTGCGGTAGAATGGGTCGCAGGTGCACGACCGCAAAACTGACACAATGGTCGCAGATACGGCCTGGGCTAAGGAGGGCAGTGGTCGCAGAAGCAGGCAGGTGGACCGCAGAAGCGGGTCGCACCTGCGGTTGGTCGATCGCAGAAGCGGAAAAATAGGATGGGAGTCGGTTTCGTAGAAGCGATGGAAATGTCGCATATGGGACTCCGCAGAAGTGGATTCAGGACCACAGAAGTGGAAACTCCGCATGTGCGGAAGACAGGACCGTAGAAGCGGCCTCGCAGAAGCGAGAAATTTGGCCACAGGTGCGAAAGCACTGGACAGTGTACAAAACAGAGGGGTTCTGACATTTTTGTCATTTTAGACCTTTCAAGCAAGGGTTGGGGCGATATTTCAGAGAAAATTTACGGAAAAACTTGAGGTAAGTCACTTGTGATCATTGTTAGTCAATAATATTGGATTATCATTGAGTATTTCGACTAGATTACGTATTTTTGAGGTGAAATTAGAGGATTTGGGCCTAGGGATTTCAAAATATGAATTTAAGATTTGAAGGTCGAGTTGATGTCGGATTTTGGTAAAATTGGTATGGTTGGACTCGTGGTTGAATGGGCGTTCATATTTTATAACTTTTGTCGGGTTCCGAGACGTGATTTTGAGTGAAATTTTGGATTTTGTTGGAAAATTAGTATTTTCATATGGAATTAATTTCAATAATTTGTATTGACTGAATCGAATTAATTGTGACTAGATTTGAGGCGTTCAGAGACCGATTCACGAGGAAAGAGTATAGTGGAGTAAAGAATTACACGGTTTGAGGTAAGTAACATTTCTAAACTTGGTTCTGAGGGTATGAATCCCCTAATTTTGTGTTATATCAATTGTTGGAGGTGACACACATGCTAGGTGACGAGCGTATGGGCATGCACCATAGAAATTGTGACTTAAATGAATTCTGTGGAGTTGTAAAATTAAAGAATCGTGCTATTATCCGAATATTCTCCACATGTTAGGAAAATTGAGCTGAGACTCGTATTAAAGATCATGTTTAGGCTACGTGCCGATATTTTGGGACCCATAAGGCCGTGTTGCTGTTGAATTTAATTGCTTAAAAATATACATTTCATGCTCAGTCATGTTCATCCATTGTGAGGATATTGATGGGATCGGGGCTGCCCGCTTGCAGCAGGCCATATTGGCTTTATATATATATATATATATATATATATATATATATAATTCTATGGATCGGGGCTGCCCACCTGCAGCAGGCCTTAAAGGCTTTATTATTATATGGATTCAGGACTGCCCACCTGCAGCATGCCATATCGTCTTTATATCACGCTTGAGCTGAAGGAGCCCTTCCAGAGTGTTCTCCCCCCATAGTGAGTGCAGATGATTTATATTCGGGATGGACTTCCCAGGGCATTGACTTGCCTTACTTATTTATATTCGGGATGGACTTCCCAGGGCACGTACTTGCCTTACTTATTTATAATTGTGATGAATTTTCCCTGGACATGGATCTTGTCCGAATCATTTATATTTGGGGAAAAATTTACCCCTGGGGTGGATTGGCCATTTACAGTGCTGAGTCACTAACTGTCACCTGATTTGTGTGTGTATGTATATATATATATGGGATGAATCTTTCCTGGACTGGATTGGCCATATATAGTGTTGAGTTTACCTGTTGAACATGAAAGCATGCCTACATTTATGTACTGTTATTTCTATACTGGACTGTACCTATTGAGCTCGTCATGGATCTTACCTAGGCTGGATTGGCCATATACAGTGTTGAGTTTACCTGTTGAACATGAAAGCATGCCTACATTTATGTACTGTTATTTCTATACTGGACTATACCTTCTGAGCTCGTCCCTACTTTCAGCCCAAAGGTTAGTCTTGTTAGTTATTGAGTTGGTTGTACTCATACTACACTCTGCACCTCGTGTGCAGATCCAGGTGCTTCCGGATACGACGACTGTTAGATCTTAGAGTGTTATCAGTTGGAGACTATCAAGGTAGCTGCTTGGCGTCCGCTGACCTTGACTCTCTTCCTTTCAGTTATTGTATTGTTCTATATTTTCAGACTTTGTTATCATTTAGATGCTCATGTACTCAGTGATACCGGGTTTTGGGAGTGTTTTGTATATGAAATTGTGAGGATTTCTATTGAATTCAAATATTATGTTTTCAAACTTAAAAGACATTGTGCTTTATTGAGGTTGTCAACTTGCCTAGTATTAAGATAGGCGCCATCACGACATGTAAAATTTTAGGTCGTGACAGTTCTAGGATTTGTTTATGGTCTGCTTAACATCTATATTGTTTTACTTGTTTAATATTTAAATTATATTGACCTACGACTTTAACGCATTTATGTCTCCACCTAACAAGTTTCATGATTTTAAAAATAATAAAATGAATAACTAAGTTGTTAGTTCACCGTTGGCTTGTCTAACGGCGACGTTGGACGCCATCACGACCTATAGTAGATTTTGGGTCGTGACACAATATGATCAAGCTTTTAAGTTGGTTAAGGAAATATTGGCCTTGGCTCCCCTGCAAGCCTTATATATTGTATTTCTTTGTGGCCTTAAAATAAATGGCATGCATCAATACATATTACTCTTAATAAATATTTTTTTGGTAATATTTCTAATAAACATTAATGATAATGTTGTATTTAGTAAGAGGGCTAAAATCCCTTGCTTCAAATAAGGGAAGATCAAAGTCTGTAGAAATAAGCATGGAGGGAGTTTAATACATACTATGCAAAAATCTAATGTGAAAAGGGAAAAAGAAAAAAATAATGCAAATACATGAAATAAAACACCAACCAACACATGGAACTTTGTACTTAATCATGACCAGAATATCCTATTGAGGGAGTAATTAAAAAAAATACTCAAATCCTTTCATGCTCTTTATAAAACAAACTAGTAAACTTACCCGCGCTTTGCGCGGGATTTAAGAAAAATTAATAAAATTAAAAAAAATTATCAAGTTAATAACAAATGTAGGTATTATCCCTCTTTTTATGAGAAATAAAATCGCAAATAAATAAACTACATTTGGCTTAATTCATCAATTTAGTTCATTTGTAGCAAATAATCTATATGATGTATAGTCAATTGTATATTACCAATGAAGATTATTTAAGTTTTATCTAATTAAGAAAGTCCAAGACTAATAAAAGTAAAAACTAAAATTAAAATAAAATTTGCATAGATTCTTAAAACTACTAACTACACAAATAAAATAAATTAAATTATTGTTAGTTGCATATTGAGAAGCTGAAAATTTCTATGAGAAAAAATACATATTTTCGGAAAAAAGATTATTAGGAGGACCTTCTCCTCTTACCTTGCAACATAAATATTAAAACTTTTATTTCGTTAATTTATTGTATTATTCTGGTAGTTAAAGCATGCTTTTATGGGATACATTTAATTGAGTAACTGTAATATTAAATTAGAGATAAGAACACACTTTTGTAACGATTCGGTCGGTCATTTTGAGTATTACAACCCCGTTTCCCTATTTACTGCTTATCCCGTGTTCTATTATAATTTTGTGACTCGTCGGAGAGGTTTCAGAATGAATTGGAATACTTAGTTCCAAGATTTAAAGCTCAAGTTGAAATAGTTGACCGGGTATTGACTTATGTGTAAACGACCCCAGAATAGATTTTTGATGATGCTAATAGCTCAGTATGGTAATTTTGGATATAGGGGCATGTCCGAAAATAAAATTATTTGGAAGTCCGTAGTTAAATTAGGCTTGAATTGGCTAAAATACAAATTTAAGTTTAGAAGTTTGACCTAGGAGTTGGCTTTTTTATATCGAGGTCGGAATCTGATTTTAAAAATTAGAATACATCCGTTATGTCATTTATGACTTGTGTGCAGAATTTGAGGTCAATCAGACTTGATTTGATAGGTTCCGGCATCGAATGGAGAAGTTAAAAATTCTTAGTTTCATTAAGCTTGAATTGGGGTATGATTAGTGGTTTTAGCATTGTTTGATGTGATTTAGAGGTTCGACTAAGTTCGCATAATATTTTAGGACTTGTTGGTGTATTTGGTTGAGGTCCCGGGGGCCTCAAGTGAGTTTCAGATGATTAACGGATCAATTTCGGACTTAAGGAAATGCTGTAATTTTTCTGTTGCTGGTGTCTTCGCACCTGCGCATGAGGGAACGCAGGTGCGGCTCGCAGAAGCGACCTGGGGAAGGCTGGTTGGGAGGCATCGTAGAAGCGGCCCAACTCACGTAGAAGCGTGACTGCATATGCGGTTTGGACATCGCAGAAGCGACCTGTCACGACCCGAAATTTCCATCATCGGGACCGTGATGGCGCCTAATATTTCACTTACTAGGCAAGCCAACGTTAGGGAATCATTAAGCCACTTCTTATACATTTCGGTAAATAATAGCAAATAAGCTAAAAACGAGTTTAAAATGAGTGCGAAAATATATAATAGCCACAATATATATATATATATATATATATATATATATATATATATATACTACAACCCGAATCTGGAGTCACAATTCACGAACTTCTAAGATTTTCTTCTACAAATAAATGTTTGAAAGAAATACAACTGTTTTTGAAAGGAAAGAAACAGTATAAATGCAATGGCTAGAAGGGGACTCCAGGGTATGCGGACGCCGGCAAATCTACCTTGGGTCTCCTGTCGGATGAATCCAGCAACTAACCTCACGATCAGCTCGGACCAGCACCAAAATTTGTACAGGAAGTGCAGAGTGCAGTATCAGTACAACCGACCCCATGTACTGATAAGTGCCGAGCCTAACCTCGACGAAATTACGACAAGGCTAAGGCGGGTCACTCACACTACAACCTGTACGCAGTATATATATAATAAAAGCAGAATAGAAGAAAGCAGTAAAATGCAACAAATACGACAACTCCCGGAGATATATCAACAATGTTTAGAAAATTACCGATCCTTAAGTGCAAAAGAGAATACCGTAAGGCTAACACAACTCAGGGAATATAAACACATATGTTGTTGCGGCTCACAACCCGATCCCACCATATCACAATAACACAATCATAGTTCACCCTTATTCTACCAAACAATCTACCCTTATTACACTTGTTGCGGCGTGCAACCCGTTCCCACCGTACAATATCAATTCACCCTTATTACACCTGTTGCGGCGTGTAACCCGCTCCCACCGTACAATATAAATTCACCCTTATTCCACCTCAATATACCATCCTTATTCCTCCTGTTGTGGCGTGCAACTCTATCCCACCGTATCAATATTAATTACTCAGTATGTACAGAAATTTCACAATTTAAATCACAGAAATCCTTCACAATACTTCAACTCCAAACTGAAATAATTAGGAAACTTGTACACCATGAAAATTCACATAAGTAATACTACACAGCTAGACCAATTCAGAATCTACATCAGAAAGGTATCGGTAAACCAGCTTAAGCAAATAACAGGAGATAATGAAACTATGGAAGACTTAATATCATTAACCGGAGGAAACAATGTCTAACACGTAGCTGTCACAACACAAAATTCATGAAAGGTCGTGATGGCGCCGGACACTACTGTCACACCGAGACGATCCGCAGCCAGCAGTAAAGAAGTGAAATAAATATGAAACCGAGTAAATATATGAAATAAACATGTATAAAATGCGTGGTATAATTCCCCTTTTTACAATTTTACTTAAGCTCTCAATTAGCAAGTTCCCTCCGTAACCGGAGCATATATATAGAGATAGTGGATATCATCAAAGAGGTTGTCATAATTCAAATCAGGGAAAAATCTCAGATACACTGGCCTCTTGCCAAATATTACGCACGATTCCATGAGGATAATATATATATATAGGAAATGTCGAGGAAATGCCGAGGTGTACGGTCCGATCCAATATAAAAGTAAACTGTGCACTGCCGAGGGTCGAACGACGCGAACCATAGATGCATTTATTAACCTGCCGAGGCGAACGACCCGCTCCCATGAGAGTGTGGTACATAAATCCTGCCGAGGTGAACGACCCGATCCCATAAGAGTAGTAGAAAATACCCCGCTCGCGAATCATACGTGCGACGTGGTCAAACATAAATTTAAGGAATCACCCAGCTCGCTGATCATACTGGCGACACGGTCAAATATAAATTTAACATTAAAATCATCTCTTTCTTGATTCTTTTCAAAATAAGGAAAATTCAGCTTGTAGCTTTTTAAGGAAATTACCCCGCTCGCGAAACATACATACGACGCGGTTACACATAGATTTCTTCGGCTATTATAATATTCCTCAATTCTTTTCGAAATTACGAAGTTCAAATGAAACCTTTTAAATCTTAAGTTCTTCAATTTCAACTACTTTCAAAACATTTAATGAGCAGACTCAATCTCGCTCCCTCTCAAGGCAAGCAATAAACATAAATCAATAACAATATCAACAAGGTATGATGTGAGTATAAAACTACATGGACGTAGGTATAGCTAGTAGCTACGTACGGACTCTCGTCACCACAAGTAGAAGCACACAATAATTTTGTTCACCTATGAAGTTAATTCCCTCTTATAAGGTTAGAAAGGAGACTTACCTCGCTCCTTAGTTCCATAACCGGTTTTCGAGCCCTTCAAACAACTCGAATCGATGCCCAACGCTCCAAAACTAGCCAATAATTATGCAAACCCATTAATATACACTCGAATACTCATTATAATACAATTTATAGCAATTTCTAACCCCGATCGAAAAGTCGATAAAAATCACCCTTGGGCCCACGTGCCCGGATTCCGAAATATTTTGAAGATAATCATTACCAATAACCTTATGAACTCAAATATATGATTTATTCCCAATCCCATGCCCAATTTGTGGTCAAAATCCAAAATACTAAATTCTAGGTTTTCTACCAACCCCCCCAATTTCTACTAATTTCCATATTTAAATTCTTATACAAACCATGTATTTAACTTATAATAAGTGGAGATTACTTACCTTGAGTTACTTGCTGAAAATCTCCCCTAGAAGCTCTTCAAAATCGCCCAAACCAAATGAAAATGGGAGAAAAATGGGCCAAGTCCCGTTTATAAAGAACACACTGCCCAGCCCCATCCTTCGCACCTGCGGCTTCGCAGGTGCGAGAAACCTTCCACTTCTGTGTCTGCTTCTGCTTCTACGAGGTGCTTTCCGCTTCTGTGCTTGCGCAGATGCGGCCAAAAGCTTCGCACCTACTGTCCTTCACCTGGCCAGCCTGCCCCGCTTCTGTGACTCTAATGTCTCTTCTGCGCCCTCCGCACTTGCGGTCAAAACCTCGCAGGTGCGGGTATACCAGATATCACCTGCCTCAACTCTTCTTCAAATTCCAAATTCGATCCGTTAACCACCCGGAATCCACCCGGGGCCCTCGGGACCTTAACCAATTATACCAACACGTCCCAAAACACATTACGAATTTAGTCGAACCTCCAAATCACATCAAACAATGTCGAATTCATAAATTCCACCCCATTCCAAGCTTAATGAACTTTAGAATTTCAAGCTTCTACATTCGATGTCGAAACCTATCAAATCACGTTCGATTGACCTCAAATTTTGCACACAAGTCACATTTGACATTACAGACCTATTCCAACTTTCGGAATCGGAATCCGACCCCGATATCAAAAAGTTCACTTCCAGTCAAACTTCTCAAAAACCTTCAACTTTCTAACTTTCGCCAAATGACTCCAGAATGACTTACGGACCTCCAAATCCACTTCCAGATGCGCTCCCAATACCAGAATCACCATACTGAGCTATTTTAAAACTCGAAATCCCAAATGGACATTGATAACATTAAAATGTACTTCAACCCAAATTATGGAATTCTTCCAAAATACTAACTTCCACAATAGGTGTCGAAACGCTCCTGGGGCATCCAAAACCCGATCTGAATATACGCCCAAGTCCGAAATCATCATACGAATCTGCTGGTACCTTCAACTCCTGATTCCGAGGCCGTTAACTCTAAAATCCAATCTTAGTCAATTCTTCCAACTTAAAGCTTTCGAAATGAGAACTTTCTTTCCAATCAACTCCGAACTTCCCGAAATTCAATCCCGACCATGTGTACAAGTCATAATACCTGAAGTGAAGGTGCTCATGGCCTCAAACTGCCGAACGAGGCGCTAGAGCTCAAAACGACCGATCGAGTTGTTACAGTAGCAATTAGGCATGGGAACACAAGTAGAGTATGTAACAATTAAGACATGGAAAGAGGCAATATGAGAAAAACGGGAGAAAACAGGGAAAACAAGTAAATTGGCGGCGCATAAGTACTCGTCACCTCACAAATACGCCGCTCACATGAATTTCACATAGCAAATAGTCCGAGGGTTCCTAATTACCTCAAGTCATGGTTAGACACAACACTTACCTCGCTCCAAAGGCCACTCAATGCTCAATCACAACTTTTCCTCCAGAATACACCTCCAAACGACTCGTATCTATCCACAAACAACTCAATAATATCAATTATTGCTAAAGGAATCAATTACAATGCACAAATTTAGATTTCCCAAACTTTCCCCCCAAAAGTCAAAAATCGACCCCAGGCCCGCTTGGTCAAAATCCGAGGTTCGGACCAAAATTCATTTACCCATTCACCCCCGAGCCTGATTATGTAATTTGTTTCAAAATCCGACCTCAATTCGAGGTCTAAATTCCAAATATACAAAAATCCCTAATTCTACCCAAACCCCCAATTTCCACCATGAAAATCCTAGATTTTAGGTTGAAAACTCATGAAATGTAATGGGTAATTGAAAGAAAGTAGGTTAGATTCACTTACCAACAAATTGGGGAAGAAAATATTTTAGGAAAATTGCCTCTAGGTCTTCTAGTTTTGAAATTTTGAAGGAATGGCAAAAATCCCGTTTTGGTTCTGTTTTGAATAACTGGGCGTCAGGTATTCATCGTGTTCGCGTGATTCCTGACGCATTCGAGAAGATCAGTGCCTGTTAGGCATACTCGATCGCGAGAGACTACACGCATTCACGAAGGTTTAGCCCCCCTGACCTCCACGTTCACGAGACAAAACCTGCGTCCGCGTAGTGTAACCTTAAGTGTCCTGCCTAATCTAGCTAACACTACGCGTTCACGCGTGACGGGTCATGTTCGCATAGAGCAAACCCCCATTTCTCCGCGTTCGCGACCATAGTCTCGCATTCGCATAGTGTAAAATCCTCCCCCAGCCCAGATCCCCTTCGCGATCGCGAGAATGGCTTCGCGATCGCGAAACACAACACACCAGAAAACCAGCTGCAACAAAAACATCAGATTTTTCTAAGTCCAATTCACCCCGTAGCCTATCCGAAACTCACCTGAGCCCTCGGGGCTCCGAACCAAACATGCACTCAAGTCCTAAAACATCATACGAACTCGCTCACGTGATCAAAATACCAAAATATTGCCTAGAACTACGAATCGGATACCAAATCAAATAAAATTTTCAAGAAAACTTTGAAACTTCTATTTTCACAACCGGACGTCCGAATCATGTCAAACCAACTTCGTTTCTCACCAAATTTCACAGACAAGTCATAAATATGGTATTGGACCTATACCGGGTTCCGAAACTAAAATACGGACCCGGTATCCAAAAAGTCAACTATGGGTCAAACATTTTAAATTCATTAAGCCTTTAGCTTTTAAATTTTAACATAGTCCGATATCTCGGGCTAGGGACTTCCGAATTCGATTCCAGGCACACGCCCAAGTCCCAAATCACGATACGGACCCACCGGGACCGTCAAAACATGAATCTGTGTCCGTTTGCTCAAAGCATTGACCAAAGTCAACTCAAATGGTTTTCAAAGTTAAATTTCATATATTTCACAATTTTTAACATAAAAGTTTTTCGAAAACACATCCGGACTGTGCACGTAAATCAAGAAAGGTAAAAATTAGATTTTTAAGACAACAAATCACAAAATTAGGTTTTAAAACATAAGATGACCTATCGGGTCATCACACGACCACTACTGGCCAAGGCTGACTCGCAGATGTGAGCTTCTTCCGCAGAAGCGGAAGCCGCAGATGCGACTATGCAATCGCAAATGCGGAAGATGATGGGCAGAAGCTTTAATTTCGGGGTTTCGCTATTTTTAGCCATTTTTGGATTTTGGAGCTCGGTTTGGGCGACTTTGGAGAGGAATGTTTCCACACAACTTGGGGTAAGTGTTCTTGACTCAATTGTGATTATATTTCATGGACTAATCTTCATTTTTGGCGTATGATTATCGAAGTTTCAAGAGAAATCGAAGGAAATTTCTATAATTTCATAAAATGAATTTTTGAGTTTTGGATACCGATTCGGAGTTAGATTTGAGTAAAATTAGTATGGTTGAACTCGTAATTGAATGAGTTGTCAGATTTTGTGAGTTTCGTCGAATTCTGTGACGTGGACCCCATTGTCAATTTTTCGAGCGGAGTTGAGAAATTTTGTAAATTGTTAAATTGTAAGCATTGGAGTAAATTGTAATTTATTTACACGTTGTTTGAATAGATACAGATCATTTGGATTGAATTGAGTAGATATGAAGGCGTTTAGAGATTGATATGCACAGAGTAGAATTTCTGGAGCAGTGTTTAGCTTGCTCGACATTGGATTTGTCTTGTTCGAGGTAAGTAACATCTCTAATCTTGGAGCTAAGGTTCTGAACCCTGATTATACATGTTATGTGAATTGTTTGGAGGTGACGCACATGCTAGGTGACGGGCGTGTGAGCGTGCACCATAGAAATTGAGGCTCAGATGATTCCGTAGAGCTGTATAGTCAATTAACTTGTATTTTCCTATGTATTTTTATGTGTTAGAGAAACTGAGTTATGACTCATGTTAGAGATCATGTTTAGGCAAATGCTGGTATTATTGGGACCCACTGAGGTCTTTTCTGTTGTCGAATTATATGTTTAAATTGTAATTTCGTACTGAGTCATATACATTTATTGCATATTATATCTCAATCTCTGTTGTTATTTATTGATACATATGATCATCATTTTGGGCTAGTTTCATGACATTGAGAGCCCGAAAGATTGGAGAGATTGATGACTGAGTAAGGCCGAGGGCCTGATTGTGAGGTTATGTATACTATGGCACGTGAGTTGTCTGTGTGGATCTAGATATTTATAATATGGCACGTGAGTTGTCCGTGTGGATCCAGATATTGATACTATAGCACATGAGTAGTCCGTGTAGCACATGAGTTATCCGTGCGGATCCAGATATTGATACTATAACACGTGAGTTATTCGTGCGGATTATAGCGCTTGGGCTGAAGGAGCTCCTCCGGAGTCTGTACATAACCCCAGTGAGCGCAGGTATCTACTGAGTGCGAGTGTCGAGTTCCGAGTGTGAGTGCCGAGCGATTGGGAGGATTGCGTGACTTTGAGGACTGAGTGACTGGGAGGACTGAGTGAAATGATACTTTGAGAGTATGCATATGGTTTTATTACTGAGTTGCATCGCATTGACATGCACACTTGACATACAGGCATAAAGATGCATTTTTCCTCATGCTGTACGATATTGCGTCATTCATGACTTCTCCTACAATACATGTAGGCATATAGATGTATTTTCCTCATGTTATTTAAAAATGAAACAATTATCTGTTGAATGTTTTGGAAAAAATCACAATTTTCAAACTTACTCATAAATTGGTGATTTCGGTAAAGGATTTGGATTTTCACTGATATATTTGAAAAGCAGGACTTTTTTTTTCTGGAACTGTGAACGGGCTGGGCATTTTATCTCTGCGCTATTTCTTTTATGACTTCTATTATGTTGTTATGAATTGTTATTGGCTATTGGTGTTGGACCTTGACATTTACTTCAGCTCGTCACTACTTTCAACCTAAAGTTACATTTGTTACTTATTGAGTATATGGGGTCGGTTGTACTCATACTACACTTCTTCATCTTGCGTGAAAATATTGGATGCTGATGTTGCTATGATCGACGAGGGCTGGATTTAAAGATATACCTGTGTTTCGATCGTATCTGCCACTTGTTCATGGTAGCTTTAGAATTTTTAATCTGGTTGTGTACATTTTGAACAGATGATGTATTTATTTCATACCAACTTTGTAAATTCTAATCTTATAAGCTCATGATTTGTACTATCAGTCCTTGGGGAGTGTATTAGAGTTAGATAAATACTAATTGAATCAAATTATTGTTATTTGGCTTACCTAGCGGGTGAAGTTAGGTGCCATCATGGCTAGTTGGATTTTGGATCATGGCAACTTTAAAGAATAAAATTCACCAAGCATTCACAGGACCATTAAATATTTTTAATAAAAAAATCTGTCAATAACACTCAAGAAGATGAGAATCAAAATTAATTGTGTATAAATCCTAATATTAGAATATGAGTATTGTTTGACAGTTGATTATGAACTTCAATAAGTTTTCAATCATCTATAGTATAACTCGAATATCAAAAATACTTTATTCATAAAGTTACTAACTCGTTGTCTAGCAATTTTTAAATTACTAAATGTATAACGTGTGATTTGCTTAATTAATTAGATTACATTATATGTAAACTGTCACAACCTAAAACCTAACCCGACGTGATGGCGTCTATCGGTGGTACTAGGCAAGCCGACCTTCCCAAAAATACTTCCAAACTAAATATAAAAGTAAAGTAAAGCTTTCCATATCAGGAACTTTTCATAAAATCAAAGTTGAACTCAATATATAATCAAAATGCGGAAAACCAGCCCCAAACATCGGGGTGTCACTAGTCATGAGTGTCTAAGTATTTAAAACTATTACAGTCAATATCTAAATATCAGTACAAAACGAAGAGAAATATGGAAGGAGTAACAAGGTCCTGCGGACACTAGCAGCTTACCTTACAGTCTCCGAAACTCAAACAGGCCTGGAGTCAACAATCTCCGTGCTCAGACACACCTGGATCTGCACATGTAGTGCAGGGTGTAGTATGAGTACAACTAATTCAGCAAGTAACAAAAATAAATAAGGAACTGAGAAGCCGTGACGAGCCATACAGTACAGTTCATTTTAAAAGTTTTCAGTAAAGAGTGAACATGCTTTTAAATCCTGTGGTATAAGTCAAATCAGTTCGCGCTCCTGTAAAACAGATATGAATCTTCTAGAAATTTCACAACAACAACAAATAACAACTAAGTGCAATAATAAATAAAATCAAGTACAACCTCTCAAGGCAGCAGTCACTCAACCCATCTCAATAGTTCAAGCTCTCGGCTCTCAGCCCTCAAACACACTCTCAATAGGTACCTGCGCTCACTGGGGTGTTCAGACTCATGAGGGGCTCCTACAGCCCAAGTGCTAATCCGCACGGACAACTCACGTGCTGCACGAACAACTCACATCCTATAATATCATATCTGAATCCGCACGGACAACTCACGTGCTGCACGGACAACTCACGTGCCATAGTATAAACATAAGGATCCGCACGGCCAACACACGTGCCATATAACAATACCTCACAACTAGGCCCTCGGCCTTACTCAGTCATGAACCTCTCTAGTCTTGTAGCTCTCAATAAGGAAAGGAAAAAAAAAACATCCCAAATAAAAGTGTTACAATATATCATCAGGGAAAACAAATAACAGAGACTGAGGTAAACATGTACAAGAATCACTATGACCGAGTATAACGACCATGAGCAGGAAGATAGCCTAAGTATGATTTCTAACATGAACATAGTCAAGTTCTAGTAGAGAGGAATGCATATAAACATAATTAAAGGCTATTAGAATTCACAGTCTCCCGGGAAGGACCAAGTCTCAATCCCTCATGGCGTACACCCACACGCTCGTCACCTGGCATGGGTGCCACCTCCAAACAGTCACATTAGACCAAACTCCGAGTTTCATACCCTCAAGACCATATTTAAAGTTGTTACTTACCTCAACGGTGTAGAACTCCTACTCCGGAATGCTCTTTCCTCTCGAACCGGCCTCCAAATGACCTGAATCTAGCAATGAGCAATAGAATACGATCAATATGAGCTAAAGGAATAAATCCCGCAAGGAAAATGCCAATTTATAGGCCAAATCCCGAAATTCACTCAAACACGGCCCCCGGGCCCACGTCTCAAAATTTATCAAAAGTCATAAAACTCGAAATCCGATTCACTCACGAGTCTAGTCATACCAAATTCACTCAAATCCGACAACAAAATCCCCTTCAAAACCTCAAAATCCCACCTCAAGAACTCTTCCACTTTTCCCCAAATTGTTCACCCCAAATCACAATTTGGATGATAAAAATCAAGATATAATCATGGAATTTAACCAAAATCAAGTGAGAAACACTTACCCCAATAAACTCCCTGAAAATCCCTTCAAAGATTGCTTAAATCTGTGGTCTCTAGCTCAAAATATGAAAAATGGGTTCAAACCCTCGATTTTGAAATTTAACACTGTCTACCCAGATTTCTTCTTCGCGAACGCGAACGCCCTCTCGCGTTCGCGCAGACCAAATCAGACCGCCCCTCCGCTTTACTCTCCGCGAACATGATAACTGCCTCGTGAACACGATGCCTTAAAAGCTCAAACCTTCGCGAACGCGACCCTTACCTCGCGAACGCTTAGACCAAGGGCTCCCCAATAGCCTTACTCCTCTTCGCGAACGCGACACCACTCACGCGTTCGCGATGCACACACTACCCAACCCTTCGCGTTCGCGTCCTCACCTTCACGAATGCGTAGAACAAAATTCACCATCTCAGAAACACTCTTCGTGAACGCGAGACCCTTCTCGCGAAGGCGTAAGAGGAAACCAGAACCAAAATACAACAGCAGATCAGCTATCTCACAAAGGCCAAAAATGACCCGTTATCCACCCGAAACTCACCCGAGGTCCTCGGGACCTCAACTAAACATTCTAACAAGTCATATATCAACATACAAACTTAGTCAAACCTTCGAAGCACTCAAAACAACATCAAAACACCAAATTACCCTCGGATTCAAGCCTAAGAACTTCTAAACTTCCAAATTCTACAACTGATGCCGAAACCAACCAAACCACGTCCCAATGACCTCATATTTTACACACACGTCACAAATGACACCATGAACTTACTCCAACTTCCGAAAATCCATTCCGACCACGATCTGAAATTATCCACTGCCGACCGAAATTGCCAAATTTCCAACTTTCGCCAATTCAAGCCTAATTCCACTACGGACCTCCAAATCACATTCCGGACGTGCTCCTAAGTCCAAAATCACCCAAAGAAGCTAATGAAACCATCAGAATTCAAATCTAAGATGGTTTACACATAAGTCAACATCCGATTGACTTTTCCAACTTAAGCTTCTACTTTAGAGACTAAGTATCTCAATCCACTCCGGACCCGAACCAACTAACCCGGTCTGGTATATCATAATATAGATGAAAAGCACAAAAGGAAGAAAAAATGGGGAAACAAGGCTATAACTCTCGAAATGACCGGCCGAGTCGTTATATCCTCCCTCTCTTAAATAACCGTTGGTCCTCGAACGGATCTAGAAACATACCTGGAGTCTCGAATAGGCGTGGATATCTGCTTCGCATCTCCCGCTCGGTCTCTGAGGTGGCCTCCTCCACAGGCTGACTTCTCCACTGTACATTCACTGAAGCTATGTCCTTTGACCTCAACTTCCGAACCTGCCGATCCAAATGGCCATCCGCTCCATATCATAAGTCATATCACTCTCCAACTGAACCGTGCTGAAATACAAAATATGGGATGGATCTCCAATATACTTCCGAAGCATGGAAACATAAAACACTGGATACACACTCGATAATCTGGGTGGCAAGGCAAGCTTATAAGCCACCTCCCCTATCCTCTGAAGCACCTCAAAAGGCCCAATGAACCGGGGGCTCAACTTGCCCCTCTTCCCAAACCTTATAACACCCTTCATGGGTGATACCTTCAGCAAAACCTTCTCCCCAACCATAAATGACACATCACGGACCTGCATGTCCGCATAGCTCTTCTACCTAGACTGCGCCGTGCAAAGATGCTCCTAATTCAATTTCGCCTTATCTAATGCATCCTGGACCAAGTATGTACCTAAGAGCCTAGCCTCACCCAGCTCAAACCATCCTACCGGATATATACACCTCCTCCCATATAAAGCCTCATACGGAGCCATCTGAATACTCGACTGGCAACTATTGTTATATGCAAACTCCGCGAGCGGGAGAAACTGATCCCATGAACCCCCAAAGTCAATGACACAACCACGCAACGTGTCCTCCAATATCTGAATAGTGCGCTCAGACTGCCTGTCCGTATGAGGGTGAAAGCTGTGCTCAACTCAACCTGAGTACCCAACTCTCGCTGCACGGCCCTCCAAAACTGCGATGCAAATTGAGTACCTCTATCACGAAATGATGGAAACTGGGACACCATGCAGGCGAACAACCTCTCGGATATAAATCTCAGCCAACCGCTCTGAAGTGTAAGTAGTTCCAACTGGAATGAAGTGTGCTGACTTGGTCAGTCGATCCAAAATGACTCAAATAACATCGAACTTCCTCAAAGTCCGTGGGAGCCCAACTACTAAGTCCATGGTGATCCGCTCCCACTTCCACTCTGGGATCTCTAACCTCTGAAGCAAGCCACCTGGTCTCTGATGTTCATACTTAACCTGCTGACAGTTGAGACACCGAGCCACAAACCCAACTATATCCTTCTTCATCCGCCTTCACCAATAGTGCTGTCTCGAATCCTGGTACATCTTTGCAGTACCCAGATGGTTGGAATACCGCGAGTTGTGGGCCTCCTCAATAATCAACTCCCTAAGCCTACCTACATTAGGCACACATATCCGGCCCTGCATCCTCAACACGCCATCATCACCAAAGGTCACATCCCTAGCATCACCTCGATGAACCCTGTCCAGAAGAATGAGCAGGTGGGGGTAATCATACTGACGCTCCCTGATACGGTCATAAAGAGAAGACCTGGAGACCACACAAGCCAAAACCCGACTCGGCTCCGAAATATCAAATCTGACAAGCTGGCCCGTTAAGACTTGAACATCCAATGCCAAGGGTCTCTCTACTGCTGGGAGATATGCTAAACTCCCCAAACTCTCCACCCGGCGACTCAAAGCATCGACCACCACATTGGCCTTCCCCGGATGGTAAAAAATAGTGATATCGTAGTCCTTAAGAAGCTCCAACCATCTCCGTTGACGCAAGTTAAGATCCTTCTGCTTCAACAGATACTGCAAACTCCGGTGATAGGTATAGATCTCACAATGAACCCCATACAAATAATGACACCAAATCTTCAAGGCATGAACAATGGCTGCTAACTCAAGATCATGGACATGATAGTTCTTCTCATGGGTCTTCAACTGGCGTGAGGCATAGGCAATCACCCTACCCTCCTGCATCAGAACACATCCAATACCTACCCTCGAGGCATCACAATACACGGTGTAAGAACATGAAGTTGATGGCAGAACTAACACTGAAGCTGCGGTCAATGTAGTCTTGAGCTTCTGGAAGCTCTCCTCACACTCATCCGACCACCTGAATGGAGCACCCTTTTGGGTCAATTTTGTCAAGGGCGATGCAATAGATGAAAATCCCTCCATAAAGCGACGGTAATAACCCGCCAAACTAAGAAATCTCCTAATCTCCGTGGCTGAGGACAGTCTAGGCCAACTCTGCACCGCCTCTATCTTCTTCGAATCCACCTGAATACCCTCACTGGATACCACATGCCCCAAGAATGATACTGAACTGAGCCAAAACTCACACTTGGAGAACTTTCCATAAAGCTCCTCCTCCCTCAATCCCTACAATACAACCCTCAAATGCTGAGCATGCTCCTCCTAGCTGCGAGAGTACACCAGGATGTCATCAATGAATACAATAACGAATGAGTCCAAATAGGGCTGGAATACATTGTTCATCAAATGCATGAACGTTGCTGGGGCATTGGTCAGCCCAAAGGATATCACCAAGAACTTATAATGGCCATAACGGGTCCTAAAAGCTATCTTAAGAATATTCGAATCCCGAATCTTCAGCTGGTGATAACCGGACCTCAATTCAATCTTGGAGAACACCCTCGCTCCCTGAAGCTGGTCAAATAAATCATCAATACGAGGCAAAGGATACTTGTTCTTGACAGTGACCTTGTTCAACTGCCTCTAATCAATACACATCCTCATGAACCCATCCTTCTTCTTTACAAATAGAACCGGTGCACCCCAAGGTGACACACTAGGCCGAATAAACCCCTTATCAAGGAGTTCCTGAAGTTGTTCCTTCAACTCCTTCAACTCTGCCGGTTCCATACGATACGGTGGAATAGAAATGGGCTGAGTGCCCGGCACCAAATCAATACCGAAGTTAATATCCTTGTCAGGCGGCATGCCCGGCAGGTCTGCAGGAAACACATCCGGAAAATCTCGTACCACTAGAACAGAATCAATGGCAGGAGTCTCTGCACTAACATCCCTCACAAACGCAAAATAAGATAGGTAACCCTTCTCAACCATACGCTGAGCCTTCAAATATGAAATCACCCTACTAGGTACATAATCTATAGAACCGCTCCACTCAACCCTCAAAAATCCCGGCATCACCAACATCACAATCTTAGTGTGACAATTTAGAACAACATGGCATGGAGATAACCAATCCATACCCAATATCACATCAAAGTCAACCATACTGAGCAGCAAAAGGTCCACTTGGGTCTCCAAACCCTCAATAGTCACTACACATGTCCGATATATGCGGTCTAAAATAATAGTATTGCTCACAGGAGTAGATACATGAATAGATGAAACTAAAGACTCACGGGGCATATCCAGAAAATGGGTGAAATACGAGAAAATATATGAATACGTGGAACCAGGGTCAAATAATACAGAGGCATCTCTATGACAAACTGAGACAACACCTGTAATCACAGTATCTGAAGCAATAGCATCTGGTCTGGTAGGTAGCACATAGAAATGGGCCTGACCACCCCCTGATCTGCCTCCCCCCCTCGGGTGACCCCTAGCTGACTAGGCTTCAACCCTAGCTGGCTGAGCTCCACCCCTAGCTAGCTGAGCGGGTGATGGAGGAATTGGTGCTGGTGCCATCGGCCGAGTACTCCGCTGTGGAGTCCCACCCAATATCCTAGGCCAATCTCTCATAATGTGACCAAAATCTCCGCACTCGAAACAACCCCTCCTATAACAAAACTGCTGCTCCTGATGCCTAAAATAACTACCGAGGATACTTGAGTAGGCGGGGCATGATGAGAACTCTGCGCTGGTAGTGCACTGAATGATGACTGCTGCTGATGACTGTGAGAACCATGGACAGATGATGCACCACGGTGAAATGGACGAGCTGTCTGAGCCTGTCTGAAATGACGACCTCTACCGTGCTGGAACTGACGCCCCCCAAAAGGAGCACCGCTCAATCCACCCTGACTACGAGGCCTCTCGGCCTCCCTCTCAACCCTCTCCTGACCATGAATCATATCAATCTGCCGAGCAATGTCGACAACCTCATCAAAGGTAGCACCAGACACACTCTCTCTGGTCATAAGCAATCGTACCTGAAAAGTGAGACCATCTATAAACCTCATTATCCTCTCCCTGTCTGTGGGAACCAACCAGATAGCATGACGGGCCAACTACGAGAATCACATATCATACTACGTCACAGACATATCACTCTGATGAAGCTGCTCAAACTGTCTACGCAGCTGCTCTCTGTGGGACTGAGGTACGTACTTCTCCAAAAAGACCACGAAGAACTGCTGCCAAGTAAGGGGTGCTGCACCAATAGGCCTACACCTCTCGTAAGTCTCCCACCATCTGAGTGCATCCCCAGAAACTAAAAAGTAGTGAATGAGACCCCACAAGTCTCCAGAATACCAGCTGTACGGAGTATCCTATGACACCTGTCCAAGAAGTCCTGGGCATCCTCTCTCTCTATGCCACTAAAAGGTGGAGGATGGAGTCTCCCAAATCTCTCCAACCTACGCTGATCATTCTCAGGCATAGTAGGAACCACATAATCCTGAGCAACTGCAACCAGTTGGGTTGGTGGTGCCTCCGGTGTCTAGAGTCCCTGAACAACCTACTCGGGTGTGCGAGCAGGGGAGGGGGGGTCTGAGTGCCTCCCCCGGACTGAGAAGTGGTTGCGGCCGTCGAGATAGAGACCGCCTGAGCAAGGCCGATACACGCTGTTAGAATCTGAGCTAGGGCCTCCTAGAGGCCTGGAATCACAATAGGCACAGGTGGTGCCTGAGCTGGTGCATCAATAACTGGAACCTGGTCTTGATCTGGGACAATTGGTGGATCTGCAGGTACCGCCCCAGCTGTTGTATGAGCTGCACCTCTTCCCCTACCACGACCTCTACCGCGGTCTCGACCTCTCGTGGCCCTGGCTGGTGGTACTGGTGGCTGGCCCTCCTAATCAGTAGCATGAGTCCTCACCATCTGTGAGAGAATGAAACAACATGTGTTTAATTACCAGAATAAATAGATTCGCACGACAAGAATCTAAGAATTTGAAATTTTCCTAAGGGTTCTACAGCCTTTCGAAGATAAGTACAGACGTCTCCGTACCAATCTATAAGACTCTACTAACCCGCTCATACCTACTTTTCACGACCCAAAATCTAACCCATCGTGATGGTGCCTATCGGTGGTACTAGGCAAGCCCTTCCCAAAAATACTTCCAAACTAAATATAAAAGTAAAGTAAAGCTTTCCATATCAGGAATTTTTCATAAAATCAAAGTTGAACTCAATATTGAATCAAAATGCAGAAAACCAGCCACAAACATTGAGGTGTCACTAGTCATGAGCGTCTAAGTATTTAAAACTATTACAGTGAATGTCTAAATATCAGTACAAAACGAAAAGAAATATGGAAGGAGTAACAAGGTCCTGCGGACGCTGGCAGCTACCTTGTAGTCTTCGAAACTCAAACAGGCCTGGACTCAACAATCTCCGTGCTCAGACACACCTGGACCTGCACATGTAGTGCAAGGTGTAGTATGAGTACAACCAACTCAGCAAGTAACAGAAATAAATAAGGAACTGAGAAGCAGTGATGAGATATATAGTACAGTTCATTTTAAAAGTTTTCAGTAAAGAGTGAACATGCTTTCGAATCCTCTGGTATAAGTCAAATCAGTTCGCGCTCATGTAAAACAGATATGAATCTTCCAGAAATTTCACAACAACAACAGATAACAACTAAGTGCAACAATAAATAAAAGCAAGTCCAGCCTCTCAAGGCAGCAGTCACTCAACCTATATCAATAGTTCACACTCTCGGCTCTCAGCCCTCAATAAACACTCTCAATAGGTACCTGCGCTCACTGGGGGTGTTCAGACTCATGAAGGGCTCCTACAGCCCAAGCACTAATCCGCACAGATAACTCACGTGCTATAGTATAAACATAAGGATCCGCACGGACAACTCACTTTCCATATAACAATACCTCACAACCAGGCCCTTAACCTTACTCAGTCATGAACCTCTCTAGTCTCGTAGCTCTCAATAAGGAAAGGAAAAAAAACAACCCAAATCAAAGTGTTACAGTATATCATCAGGGAAAACAAATAACAGAGACTGAGGTAAACATGTACATGAATCACTATGACTAAGTATAACTACCATGAGCAAGAATATAGCCTAAGCATGATTTCTTACATGAACACAGTCATGTTCTAGTAGAGAGGAATGTATATAAACACAATTAAAGGCTATTAGACTTCACAATCTCCCGGGACGAACTAAGTCTCAATCCCTCATGACGTACACCCATACGCCCGTCACCCACCTCCAAACAGTCACATTATACCAAACTCCAGGTTTCATACACTCAAAACCAGTTTTAAAGCTGTTACTTACCTCAACAGTGTAAAACTCCTACTCCGGAATGCTCTTTCCTCTCGAACCGTCTCCAAATGACCCGAATCTAGCAACGAGCAATAGAATACGATCAATATGAGCTAACAGAATAAATCCAACAAGGAAAATACCAATTTATAGGCCAAATCCTGAAATTCACTCAAACCCGGCCCCCGGGCCCATGTCTCGAAATTCAATAAAAGTCACAAAACGCGAAAGCCCATTCACTCACGAGTCCAGCCATACCAAATTTATTCAAATCCGACAACAAAATCCCCTTCAAAACCTCAAAATCCCACCTCAAGAACTCTTCCACTTTTCCCCAAATTTTACACCCCAAATCACAATTTGGATGATAACAATCAAGATATAATCATGGAATTTAACCAAAATCAAGTGAGAAACACTTACCTCAATCAACTCCCTGAAAATCCCTTCAAAAATCGCCTAAATACGTGGTCTCTAGCTCAAAATATGAAAAATGGGTCCAAACCCTCGATTTTAAAATTTAACACTGTCTGCCCAGATTTCTTCTTCGCGAAACTGTCCCTCCGCTTTACTCTTCGCGAACACGACAACTACCTCATGAACGCGATGCCTTACCAGCTCAAACCTTCGCGAACACGACCCTCACCTCGCGAATGCGTAGACCAAGGACCTGGGGTCCCCAACAACCTTACTCCTCTTCGCAAACGGGATTCCACTCACGCATTCGCGATGCACACACTGCTTAACCCTTCGCGTTCACGTCCTCACCTTCACGAACGCGTAGAACAAAATTCACCATCTCAGAAACACTCTTCGCGAATGCGTGAGAGGAAACCAGAACCAAAATACAACAGCAGATCAACTATCTCACCAAGGCCAAAAATGACCCGTTAACCACCCGAAACTCATCCGAGGCCCTCGGGACCTCAACCAAACATGCCAATAAGTCATATATCAACATACGAACTTAGTCGAACCTTCAAAGCACTCAAAACAATAGGAAAACACCAAATTACCCTCGGATTCAAGCCTAAGAACTTCTAAATTTCCAAATTCGACAACCGATGCCGAAACTAACCAAACCACGTCTGAATGACCTCAAATTTTACACACGTCAAAAATGACACCATGAACCTACTCCAACTTCCAGAAATCCATTCCGACCCCGATATCAAATTTTCCACTGCCGACAAAAATTGTCAAATTTCTAACTTTCGCCAATTCAAGCCTAATTCCACTAATGGAACCATCGTAATTCAAATCCGAGATCGTTTACACATAAGTCAACATCCGGATGACTTTTCTAACTTAAGCTTCTACTTTAGAGACTAAGTGTCTCAATCCACTCCGGACCCGAACCAACTAATCCGGTATATCATAATATAGCTGAAAAGCACAAAAAGAAGCAGAAATGAGGGAAACGAGGCTAAAATTCTCGAAACGACCGGCCGGGTCATTACATAAACTTAAAGTTACCTACAAATTGTCAATATCATAGATTAATGCCTAGTGAATTGAACGTTTGAATTTTTTTGGTACAACCTTCATAATACAAGTAAAACTTTACGATGATCGTGGTAGAATTATTTTTGTTCCTCAAGAAAGGTCACAACGCCACACTTTTTCTTTGTAGGGCTATTTTTCTTTTAATCTCATCCTTATTTGCTATTGTTTCTTCCTTTTTCTTTTGAACACCAAAAGTAATTAAATCTTTGAGTATTATAAAAACACGGTAAGAAACTGAGAATTTTGAAAAAGAACGTTAGAGTAAACATGTTATAAATTTACGAAACCCATTTGAAGGAAATTTAAGGAGTTATGAGTGTCAGAAGAGAAACAACTTTAGACAAAGAAAAACAGTTCAAAAAAGTTCATTGAAGAAAAAGTTCTTTTCCTGTGTTGAACAGGAAAAGAAAAGCACATTAGAATCTCACTTCGACATAGGAGAAAATTACGACTTAAAGTTATTGTAATTGTATAGTATAAATATATACAATAAAAAACAAATATCAAACTCTATGTATTATTTGAAAAAACTCACTACTTCAACTTCAACTTGTACAATAAAAACCTAAAGATGACAAAATCAAAGACCATTAATGAGATTTGTGAAATAGGCTTTACTTCAATCTTCGCCTCATTATTTGACACTTCCTCTGAAACATTCTTCTTAAGATTCACACCTGTATGGAATATCTCCGTGCATTTACCTTAAATAAACAACAACAAATATAATTTAAACCATACCTTAGTATATTTTTTCTTTTTCACTCTACAACCTTTGACATAGAGATAGCTTAAACCATTATAAGCAGAATATAAAGTTAGTATCAATCATATTTGTTCAACACATAGAATTCCTTATAAAGGTACATATGGAGGAACATATAATAAATTGTCATAAACTTACACATTAAATATTTAGAGGTTATGAATATGAAAGACATGAGAGTTATTGAGATTATTAAAAATATAAGTTATGAAGATAAAGAGGTGTGAGTTATGAAGATAGAATTTTTAATTTAAAATAAATAGGAAAAATGATGAAAAACCCAAAAAAGGAGAAAAAAGATAAATATGTTTCTTGACTTAAGAGAGGTGCTATATATATATATATATATATATATATATATATATATATATATATATATATATATATATATGCAACTACCAAACAAATTGAGACTTAAGAAGTACACTCTATGTTATTTGAAATACTACCTTTTATGTATTAGTGAAAGTAATATCATATTTTTTAATTTCAACTTTTGATCATGAAATATCTTGATGAACACATGGAAGGGATAAACCAATCAAATGAGGATAAAGCTAATGCTCAAGTGCAATTAATCTTTAATCTTGCTTACAAGTCATGTCTATTAAGAGTATTGATAATTAGGGATTT
Source organism: Nicotiana tabacum (assembly GCF_000715075.1). Lineage (NCBI taxonomy): Eukaryota > Viridiplantae > Streptophyta > Magnoliopsida > Solanales > Solanaceae > Nicotiana > Nicotiana tabacum. The sequence continues at coordinate 107,283,157 of NC_134103.1, forward strand.
TGACTGCTTATTTGCTCTCTTTTACTTACGTTTTAGCTCAAAAATACTTAAAGGTATTCCCGAGAACTAATGAAATATGCTTTCTTGCAGGGATATTGGGAAACGAGCCAAAGAAATGAAAATCAACTAAGAAGGAGTAAAAATTGGACAAGAATCAAAACAAGGTAAAATGGACCAAAGTGCGGACCGCACAATACTGTGTGCGGCCGCAGACTCTAAACATCCACTGTCAGAAGCCACTGTCAGAATTCCTTCACAATGTGCGGCCGTAGAAGACAAGGTTCAGAGAGATGTGTTTTGGGGACCTGACGATGTGCGGACCACACTATTATTGTGCAGCCACATAATGCAAAAGTGGGATCGCACTCATAAATGTGCGGTCCGCAGAAGTGTCCCATGTCCAACCCAAGATCAAGAGTGCGGCCGCACTCAGAAATGTGCGGTCCGCACAATTAGAGGAAGTGCGACCGCACCCCAGATTTATACGGACGTAGAAGACCACCCTATCAAGTCAGCTTCAAAGTGCGGATCGCACACAGAATTGTGCGGCCTCACAACCTCCGCAGGGGCAATTTTGTCCGATAATTTTAGCTGGGTATAAATAGATCTTTTTGTCAAATTTATATCATGTTTGAACTCCAGAAAGTAGATAGCCGGTTTTCCTTTACTATTTTGGGAACTTTGTAATAGTTTATCATTTTAACATTAGATTTTCTTTCCTTAATAATCTATTATGAGTTTTATCTTAATTTTTTCTTTAATTTCTTCATTTTCTATGAGTAGCTAAACCCTTAGCTAGGGTTGTGACTTAACCCTAGTATGGGTACTTAATGGGTGATTGATTTAGGACTTAATTATGATTGGGTATATGATATTTAGCCTAGTTTTTGCTTGAATTTGAGAATTGATGGTTGCAAACATTGATTCATGCCTAATTGACCTAGTCTCTACTTGAGAAAGAGAGACTAAGTCTAGGAAAACTTGGCTAGCAAGAAATTGGGGTGAACTCGAGAAATTGATAGCCCCAATAAAAGGGTCGAATCTAGAGATAGTAAGACCCTACTTGAGAATCTATCACTTGTTTCGTGAGATACCCATTTGGACTTGAGAAAGTCAAATTGGGCAAAATCACTCAAACTACCGAGAGGTATAGAGTGAGTAATCGCGTGTGATTGCTATATTGTATCCCGACCAACCAAACATGCCCTAAAGCTCTCAATCCGTTAGGTAACCAACTAGGCGAAAGTTACAACCATAGATCTTTTATAACCTGAAAACAACAATACCAAAAACATTTTCCCTTAGCTTTACAATTGCAAGCATTAACATAAAAATTAGCAGTAGAAAAGAAATAATCGAATATGTGGAAGTGCAATATTGGGAACGTCATATACTTAAACTAGGTATATACCTTATCCAACATAAAGCTCTCTATGGAATCGACCCCAACTCGCGTTGGGTATTTATAATTGCATCGACTGCCTCACAATCCCAATTAGTGGTGTGAGTTTGGGCAACATCAATGTTTGGCGCCGTTGCCGGGGAGCTAAAAATGGATTTAGCTATATATTTGGTTTTGTGTGTGATTTGTATTCTTTTCCTTCCCGGTTACTAACCTTTGTGAATCGATTTTAGGTACAAAAATGGCTCTTAACAATGATCCTCTCAGAAACATGCCTTTGGGGGATGTGGACGTGGAAGATGACCCAGTTGAGGAGGTTCCTCTTGAGCCTCAAGCAAATAGACGAGGCCGACCGCCTCAAGACAATACTCCCGTGCCACCCCTAAATCCACCAAAAGTGGCTCCACACCGGGTGTTGCCGAATGAAGGGTACACAAGTGTCATAGTCCCGCCCCGCATTAGGGCGGGCAACTTTCAAATCACAAATGTTATGCTCACATTGCTTGAGCAACGGGGATTCTTCTCTGGGGTTCCGAATCAAAATGCGTATAAACACTTGAAAGGATTTGTGGACGCTTGCTGTGGGAATAAACAAACCAACATCTCCGAGGATGCTCTAAGGTTGAGGCTATTTCCCTTCTCTCTACGGGGGAAAGCCTTGGACTGGTTAGAAAGATTGTCAAACCATTCTATCCATACATGGGATGAATTGGCAGAAACATTCATTGCCAAGTTCTTTTCTCCTGGGCATATGGCTACTCTTAGAGATGAGATTCTAGCATTCAAATAAGAATCCAATGAGCCTTTGCACGAGATATATGAGAGAGGTACCGCACTATGGTGAAAGAGTGCCCGAATAATGACATGACCAAGGCGATGATTCAACAAACCTTCTACAGAGGGATCAATACTACCAATCAATGCGTGGTCAACCAACTTGCCGGTGGAAATTTCATGACAACACCATATGCCGAAGCTTGTGAAATCTTAGATGAAATGGCAAATACTTCATCGGCATGGCAAAGTATAGCAAATGTTCCTCAAGATGATCCAAATGTAATTCACCTACACAAAACAAATTGCATGATCATGGGCAAGTAATTGTTGAGTTGACCAATACAATGAATCATTTGGCCAAAGCTCAACTTTAACAGGTTCAAGGTCCTAAGCAAGTAAATGCAATGGAAGGTGTCAATATGATGGTGAACAAGAGAATGCAAAAGGGTCAACAAGTGCAAAACCGTGTGGAACAATTTGTGCAAGATGATAGTGGGTTCGACCAAGACGAACTATACAATAAGTACGAGGAAGAAGTGCAATATGTGAATAACTACCAAGGGTAAAGGAACAACTCTCAAGGCTCGAATCAACAACAATGGCAATCTCAATGAAATCAAGGAAATTAGAACAATCAAAACCACCAAGGCAATTGGGGTGGTAGTACCAACAATCAAGGTAATTGGAACAATAAAAATAATCAAGGCAATTGGAACAATCAAGGTAACCAAGGCAATTGGGGTGGCAACAATCAAGGATATTGCGGAGTCAACAACCAAGGGGGTTGGAATGGTAACCAAGGGAGTCAGGGGCCGGGCTCTAAAAGGCCCCCAATGTATCAACAACCAAACAACCCTCCTCTTTATCCGTCTCAAGGTTCTAGTTCTTCCAACAATGAGATGGGACTGATTGAAATATGTTCAAACAAAAGATGGAGAAAAATGCCGACTCCGATGCTAAATTAGCCTCTCACAACACTTTAATCCGCAATTTGGAAGTTCAATTGGGGCAAATCTCATAAGCTTTAAACACGCATCCTAAGGGGGAACTACCTAGTGATACAGTGATAAACCCGAAGGGTAGAAACAATACGGGACATGCCATGGCCGTAAAAACAAAGAGTGGAAGAGGTGGAGATGCAACCACCTCAAATCAAAGAAGAATTGTGGATGATGATGTAGTGGTTCAAGAAGATGAGATTCCAAGCAATGTGGTTCAAGCTAATGAAGAAGTGAGAATTGATATTGATGAAAGTGTGGAGGAAACCCAAGAAGAAGTGAACCCGTCTAGGAAACACGTGATTGACATACCGGAACCGGTAGTGCCAAAGTCCAAGGCACCAATGCCAAGGGCTCCTCCTCCATACCCTCAAAGTCTAGCCAAGAAAAATAGTGAGAACCAATTCAAGAAGTTTATTGACATGATGAAAAGCTTATCCATTAATGTGCCATTGGTTGAGGTGTTGGAACAAATGCCCAGTTATGCAAAGTTCATGAAATATTTGGTGATAAAGAAAAGATCAATGAATTTTGAGACTATCAAGATGACATATCAAGTAAGTTCTATTGTGCACTCAATGGCTCTGAAATTGGAAGATCCCCACACTTTCACAATCCCTTGCACTATTGGAAGCATCGACTTTTCCAAAGCTCTATGTGATCTAGGGGTGAGTATCAACTTGATGCCAAACTTTGGGAATTGGGCAACCAAGACCCACATCTATGAGGTTACAAATTGAGGATTGTACTATGAAGAGAACATTGGGTATTATTGATGATGTGTTGGTTCGTGTTGCTGAGTTTATCCTCCCGGCGGACTTTGTGTTTCATGATTACGAAGTGGACTATGAGGTGACTATTATCTTGGGTAGACCTTTCCTTGCTACGGGGAAGGCTCTTGTTGATGTGGAAGCCGGTGAGCTCACATTCCGGTTGGGCGATAAAAAGGTGAATTTCCATGTATGCAAATCTATGAGGGAACCGAATAGCAATGAAGTTTGTTCGTTTGTGGACTTAGTAACCGAGGTAATTGTTGATGATGCTAGTGCCATGATGAATGTTGATGATACTTTGGAGGCCGCATTGCTTAATCATGATGATGATGAGAAGGAAAGCTTTATGGAATGTGTAAATGCATTATAAGGAATGGGGTCGTACACTTATGAACCCCGAAAATTGTCTTTAGATCTTGAGAATCAGAAGACTCCTCCAAAAAATCCCTCAATCGAGGAGCCTCCAACTTTGGAGTTGAAGCCATTGCCTCCACATCTCAGGTATGAATTCCTTGGGCCATGTTCTACTTTACTGGTTATTCTTTTCTCTTGTTTGACTAACGTGCAGGTAGACTACACTTTGGCGGTGCTACAAAAGAGGAAGAGAGCTATAGGATGGAAATTGACGGATATTCGGGGTATAATCCCGCCATTTGCATGCACAAGATTATTTTGGAGGAGGATGCCAAACCCTCCGTTGAACATCAAAGAAGACTAAATGAATCAATTCAAGAGGTGGTGAAGAAGGAGATCATAAAGTGGTTGGATGCCGGGGTTGTTTACTCCATTTCCGATAGCTCGTGGACCTCTCCGGTGCAATATGCCCCAAAGAAAGGGGGCACGACTGTGGTAACAAATAACAAGAATGAGTTGATCCCCACAAGAATGGTCACCGGGTGGAGGGTTTGCATGGACTATAGGAAGCTCAACAAAGTCACTCGGAAAGATCATTTTCCGCTTCCATATCTTGATCAAATTCTTGATAGGTTGGCCGGATGAGCTTTTTATTGTTTCCTTGATGAATATTCTGGCTACAATCAAATTCTTATTGTTCTTAAGGACCAAGAGAAGACTACATTCACTTGTCCCTATGGTACTTTCACATTCTCGCGGATGCCATTTGGGTTATGCAATGCACCAGCGACTTTTCAACGGTGTATGATGGCCATCTTCACCGACATGGTGGAGGATTTTCTTGAGGTCTTTTTGGATGATTTCTCTGTGGTTGGGACTTCCTTCAATGATTTCTTGAACAACTTGGATAAGGTCTTGGCAAGATGTGAGGATACAAACTTGGTTTTGAATTGGGAGAAATGTCACTTCATGGTCGAAGAAGGCATAGTCCTCGGCCACAAAATTTCAAAGCATGGTATTGAGGTCGACAAGGCCAAAATTGAGGTGATCTCCAAACTTCCTCCTCCTACATCCATGAAGGGAAAGAGGAGCTTCTTGGGTCATGCAGGGTTTTCTCACTGATTCATCAAGGACTTTTCTAAGGTGGTAAACCACTTGTGTAAACTTTTAGAGAAGGATGCCAAGTTCCATTTCAATGAGGATTGTATGAAGGCATTCGAATTGCTCAAGTTCAAGTTGACTACTACTCCTATTATCATCGCACCGGATTGGAGCTTGCCTTTCGAGCTCATGTGTGATGCAAGTGATATGGCGATTGGAGCGGGGTTGGGGAAACATATCAACAAAATATTCCATCTGGTCTACTATGCTAGTAAGACCATGAATGATGCCCAAGTCAACTACACAGAGATCGAAAAAGAGCTCTTTGCTATTGTCTTTGCTATGGAAAAGTTTCGCCCGTACTTGATGGGTACAAAGGTAATTGTACACACCGACCATGCGGCGCTTCGATATTTGATGAGCAAGAAAGATTCTAAAGAAATGGATGTGGTGGGTGCTTCCATTGCAAGAGTTTGATCTAGAGATTCAAGACCGCAAGGGTAGTGTAAACCAAGTGGCGGACCACTTGTCTCGTTTGGAGGAGGAGGGGAGGCTACATGAAGGACTTGAGATAAATGATTCCTTCCCCGACAAGCAACTTCTAGCCATTTCAATGACCGGGATGCCATGGTTCTCCGACTTAGCCAATTATCTTGTGAGTGGTATTGTACCGAATGAGTTCTCTTCAAATCAAAGGAAGAAGCTCAAACGGGATTGCCTTGACTATTATTGGGATGAGCCGTATCTCTTTTGGATTTGTACCGATGGTGTGATTCGACGATGTGTGCCGGAGGAGGAACAAATGGAAATTCTTGAGGCTTGCCACTCTTCACTATATGGTAGTCACCATGGTGGAGCTAGAATGGCAACAAAAGTGTTGGGTTGTGGATTCTATTGGCCTACTCTTTACAAGGATGCTAGCGATCTCGTCAAGCATTGTGATGAATGTCAAAGGGCCGGTGGGATTTCTAAGAAGAATGACATACCCCTCACCACCATCTTAGATATTGACATTTTTGATGTGTGGGGCATTGATTTCATGGGTCCGTTCGTGAGCTCTTGTGGAAACACTTACATATTGGTAGCTGTGGATTATGTGTCAAAGTGGGTTGAAGTCATCACTTTACCCAATAATGAAGCTCGAAGTGTGGTGGTATTTTTGAAAAAGAATATCTTCACGAGATTTGGTACTCCAAGAGCCATTATTAGTGATGGGGGATCGCACTTTTGTAACAAATCTTTTGATACCTTACTCACAAAGTATGGTGTCATCCACAAAGTGTCAACTCCCTATCATTCTCAAGAAAGTGGGCAAGTCGAAGTCTCCAACCGGGAGATCAAGAGTATTTTGTCAAAGACTGTGAATGCCAACCGGTCAGATTGGTCGAAGAAACTTGATGATGCTCTTTGGGCTTATAGGACGGCCTACAAAACACCGATTGGTATGTCTCCGTATCGGTTAGTGTTCGGGAAAGCTTGTCACCTACCGGTGGAACTTGAGCACAAGGATATGTGGGCATTGAAGAAGCTTAATCTTGAATGGGATGTCGCCACCAACTTAAGGGTGGTACAATTGAATGACTTTGATGAATTTTGGTACCATGCATATTCAAGTTCGTCCTTATACAAGGACAAGATGAAGTACCTTCATGACAAGTACATCCGGAACAAGGATTTCAAGAAGGTGATCTTGTGCTATTGTTCAATTCTCAGTTGCGGATGTTTTCGGGAAAGTTGAGGTCCAAGTGGAGTGGTCCATTTGAGGTTGTGCATGTAACACCCTTTGGTGCACTAGACTTAAAGAACAAGAATGATGAAGTTTTTAGAGTCAATGGTCATCGGGTGAAACATTATCTTGGCAAAGTTGATGATGGCCATGTTGTGGCGTTAATCCATTTCAAGTGATTGATGGTAACCTACGTCGTGTCGCGAAGTTAAATTAAGCGATTCTTGGGAGGCAACCCATGTTTCTTTTCATTTTTCATTTTTAGATAGGTTTTGTATTGAGCTAACTGGTTTTGAAGTGATTTGTAGGAATGAATTTGCATTGCAGGTACTGTGATTGAAAAATTGGCCAAGTGTTGAAAAAGTGTGGACCGCACATTTATTGTGCGGACTACACAATTATGCTTGCAACCGCAAATAAGACACAACTGGAGACCCAAAAATGTGAACTCTTTGAAGTTTTGAGTTGCAGAGAATAGGCCAATCTGCGGTCGCACGCAAAAATATGTTGACCACACAAATTTCTGCGGCCGCACTCACTTTTGTGAGGACCGCAGAATCTCAGCACAAGTCCAGGTACAGAGTGTGGACCGCACTTAAAATTGTGCGGCCGCACTCAGCTCACTTTGTGACCGACTTGGTCAAACTATAAATAGGACTTTTGAAAACTATTTACACTTTTCACTCTCTGAACTCTTGAGCCCTAAGCAAACACAGTGCACGTTCAATTAGTTCACAATCTTCCTTCATTTCATCAATGTAGATTCTTACCAGCATCTTTCATAACTGGTATGTTCATTACATCTTTAGATTTTTTAATTTCTTTTAGTTTTTGTTCTTTTCTTGTAGAGTTATTTTTTAGACATAAAATATCAATTGTTAGTCAAGTGTGCTTAAAATCATGTGGGTAATATCATATATGTTCATTGGGTCCTGGGTAGATCATTAATCATGTTTAATTGCAAATACCATGTCTAAATTGTACAAAACTTACAAAACACAGAGTCAGTGCTGCGTAATTACAAATTGTGCGGCCGCACACAAAATTGTGCGGTCTGCAGATCTGCCGATTAGGGAAAACATGTGCTTGAAAAGTGCGGACCGCACTCAAAATTGTGCGGTCCGCAGAAAACATTGTGCGGCCGTAGAAAAACATTTGCGATTGCACATTGGAACTTCAGAGAACCAGTGTCTCAGCTTGGTATTGTGCGGCCGCACTCAAAATTATGCGGTCCGCACTCAAAATTATGCGGTTTGCACTGTAGCATGTGCGGCCGCACTTGAAATTGTGCGATATGCACTGCAGGGTGTGCGATCGCACTTTAAAATTATGTGGTCCACACATGACAGTCTCCGGCCGCACTCAAAATTGTGCTGTCTGCACTGCCTCTTCTGCAGTCTATTTTCCTGCAACTGTTATGCATTTGTGTATACATGTTTTGAGCTCTAATTTGATTTATGTGCCTTATATAACAGACAATGGTTCATTCACGAGGTAGAGGCGATGCATCCAAAGGGAGAGGTGAGTCCTCACGAGGCAGAGGAAAAGGAACTCACCCACTAGGAGTGCAATCTAAGGCAATCGCCAAAAAGCCGACCACTGTGAGAGATAGGGCCACAGAGCTGTCAGAATCTAGTTCATATGCCCCATCTAGGGAAGCCTCCGAGGGCCATTCAATGGAGGTACAACCTGAGGCCCAGTCCCAACCACCACAGCCCACTGGGAGATATCAATTGCACAACGAACCCTCCACTACAACAAGTTCTTCTGAGGGTTCCGATGCTGGTAGCCAAGGTTCAGAGCCCTTCCTCTACACCTACTCCTCCGGCACCAGTGGCAATAGATGATGATGGCGGTGGTAGAGGAGGTGAAACTCGAGTGGGCGGCCTAGAGAGGTCGAAGAAGAAGGAAGCATTGGAGGATCGATTTGTGAGTTTGACAGCCTTCACAAGGTTCAAGGAGTGGTGGCTCCATAGATCGCTCACACATGAGCGACAATTCTTAATGAAGGATTTGGATAAATACAATCCAAATGTCCTTCGACAGTTCCGGGAGCGAAAGGGGTGGATGGGGTTCACCCAAAGTGTCATCGATGCAAATGAGCACTTGGTTCGGGATTTCTATGCCAATGTGGCTCACATAAAGAAGGGTACCAGGATAACAATGGTGAGAATTTTGAAAGTCAGATTCGACCCAGCCACTCTGAACACTTACCTGGGACTCGAGGAGGTAAAAGCAATCGAGTACTTGGAGAAGCTTGCTATGGGTGATGCAGCTCACCCTTGGTGTCACGACCCAAAATCCCACTAGTCGTGATGGCACCTAACCCAACCCGTTAGGTAAGCCAATTTCCAACTATCCAATTCCAATGAAATTAATTAAAAGAAATTATCTAAAACTGATACATCTCCCCAAGAACTGGTAGTACAAATCATGAGCTTCTAAGAATAGAGTATACAAAGCGGAAATGAAATAAATACATAGTCTGTTTGAATATTACATAAACAGAGCTTTTATAAATCTAAGGCTACCCTGAACAAGAGGCAGCTACAACAGGAACGCAGGTACATCTTCAAGTCCCGCAACCATCGAGCACAGCAACAACAACAGCCAACATCTGCACGCAATGTGCAGAAGTGTAGTATCAGTACAACCGACCCCATGTACTGAGTAAGTAACAAACCTAGCCGTAGGGTGAAAGTAGTGACGAGCTTCTACCAAGGTCGGGTCCACAACCAATAGTACACAACAATCCATAACAACATAAAGAAAATAATACCAGAAATAACTCAGGGATAAAACACTCAGCCAAATAAGGATTTCAAAAATTATAGTTCTTCCTTCCAAATATCTCAGTGAAAACCCAAATCGTTTGCCGAAGTTTCCAATAATATAAATAGTTTGAAAATAATAAATTTCTCCCAAAATCTTGTCAATAATAAATAAGATGTTTCATTTTCCTTTCGGATAACCCGTGTAAAACAAATGCATCACTATGCCCATCTGTCAACAATGTGTGAAAACTCATGAATGATGTGATGTTGTACAACATTAGGAAAAATACATCTCTATGCATGTATGTCATGTGTGCATGCCAATGCAATGCAACTCAATGATAAAAATCATAAACAGCCCCTCGGGCAGAACATCACTCATATACAGCCCCTCGGGCAAACCTCACAGTCACTCGTACCACTCGGGCAAACCTCACAGTCACTCTTGCCACTCGGGCATACCTCACAATCACTCTTGCCACTCGGGCATACCTCACAATCACTCTTGCCTCCCAGTCACTCGTCACTCGGCACTCGGCACTCGCACTCAGTAGGTACCTGCGCTCACTGGGGGTGTGTACAGACTCCGGAGGGGATCCTTCATCCCAAGCGCTATAATCTGCACGGATAACTCACGTGCCATCATATCAATACCTGGATCCGCACGGTCAACTCACGTGCTACGCGGACAACTCACGCGCTATGGTATAAATACCTGGACCCGCACGGTCAACTCACGTGCTACGCGGACAACTCACGCGCTATGGTATTAATATCCTCACAATCAGGCCCACGGCCTCACTCAGGTATGCTGCAGGCGGGCAGCCCCGATCCACACTCATCCTCACAATTCAGGCCCTCGGCCTATATCAAACATGCTGCGGCGTGCAGCCCGATCCTATGAATATGCAACATGCTGCGGCATGCAGCCCGATCCCATGAATATGAAACATAAATCAGGCCCTCGGCCTCACTCAGTCATAAACCTCTCAAGCCACTCGGGTATCTCAGTTAAACAGGGCATTCGGCCCAAAATATTTTTATGCATCAAAATAGAGTCATAAACCTGAGTTATGATATGCAATGAATGAATATGACTGAGTATGACTTTTCAACTTAACACAATAATTCACAGCAATATGACCTCTGTGGGTCCCAATAATACTGGCACACAGCCTCAACATGATTGTAATATGCTTTTCAGCTCAATGTCTTTAACACATAAAACCACATGGAAAATACCAAGGTTATTTAACTATAACATTCCACATAAACAATTATGTCACAATTTCTATAGTGCACGCCCACACGTCCGTCACCTAGCATGTGCGTCACCTCCCAACAATTCACAAAATTCATATATTCAGGGTTCATACCCTCAACTCCAAGATTAGAAGAGTTACTTACCTCAATCCAAGCAAATTCTCTATTCCAATAAACCTTTTCCTCGTGATTCGGCCTCCGAACACCTCAAATCTTAGTCAAAATAATTCGATACAATCAACACGAGGTATAGGAATCAATTCCATATGAAAATGCTAATTTTCATAAAAATCTGAAATTTAGCTCAAAAATAGCTCATGGAGCCCACATCTCGGAACCCGACAAAACTTACAAAATCTGAACACCCGTTCCGATACGAGTCCAACCATACAAAAATTATCAAATTCCGACATCGGATTGACCTTCAAATCTTCATTTTACATTTTTGGAAGATTTTATAAAAATCTGATTTTTCTTCCATAAATTCATGGATTCATGATGTAAATGAATATGGAATCATGAAATATAATCAATATAGGATAAGGAACACTTACCCCAATGTTTTCCCATGAAAATCGCCCAAATATCGCCTAAACCGAGCTCCATAAACTCAAAAATGAGTATAAATGGCCAGAACCCCGTTTTATAAACCCTCAGTTATTTCGGGCGTCACAGGTAGCGTGGGGCGCTGCCTGTGGCGCAGTTTCCAGTACCCAAAAATTCCCAGCGCCAGGACTAGCGCCCCACGCTACCCTGGGCGCTCGCGGCGACGGAAAAATCGTCCCAGACACGAAAATAGGCATAACTCTCTCATACGATGTCCGAATTCAATGATTCTTTTTGCTATGGCTCCGTAATTTCAATACGGATCTAATACTTCAATTAAAACTTAATTTGGAGCTCATTTGCTTAATGTGATACCACATATTCTCGAAGAATCGACATCGAAACATAGAAAATCAATCCGGAATGAACTCAAATTTTGTGTACAAGTCATAATACCTCGTAGGAAGTTATTCGAGACTTCAAATAGTTGAAAGGAGAGTAATTACTCAAAAAATGACAAGTCGGGTCATTACATTCTCCCCCACTTAAACATACGTTCGTCCTCGAACGTGCTAAGAGTTGTTTCCAAGCCACCAAATCACTGTTCCATCTTACCACACACGTACCCGGGGGTGAACCCACGTCACACTATTCCATATAGGCTTGACAACACAATCCAACTGAATTCATTAATTTAACTCTAGCTCATAAAACTTGGAGTTTAATTTTCAACCTTTAGAATTTCTTTCAAGATACGAATCTTACATGTACACACTTTATGAGTTTGAACAAGCTGTGTCAAGCCATAACTATAACCACTGATATAATTACCCAGCATATTACACAACTCGCATGCTCGTAGCACTATTGTCGATCACAGTAATTACTCCAAACCAACCAAGTAGTAGTATAAAACCTCATATCAAGCCAAACCTCATCCCAAAACCTTCGTACACTGTTGATAATAAAAGAAACACGCGAAATAAAAAAGTCACGAAGCTTTCTCGCCCCAACCAGAATCATAATTGCTTTTTGAGCCGACTTTCAATATTATCCTCCCTAACATACCGTAATCAAATATGATAGTACCTATTCGAGGTCCAATGACCTTATATTACTAAACACAACTATTTCCACAGACATGTCGCACCAATATAACTCAGAGCCACAACTCATGCCATTTGTGCACCAATACGCAACAATTCAAATATACTCAATCATGAAAAATGACTCAAATGAGAGAACTGCCCTGCAATATTAATAACTACCGCCACAACGAAATGCTGAAAATTCATCATACACCGTAGAACCATCACCTGATTCTAACACAAGGTTCATACCTTAATATAGTTCTACTGCAATGTGTGTCCCCATCCAAACGTTGGTCCATATAATATACCCCGAGCCACCCTGCTCAAAATCAATAACCACGGAGAGGCAAATGACAAAAATTCCACATAAAACCTGAAAGAACATAACCATTACGCAATCAATCATGCAATACCCAAATACTCATCACGCTCAAATTCCACTATAAAACTCAAATAGGACCGCACTATCTGTGCACATAACCAATGAATCACAACTCCTCGTAGCATAAATGAGCAACTCACAGATCATCTCAGAACACGAATAAGCTCAACATCAACCGAATGTCACATCCCTCAACAATAGCAGTATGGAGCCAACCATTCCAGCTCGGTGTAGAATACACATCTTAATTGGGCCTACCAATGGACCGCCAAATCAACTCGGGTTACCCACAAATAGATAAAAATTCTTCCGAAACTACATAATGACTGAATCATAACACATTCTATCATCTGGCCAGCTCCGGCCACAACTTCACAGTCCATAACCATGAAACAATCCGCTCTTGATAACTCCCAATCTCTAAATCCATAGAACATGCGAATCACCATATTTGATTCCATCTCCACCGCCCGAATGTCTAATACCTCTCTAATATAAGATCATCCCACGAGAAATACTTTAAAAAAAAATTCTTCCGTGCCACTTGTCAAAATTTGAATATCAGCATTCTATCAACAGTGTGAGTACTGCAATACCAATTTATACATCCGGAAGTTAAAATACAGTGCACCTTCTGAAGTCTGCCCCCTTCTCATACAACACCAAGTAGTAATAGTATTCATCTAGACATCGAAAACTGTTCATGCCTCTAAGAATTTATGACCTCCCTTTCAAGGCTAAACCGTGACCTTGCACACGCCAACCTTAATCCCACACAACTCACCGCATCTATTATGCCATCATGTGACAATCACAAGGATCCCATTATCAACTTTCAGTCACCAATAATTTACATACCCTTTTAGTTAGAAACCATTCTCTTGCTTCTTTCCAGGAGGAAATCACAATACATAACACGTTCTCCACACCGGTAGAAACCATCAAGAATTCTTTGGAATCTATTTGCACAACCAAGCCACCAGGACTGAATCTCTCCAACTCATCCAAGCCACGCAGGTCACCAAACCCAAGAATATTGCCACCAAAACATCTGTAAAGTCTTACCACATCGTAATTACCCAAAGGACTGATCTTACCATTACCATACTGGTCCAGTCTACTACCCAGTTGTCCTATTTTCTTCGGGTCCCTTCCGAATTTGTCTTCAGATTGATACTTCTTCTTGATAAAACACCTTTATATTTAACCACAACTCACCCTACAAACCTTACCAAAGAACCACAACGCCCTACGGCCCATAAGCAACTGTATTCTTCTTAAGCACCTTCAAAAATACCACAACTATAACACTAACTTTGAGAATACCTTATGTGAATTTGAAATTGTTTTTCTTACCTTCCTTATACAAAAATGTAGAATCCTTGGTCATATAAAATTTTTGAAAGTCCAGGCACCATCAAACGCAAATCTCGAATTTTGTCCATACACAAGTCCGGAAATATTTTCAATTGCTACATAAAATTTCAAACCCACTGGAATGTTTTTTCGGGAGTCACCCACTTTGCTCAAATCTAATTGCACCGCCCAAATGGGCCAAAATACACGTGCCCTATTAGCACCACAACACTCAAAGAAGTAACTCTACTTTAACACTACCTATCAAATTCATACTCTGCGCGCACTACATCATTCACCCATAACAACTCACTTATCCCGCGAATTTCATTTGCTCATACGTGCAATATAATCCTTAACCGGGAATTTCCTTATTCGAGACATCCTGGATCTCAACTTTTGCAAGTCATAGCTATCCCATAAGTATGCCTCAGACCAAAATTAAAATTTAACACCTAACTATGAAATCAAATTGTCAATAGCAGACTCCCCCACTTGGCTCAAAGCCATAGATTAAAACATTCCATAACTCACAATACCAATACTCTCTTACTGCTATAATGCCACAGTCCGTCCAACAAAACTTCTTCCCAAGTTCATACAACGCCAACCCAAAAACAAAATACCTCAATCATCCGCTAAGCTTGTATTCATCCTCTTAACACACAAGTCAACTTTCTCAACCAGTTTAAGATTCAAATCTCCACCCATACACCCCGTCGTTAGAAAAGAAACTCTCTACTCACATCATAAGGAATACTCCTACGTAGATTACTCCACAGGGGATAATTCACCTGCTTAGCCTCAATCTGGTATCTTGTTATACCCTTTCGCATTCACAATTACAATGCAATCACTTAGTCTATCTGAGTCCAAACTCATTAACCAGACGTGAGAATTTAGTTTTACCCCAAAATTTAACAATGTGAAAGATCCATCAAAACATTCATACTAGAGACTGTACGCCACATCAATTCGAAAATCAAGCACCCAATGGCCTTTCCTTTACATTTCAAGGAAACACTTCTCGTCATATTCAAATCGTCTTAACACATCCCACATTTACATCATACTCATCACAAAGCCATTCCACCGCTCATCCAGCCACAACTTCCACTCATAGGGATATTACCAGACATATGAGTCCAAATGTACAGGTTACAACTGAAGCTACCGAGCCTAAGCTGCGGTCTAAACCTGGCCTCAAGTCCTCCAGACTGGCCCATCACCAAAACATAGAATACACATCTCGAACCTTGTTTATAGAATCACAAGCCGGCGATGCACAACTAATACCGAGCGCTCATGTGCGCATACGAATACATGGAAGGAATTCAAAGAGTTATATTTCAAGCTGAATCAATTTCGCACGATAAGGAAAGAAAGATGGGAAATTATCCTAAATGCCTTGTAGCCTCTCGAAGATAAGTATGGACGTCATCATACTAATCCGCAAGACTCTACTAGACACTTGCACGTGACTTGTAGAACCTATGAACCTAGAGCTCTGATACCAACTTGTCACGACTCAAAATTTCACTAGTCGTGATGGCACCTAACCCAACCCGTTAGGTAAGCCAATTTCCAACTATCCAATTCCAATAAAATTAATTAAAAGAAATTATCTAAAACTGATACATCTCCCCAAGAACTGGTAGTACAAATCATGAGCTTCTAAGAATAGAGTATACAAAGCGGAAATGAAATAAATACATAGTCTGTTTGAATATTACATAAACAGAGCTTTTATAAATCTAAGGCTACCCTGAACAAGAGGCAGCTACAACAGGAACACAGGTACATCTTCAAGTCCCGCAACCATCGAGCACAGCAACAACAACAGCCAACATCTGCACGCAATATGCAGAAGTGTAGTATCAGTACAACCGACCCCATGTACTGAGTAAGTAACAAACCTAGCCGTAGGGTGAAAGTAGTGACGAGCTTCTACCAAGGTCGGGTCCACAACCAATAGTACACAACAATCCATAACAACATAAAGCAAATAATACCAGAAATAACTCAGGGATAAAACACTCAGCCAAATAATGATTTCAAAAATTATAGTTCTTCCTTCCAAATATCTCAGTGAAAACCCAAATCATTTGCCGAAGTTTCCAATAATATAAATAGTTTGAAAATAATAAATTTCTCCCAAAATCTTGTCAATAATAAATAAGATGTTTCATTTTCCTTCCGGATAACCCGTGTAAAACAAATGCATCACTATGCCCATCTGTCAACAATGTGTGAAAACTCATGAATGATATGATGTTGTACAGCATGAGGTAAAATACATCTCTATGCATGTATGTCATGTGTGCATGTCAATGCAATGCAACTCAATGATAAAAATCATAAACAGCCCCTCGGGTAGAACATAACTCATATACAGCCCCTCGGGCAAACCTCACAGTCACTCGTACCACTCGGGCAAACCTCACAGTCACTCTTGCCACTCGGGCATACCTCACAATCACTCTTGCCACTCGGGCATACCTCACAATCACTCTTGCCTCCCAGTCACTCGTCACTCGGCACTCGGCACTCGCACTCAGTAGGTACCTGCGCTCACTGGGGGTGTGTACAGACTCCGGAGGGGATCCTTCATCCCAAGCGCTATAATCTGCACGGACAACTCACGTGCCATCATATCAATACCTGGATCCGCACGGTCAACTCACGTGCTACGCGGACAACTCACGCGCTATGGTATAAATACCTGGACCCGCACGGTCAACTCACGTGCTACGCGGACAACTCACGCGCTATGGTATTAATATCCTCACAATCAGGCCCACGGCCTCACTCAGGTATGCTGCAGGCGGGCAGCCCCGATCCACACTCATCCTCACAATTCAGGCCCTCGGCCTATATCAAACATGCTGCGGCGTGCAGCCCGATCCTATGAATATGCAACATGCTGCGGCATGCAGCCCGATCCCATGAATATGAAACATAAATCAGGCCCTCGGCCTCACTCAGTCATAAACCTCTCAAGCCACTCGGGCATCTCAGTTAAACAGGGCATTCGGCCCAAAATATTTTTATGCATCAAAATAGAGTCATAAACCTGAGTTATGATATGCAATGAAATGAATATGACTGAGTATGACTTTTCAACTTAACACAATAATTCACAGCAATATGACCTCTGTGGGTCCCAATAATACTGGCACACAGCCTCAACATGATTGTAATATGCTTTTCAGCTCAATGTCTTTAACACATAAAACCACATGGAAAATACCAAGGTTATTTAACTATAACATTCCACATAAACAATTATGTCACAATTTCTATAGTGCACGCCCACACGCCCGTCACCTAGCATGTGCGTCACCTCCCAACAATTCACAAAATTCATATATTCAGGGTTCATACCCTCAACTCCAAGATTAGAAGAGTTACTTACCTCAATCCAAGCAAATTCTCTATTCCAATAAATCTTTTCCTCGTGATTCGTCCTCCGAACACCTCGAATCTTAGTCAAAATAATTCGATACAATCAACACGAGGTATAGGAATCAATTCCATATGAAAATGCTAATTTTCCTAAAAATCTGAAATTTAGCTCAAAAATAGCTCATGGAGCCCACATCTCGGAACCCGACAAAACTTACAAAATCTGAACACCCGTTCCGATACGAGTCCAACCATACAAAAATTATCAAATTCCGACATCGGATTGACCTTCAAATCTTCATTTTACATTTTTGGAAGATTTTATAAAAATCTGATTTTTCTTCCATAAATTCATGGATTCATGATGTAAATGAATATGGAATCATGAAATATAATCAATATAGGATAAGGAACACTTACCCCAATGTTTTCACATGAAAATCGCCCAAATATCGCCTAAACCGAGCTCCATAAACTCAAAAATGAGTATAAATGGCCAGAACCCCGTTTTATAAACCCTCAGTTGTTTCGCGCGTCACAGGTAGCGTTGGGCGCTGCCTGTGGCGCATTTTCCAGTATCCAAAAATTCCCAGTGCCAGGGCTAGCGCCCCACGCTACCCTGGGCGCTCGCGGCGACGGAAAAATCATCCCAGACACGAAAATAGGCATAACTCTTTCATACGATGTCCGAATTCAATGATTCTTTTTGATATGGCTCCGTAATTTCAATACGGATCTAATACTTCAATTAAAACTAAATTTGGAGCTCATTTGCTTAATGTGATACCACATATTCTTGAAGAATCGACATCGAAACATAGAAAATCAATCCGGAATGAACTCAAATTTTGTGTACAATTCATAATACCTCGTAGGAAGTTATTCGAGACTTCAAATAGTTGAAAGGAGAGTAATTACTCAAAAAATGACAAGTCGGGTCGTTATACTTGGTTAGCTGATTGAGGACCACCACCACTGTGGATCATAGTAGGGGTTCCTATCCTTCGGGCCACCCTAAATTTTGAACCAAAATGGTGGTAGACTTTTGTGTGCAGCCGTATCGACCCGAGCAGAAATGAGAACAATCTTCCTCTTCCCCGAGCAGGTTTGGTGGCTTTGATTATGGCCGGGTACCCAATCAATACGGGTGCCATCATGTCGGCCAACATGACGATAGCTGTCTGAAAAGGTGAAAGCTCCTACCCATATCCCAACACCTTCACAAAATATTTCAATGATGCAAAGGTGGATCCAAGGACATTTGATACTAAAGTGAGGTCCAAGAAGCCCTTCTCATGGTACCACCTACAGGGTGCGGACAACCCAAAGTTCAAGGGTAAGGCCACTACCACCGTTGGTCAGTTTGATTAGCCATAGGTGGTGGGTACAGAGTCTGCTACTGAGCCATCTACAGCTCCCATACCTCCTACAACAACCGAGCCTTCCACCGGGACAACTGACATGCCACCACCTTCATCTTCTAGACCATCACCTTTAGTACCAGCTTCATCCACTTATCCACTCACTGCATTACGAGTCTCCCAAACGTTGGGAGTCTCAATAACTGAATGCAGACATCCACTTCTAAGCTGTCTAACATATCCAGTGCTGTTGCAGCATAGTATTTTACCCCAACAGCACCACAGGTCCCTCCGTCAGTGGAGGAAATATTGAAGAAAATTCTGGAGAACCAGAAGACCATTATGGATACACTGGTGGCTCATGGGGGGAGCTATTGAGGAGTTGGGCAAGCAGACAAAGAAGATGAGGAAATCCCAGGCTTCAAAGAAATCAGTGGAGAGATTGAGGAAGGAGGTGACGAAGATCATAGCCGCAGGTGATTTGACATTTGACCTACTGATGGAGACATATCCATCAGTACCATCAGACCCAACAGCAGCATCAGTAGAGGCACCAGCTGGCCAGTCTGACGAGCCAGGTCTTGCTGCCCACACTGCTGAGGAGATGCTTCAGATGCTCGCCAACCCTGTTGTTCCCCAGCCAGATAATGATGAGATACAGTTGGAGGAGCCCGAGGGTGGTGATGTTGACGGTCACCCTTATACCACATAGGGAGTTTTCTCTACTCTCTACCCTCCCTTATTTTGATTTTGCTAAGCACTGAGGACAATGCTTGTTCTTATTCAGGGGGGTGGTCTATTTTGGTTTGATTGGATGACATTTGATGACATTGGCCTGTAATAACTTTAATACTCTTTTTATTTTATCTTTATTTTCTCCCTCATTATGTATATATTCATCCTTCTTGTATATATTTTATTTCTCTCATTTTGTATATTCATTTGCCTTACTTTCAGTAGTTTATTTCATAACTTCTTCATTTTGTTTTCTTAATAGTATAGCTTCTTAGTTACTTTAATAGCTTCTTTTTGATTTGTTAGATCCTTTTTGATTTGTTAGGTTCTTTTTTACGTTTAAGTGAACAATAAGCCTTTGGTTTTATTTATGCCACAGTTCTTTCCAAAGGTGGGTTTTGTGTGAACCGGGTGGCTCTTTCCAACGATGGATGGCGTGATAACCTTCTTAAGGGATTAAGTCCGTTCTTGATGTTTAGGTAGAAGTAGTAGTATAAATGAATAAATAAGGGTCGAGCATGCTTCACTTAGTACCAACACACTTAACTACACACTTATGGTTAAAAATAAGTTTTTGGAAAGAAATGGCTCTAGTTAGTGACCTTGTGACTCTTGTGTTGACTTAGGCAATCATCGGGTGGTTTAGTTGAACCATTAGCGATTTTCAATCTTGAATGCGGTTGTTGTGGGCCCTCGAATCTATTATCTTTAACAATCCGGTGGTGTGAGAAGTGAGGTATTTTGTTACAAGTCCAAGTACCCATGAGAATGGTCTAGAACTTGCCCCGAATGTGTTTCTAGGCGAAATTCTAAGTTAGCTTGGCTAGAGAAGTGATTGTAGGCTCTCCTTGAACCGTTTTGAAACCTTCCATGGCCCACAAATGATATCATCCTTAGTCAACCCTTTTTAGCATAAGGCCTCTTATATTCAATAACCACGTTACAAGCCTTTACCTGTTTTATAGTGACCCTCTCTTGGCATCCAAGCTTTCTTTAGCACTCATGAGAAACAAATGGCAAAAACATAAGTTTGGGGGGGAGAGACGAGTAGTTTAAAGATGGTATCAAGGCACAAAAAGCGAAAAGAGGAAAGGCAAAGAAAAAGAAAGGAAGAAGAAAAGAAAAACATAAAAAGAAAGTGAATAATGCAAAAGGCTTGAAAAGATTCAAAAGAAAGCAAAAGTGCAAAGCATGGAGAAAACAAAGAAGGAGAATATGAATAGCATGACCAAGAAAGAGTTATGTCAAGTCTCTCTAGTTCCCCTAAGGAAAAAGAAAATGACCCAAAGAGTCGGCAAAACATGAGCCACAAAGATAAAATAGAGTGCTAAAGGAAAGATGAACCAATTCCATTTCAATATTTCCCTCCTTAGTCCAAAAGCCTTCATTACATGCCAAAAAAAGCCCTACGTGATTTCAAGCAGGGTAAACTTATATTAGTGGTGATCTACATGAGGGGCAAGCATATGGTACTTAGAGCCGGGCTTGTAATATTCTTTTGCGAGTGATGAGTGAACCTTTCTCAATTCAATGCATTGAGTGCTATATTCTTAAGTGAGATGAGCTTCCGAAGAGTATAGGAGGAGGCATTTGTGATCCACAACGACCTATATGAAAGTGCAAACTTCCTTGAGGAATTAAATCAACTCTTGATGCTCAAGCGTCACATTAGAGCTATTTGTGCTTTAACATTCAAATCATAGGCTTGTTAATAATTCATGAGTATGTGGGTAATTGTTCGTCCCAATTGATGTGTGTTTGATTCAACTTAGGCCAGCTGAAATAGCCCGTTTCTAGTGGAGGTAGGAATTGCCTTAATTGCTTGAGGACAAGCAAAAGCTTAAGTTTGAGGGAGTTGATATTTAGGAATTTTGACTGCTTATTTGCTCTCTTTTACTTACGTTTTAGCTCAAAAATGCTTAAAGGTATTCCCGAGAACTAATGAAATGTACTTTCTTGCAGGGATATTGGGAAACGAGCCAAAAAATGAAAATCAACTAAGAAGGAGTAAACATTGGACAAGAACTAAAACAAGGCAAAATGGACCAAAGTACGGACCGCACAATACTGTGTGCGGCCGGAGACTCTGAAGAGCCACTGTCAGAATTCCTTCACAATGTGCGGCCGTAGAAGACAAGGTTCAGAGAGATGTGTTTTGGGGACCTGACGATGTGCGGACCACACTATTATTGTGCAGCCACATAATGCAAAAGTGGGATCGCACTCATAAATGTGCGGTCCGCAGAAGTGTCCCATGTCCAACCCAAGATCAAGAGTGCGGCCGCACTCAGAAATGTGCGGTCCGCACAATTAGAGAAAGTGCGGCTGCACCCCAAATTTATGCGGCCACAGAAGACCACTTTGTCAAGTTAGCTTCAAAGTGTGGACCGCACACAGAATTGTGCGGCCTCACAACCTCCGCAGGGGCAATTTTGTCTGATAATTTTAGCTCGGTATAAATAGATCTTTTTGTCAAATTTAGGTCAAGTTTAAACTCTAGAAAGTAGATAGCCGTTTTTCCTTTACTGTTTTGGGTAACTTTGTAATAGTTTATCATTTTAACATTAGATTTTCTTCCCTTAATCACGTATTATGAGTTTTATCTTAATTTCTTTTTAAATTTCTTCATTTTCTATGAGTAGCTAAACCCTTAGTTAGGGTTGTGACCCAACCCTAGTATGGGTGATTGATTTAGGACTTATTTATGATTGGGTATATGATATTTAGTCTAGTTCTTGCTTGAATTTGAGAATTGATGGTTGCAAACATTGATTCATACCTAATTGACTTAGTCTCTACTTGAGAAAGAGAAACTGAGTCTAGAAAAACTTGGCTAGCAAGAAATTGGGGTGAACTCTAGAAATTGATAGCCCCAATAAAAGGGTTGAATCTAGAGATAGTAAAACCCGACTTGAGCATCTATCACTTGTTTTGTAAGATACCCATTTGGACTTGAGAAAGTCAAATTAGGCAAAATCACTCAAACTACCAAGAGGTATAGAGTGAGTAATCGCGTGTGATTGCTACATTGTATCCCAACCAACCAAATATGCCCTAAAGCTCTCAATCCGTTAGGTAACCAACTAGGCGGAAGTTATAACCCTAGATCTTTTATAACCTGAAAAACAACAATACCAAAAACATTATCCCTTAGCTTTACAATTACAAGCATTAGCATAAAAATTGGCAGTAGAAAAGAAATAACCGAATATGTGGAAGTGCAATCTTGGGCACGTCATATACTTAAGCTGGGTATATACCTAATCCAACATAAAGATCTATATGGAATCGACCCCGACTCGCGTTGGATATTTATAATTGCATCAACCGCCTCACAATCTCAATTAGTGGTGTGAGTTTGGGCGACATCAAGTATAGAATTCCTTATTAATCCAAAATTTATGAGCTGATCTCGTTGCGCTTCTTCAAGACCCCATTTAATCTACATGTGTTACGCACAAATTACTAATTTAGCCTTTTATATATGACAACTTAAGTTAAAAAAATATTACATAAATAAAATAAATTAAAGAAGTAATCGATCAAGATTCATTGATATGTATTGAATTGAATGCATACACTCATAATTTTCAGTTCAAGAACCTTAATAGTAAGTTAGAACGCTAGAAGGGTACTCTTCTGCTTTTGTTTTTCATCGCATTCTCATAGCAAATATTTTTTTAAAAATTAGATAAAAGCATTCTCGAGGAACAAACAATCAATTAAGTTAACGTTCATTTTATAGAGAAAAAGTATAACGTACTAATGAAGTTAATATCTCATTTTATAAATACAAAAAAAAGAAGATGTTTAATGAAAATCTCTCACCTTTCCTTCTTGTTTAGCTGTTGTTCACCTCCCTTCTTGTTTAAATTTTGTTCACAAGAATTTATATATGCTTTGCATTAATTAAAAAAACCAAAATATGACTAAATGATTCGTGTTATAATTCTAATAAAACAAAATCGATCTTTATTAATCAAGCACCTTTTCATTATTCTATCATATCTACATGACTCTTGACATCATACATAAACGTTTTTACAAAAATAATTTGTAAAAAAAGAAATGAGCATTTGATTAATAAAATAGAAGAAATCAATACAAATGTAATACAGAGGAAAAAACAATGAATTACCATTTAAAGGATGCAGATGTCACCCGTTAAATTTTTTAGTTAAGCTATGTTGTAAGAACCTTTCTTTTATAGTCACGACCCGAAATTTCCTACCAACGGGACCATGATGACGCCTAACATTTCACTTGCTAGGCAAGCCAACGTTAGAGAATCACTAAACCAATTCTTTATTCCCATTTAGTAATTAACAATAATTAACTAAGATGAAATATAATAAGTGCGGAATATCATGAAATTATATTAATTACTGCCACCCTAATCTGGAGCCACAATTCACAAGCATTCTAGAATTTACTACAAGTAATAGTCTGAAAGAGATACAACTGTCTGAATGAAAGTAAACAGTAGGGCATAAAATATAGACGGGGACTTCAAGGTCTGTGAACGCCGACAGATCTACCTTGAGTCTCCGGACAGTGGATCAATCACTACTAAAAATCTGCTAAAAACCGACCAACTATTTCCGACAAATGTTGGTCGGTCAAAAAAAGCGACCAAAAACCATCCAGGTTGGACGGAAACTGGGGATTTTTTTTTTATATTTTTTAAAAACTAAATACCGACCAACGTTGGTCGGTAAATTGGTCAAAAAATTGACCCAACTGGTCAAACAAGAAAATTTTGGATTACCGACCAACGTTGGTCGGTAATCTAGATCCAGTTTTTTAAATTTTAATAATTATTTTATTATTTAAAATATTTTATAATATTTAAGAATTTATATTTAATATTACCGAACAACGTTGGTCGGTTAATGTAGGGGAAGCATTTACCGAATAACTTTGATCGGTAATTGTTATTTTCTGCAAAATAACCGACCAAAGTTGGTCGGTTATTACGTCAACATTGATCAAACTTTCGAATTACTTTTATATTTACTATATAAATAATATAAATATAATTCGTTAACACTTTTGTAATACAAATAATGAATACACTAACATATACTATATATAACATGCTATTTGTAAATTGATTCATCGACTTATAACTTACTTAGATGCATCGATGAATATTAAAAATAAAATGTTTGACCTATATCGACTAATAGTAAAAACAAAATGTCTCGACTTATATCGATTAATCTAGCTATGCCATGCATTATTAGTGATGAATGAATGAAAAATAAAAGAATTAATACTAAACATCTTTGACATATATATATATATATATATATATATATATATATGGATCACAAATTAAATAAACGAAAGAAGATATTAGTATTAAGTAAACGAGTTAAATTAATAGGTCAAACATGGTCAAACTTTAACAAGCTATATATATACACACTAACATATACTATAACAAGCTATATATATAGTTAAAGTATTACAGTGAAGTGTGTTTGTATGTGTATATATATATATAAGAACACGAAGCGCTAGGACCACAGGGTCGGGTTCTTTTAGGGATAGACTTGGGAAGATACTAATTAGTATATATACTTTATCATCAAATATATCTATTTGTAAATTGATTCATCGACTTATAACTTACTTAGATGTATCGATGAATATTA